>NW_024543073.1:46815000-47150000 GCF_018167655.1 Microtus oregoni
GAAACTAGACCCTAAGTTCTTTCTATAGCTGCAGTAGGGAGGCAGCCAGAGCATAGTAAAGAAGGAAGTTCCCTTGCTTCTAGCTTTAGATTTATAAGCCAAACAAGCACAACCCAGTTTTTCCTACACTTATTTCCCTCCAAAAGACCAGCTTCTGTAATGAAACAAGATCCCTAAGAGGGGACATTAAGGAAGATTGCCCTCAATCCGTTCTTCAAAGACCTAAGGAAACACCACCAAGGGCAAGTCTAATCCATCAGCGGCCCATGGCCATACACCTTCTCTAATAATCTCTCCGTTTTCAACAAGTTAAGTAGGGTTAATCCAGGTCAGAACCGGGGATGAGGTCCTCTGAAGAAACCCTGAGGAAGCCAAATGTTGCCCATGGTTGCATAGACGGCAATCCTGCGCAAACAAGCGTGGGCTCTGTTTTCCCAACCAGTTGCCCGATAGTCAGAAAGGGCTGACTTCTTAGACAAGGCTGTACTGAGAGCCTAACTGGGAACAAGTTCTGTCTGGGGGGCTTAGAGTTCTTGGAAAGCCTGGGAAACCAATGGCCTGATCTCACCTGATCCACTCAGGACGCTGAAGTAACCACTTCAGTCCCTCATGCAGAAGGAAGGCAGTCCGCCTCACCCTCTTGCTGCAAATGGCGGAAGAAAGCAAGAAGGACTTTAGCTGTGGTGATCATATTGCCCTTTTGGACTGTTAGCACAAGCCAAATGGAGGGCAGACGAAATGATCTAAACCCTTCAAGGAAGCAGAAAAATTGGGAACAACGTACATTTTCAGCAAGGGCCTGAAATCTTGAGTATGTCTGCTCCGTGTCCTGCTCAATTCAAGTGTACCTAACATTCAGTGCTTCTTCAAAGACCTCATAAAACTGTCAGAAACGGAAAGTAACCTTTGGTCAGCCATAGTGAGCCTGATAGGAGGGCCAACAGGAGACTCCAGTGAAGGGTGAGGGCCCTTTCTCTGTATGGAATATGTGTTGCCCTGTTTGGGGAGCAGTATTGCAGCATATGAATTAAATTTGCAATCCTAATGTTCTCCATAAGAACTGCAATACTCAGAGAAGTACGTATTAACTAAAAAATAATAATAATAAATACTCTTCAAAGTGAAGAATGTCATAAGTTACAATGGTATTTTTTTTTTTTATAGTTTCTGAAATAAAGTAGAAAAGTTCCTGGGACTCCAAGTATAGCTAAAAATGTCATCTCAGTTTGTTTTTAACTGGTGGGCTCCAACAACAACAACAAAAAAATTAAAAACGAAATCCAACAGATGAATGGAAAATCTGTAGACATGGAAAGAGTTTTTGTTTTTTACCTTTAAAGAATGATTTATCATCATTTTATCTATACTAAACCTTCTCATATGAATCAATAGTCAAAACAAAAAAAATGAGCTGTAATTTTTCAACTGTGTTTTTAAATTTTTTTTTACTGATTTTATTGACCTATACATTTTTCCCTGATCCTCTTCCCTTCCCTTCTACCTTCTCCCAAGGTCCTCATGCCCCCAGTTTATTCAGGAGATCTTACCCTTTTCTACTTCCCATGTAGATTAGATCCATGTATGTCTCACTTAAGGTCCTCATGGTTGTCTAGGTTCTCTAGGATTGTGATTTTTGTTTTTTTCTGTTTTTGTTTTTTTGCTTTATGTCTAAAAACCACTTATGAGTGAGTACATATGATATATGTCTTTTTGGGTGTGGGTTACCTCACTCAATATGATGTTTTCTAGATCCATCCATTTGCTCGCAAATTTCAAGATGTCGTTATTTTTTTTTTCTGCTGTGTAGAACTCCATAGTGTAACTGTACCACATTTTCCTTATCCATTATTAGGTTTAGGGGCATTTAGATTGTTTCCAAGTTCTGGCTAAGACAAACAATGCTGCTATGAACATAGTTGAGCACATGTCCTTGTGGTATGATTGATCATCCTTTGGGTATATACCCAAAGGTGGTATTTCTGAGTCTTGAGGAAGATTGTTTCCTAATTTTTTGAGAAATTGCCACACTGACATCCAAAGGGGCTGTACCAGCTTGCACTCCCACCAGCAATGCAGAAGTGTTTCCTTTTCCCCACAACCTCTCCAGCATAAGTTGTCATTAGTGTTTCTGATCTTGGCCATTCTTACAGGTGTAAAGTAGAATCTCAGAGTTGTTTTGATTTGCATTTCTCTGATGGCTAAGGATGTTGAGCATTTCCTTAAGTGTCTTTCAGTCATTTTAGATTCCTCTGTTGAGAGTTCTCTGCTTAGGTCTGTACTCCATTTTTTTTTATGGATTATGTGTTTTTTTGTTGATCAATTTCTTGAGTTCCTTGTATATTGTGGAGATCAGACCTCTCTGTCTTATGTGGAGTTGGTGAAGATCTTTTCCCATTCTGTAGGCTGTTGTTTTGTCTTGTTGAACATATCCTTTGTTTTACAGAAGCCTTTCAGTTTTAGGAGGTCCCATTAATTAATTGTTTCTTTCAGTGTCTGTGCTACTGGGGTTATATTTAGGAAGTGGTCTCCTGTGCCAATGCGTTCAAGTGTACTTCCCACTTTCTTTTCTATGAGGTTGTTTCTATGAGGTGTGGCTGGCTTTATGTTGAGGTCTTTGATCCATTTGGACTTGAGTTTTGTGCATGGTGATAGATATGGATCTATTTTCATTCTTCTACATGTTGATATCCAGTTATGCCAGCACCATTTGTTAAATATTATTTCTTTTTTCATTTTATATTTCTTGCTTCTTTGTCAAAAATCAGGTGTCCATAGATGTGTGGATTAATATCTGGGTCTTCGATTCGGTTTCATTGGTCCTCCTGTCTGTTCTTATGCCAATACCAGGCTGTTTTCAGTACTGTAGCTCTGTTTTAAAGTCAGGAATTGTGATGCCTCCAGAAGTTCCTTCATTGTACAGGATTGTTTTGGCTATCCTGGGTTTTTTGCTTTTCCGTATGAAGTTGAGTATCATTTTTTCGAGGTCTGTGAAGAATTTGGCTGGACATTGCATTGTATCTGTAGATTGCTTTGGGTAAGACTGCCATTTTTAATATGTTAATTCTACCTACCCAAGAGCATAGGAGATCTTTCTACTTTCTGGTGTCTTCTTCAATTTCTTTCTTCAAAGACTTAAAATTTGTGTCATACAAGTCTTCCTCTTGTTTGGATAGAGTTACTCCTAGATATTTTATGCTATTTGTAGCTACTGTGAAAGGTGATGTTTCTCTGATTTCTTTCTCCCCCCATTTATCATCTGTAAAGGAGGGCTACAGATTATTTTCGAGTTAATCTTGTATCCTGCTACATTACTGAAGATGTTTATGAGTTGTAGAAGTTCTTTGGTAGAATTTTTGGGGTCACTTATCTAAGCTATCATCTCATCAGCAAATAGTGAGAGTTTGACTTCTTCTTTTCCAATTTGTATCCCCTTAATCTCCGTTTGTTTTCTTATTGCTCTAGCTAGGACCTCAAGAACTATATTGAATAGATATGGAGAGAATGAACAACCTTGTCTTGTTCCTGATTTCAGTGAGATCGCTGTGAGTTTTTCCCCATTTAGTTTGATGTTGGCTGTATATTGTTGTTATTATGTTTAAGTGTGTTTCATGTATCCCTGCTCTCTCCAAGACCTTTATCATGAAGGTATATTATATTTTGTTAAAAGATTTTGCAGCATCTAATGAGATGATCACATAGTTTTTATTTTTCAGTTTTTTTATATGGTGGATTATGTTGACAGATTCTTGTATGTTGAACCATCCTTGCGTCTCTGGGATGAAGCCAACTTGATCATGGTGGATGATGTTTCTGATGTGTTCTTAGATTCAATTTGCCAGTATTTTATTGAGTATTTTTGCATCAACGTTCATGAGTGAGATTGGTCTGTAATTCTCTTTCTAAGTAATGTCTTTCTGTGGTTTGGATATCAGGGTAATTGTAGCCTCGTAAAAAGAGTTTGGCAGTGTTTCTTCTGTTTCTATTGTGTGGAACAATTTGAGCAGTATTGGTATTAGTTCTTCTTTGAAAATCTTGTAGAATTCTGAGCTGAAACCTTCTGGTCCTGGACTTTTTTGGTTGGGAGACTTTTAATGACTGTTTCTATTTCTTTGGCAGTTATAGGTCTATTTAATTTTCTTAATTGGTTTTGATTTAATTTTGGTAAGTGATATTTATACAGAAAGTTGTCCATTTCCTTAAATTTTCCAATTTTGTGGAGTACAGGTTTTCAAAATATGACCTAATGATTCTCTGGATTTCCTCTTTGTTGTTATGTTCCCCTTTTCATTTTTGATTTTGTTAATTTGGATATTCTCTCCCTTCCTTTTGGTTAGTTTGGATAAAGGTTTGTCTAGTTTGTTGATTTTCTCAAAGAACCAACTCTTTGTCTCATTGATTCTTTGTATTGTTTTCTTTGTTTCTATTTTGTTGATTTCAGCCCTCAATTTGACTTTTTCCTCTCAATTTGACTTTTTCCTGCCATGTAGTTCTCTTGGGTGAGTTTGTTTCTTTTGTTCTAAAGTTTTCGAATGGCAATGGGTTTTTGATCCTACTGCACATACTGGCTTTATGGGAGCCTAGGCAGTTTGGATGCTCACCTTACTAGACCTGGATGGAGGTGGGTGGTCCTTGGACTTCCCACAGGGCAGGGAACCCTGATTGCTCTTTGGGCTGACGAGGGAGGGGGACTTGATGGGGGGAGTGGGGAAATGGGAGGCGGTGTCGGGGAGGAGGCAGAAATCTTTAATAAATAAATAAAATAAATAAATAAATAAATTCAAAGGACAAAAAAAAGATAAGACACCCATGTTAATGTGATAATCTTTAGAAACAGAGAAAATAGTGGAGGTGTTAATAAAAGCTAAATAGCTAATATAAAAAAAAGTTTTCAAATGTTCTGTTAATTCACTAGTGTGGGATTTTCCCAGCTTCTTTATGTAGGCATTTAATGCTATGAACTCTCTTCTTAACATTGCTTTCATTGTGTCCCATAAATTTGGGTAAGTTGTGTGGTCATTTTCATTAAATTTCATTACATTTTTATTTCTTCCTTGACCCATTGATGATTCAGGTGAGCATTGTTTAGTTTTCATGTGTTTGTGGGCTTTCTGATGTTAGTGTTGATGTTGAATTCTAATTTAAGGCCATAGTGATCTAATAAGATACATAGGGTTATTCAATTTTTTTTGTATCTGTTGAGGTTTGTTTTGTTACCTAGTATGTGGTCAATTTTTGAGAAGGTTCCATGCGGTGCTGAGAAGATATATTCTTTTATGTTTGGATGGAATGCTCTATAGATGTCTGTTAAGTCCATTTGAGTCATAACATCTGTTAGTTCCCTTATTTCTCTGTTAAGTTTTTTGTCTGACAGACCTGTACAGTGGTGAGAATGGAGTGTTGAAGTCTCCCACTATTAGTTTGTGGGGTTTATTGTGTGACTTAAGCCTTAGAAGTGTTTCTTTTACTAATGAGGGTGCCCTTGTATTTGAGGCATAGACGTTCAGTATTGAGATGGCCCTCTTGATGGATTTTTCCTGTGACTAATATGAAATGTCCTTCTTTGTCTCTTTTGATTGATTTTAGCTTGATGTCTATGTTGTTAGATATTAGGATAGCTACACCAGCTTGTTTCTTAGGTCCATTTGATTGGAAAAAGATTTCCTAACCCTTTACTCTAAGGTGATGAATGTCTTTGAGGTTAAGGTATGTTTCTTGTATGCAGCAGAAGGATGGATTCTGTTTTTGTATCTAATCTGTTAGCCTGTGTCTTTTTATAGGGGAGTGGAGTCCATTTCTATTAAGGGATATTAATGACCAGTGATTTCTCTTCTGTCAATTTAGTTTTCATTGTTGGTGATGTTAATTTGGGTGTTTTTTCCCTTCTTTGGGATTTGCTGCTGTGAAATCATCAATTGTCTGTGTTTTCGTTGTTGTAGCCAACTTCCCTGGGTTGGAGTTTTCCTTCTAGTATTTTGTGTAGGGCAGGGTTTGTGGCTAAATCTGGTTTTGTCATGGAATATCTTGTTTTGTCCTTCTATGGTGATTGAAAGTTTAGCTGGGTATAGTAGTCTGGGCTGGCATCCATGGTCTCTTAATGTCTGTATAATGCTTGATCAGGACCTTCTGACTTGCATTGTCTCCATTGAAAAGTCAGGTGCAATTCTGATAGGTCTACCATTATATATTACTTGGCCTTTTTCCTTTGCAACTCTTAATATTTTTTCTTTATTCTGAATATTTAGTGTTTTGATTATTATGTGGCAATGGGGACTTTTCTTTTTTGATCCAGTCTATTTGATGTTTTGTAAGCTTCTTGTATCTTCATAGGCATATCTTTCTTTAGATTGGGAAAGTTTTCTTCTATGATTTTGTTAAATATATTTTGTGTGTGCTTTTGAGTTAAACTTCTCCTATATCTATTATTCTTAGGTTTGGTTTTATCATGGTGTCCCATATTTCCTGGATATTTCATGTTAAACTTTTGTTAGATTTAATGTTTTCTTTTACTGATGAGTCTGTTTCCTCTATTGTATCTTCAGTGCCTGAGATTTCTCGTCTCTCTCTTATATTCTGCTGTTTATACTTGCATTTGTGGTTTCTGATCATTTTCTCATGATTTCTGTTTCTATAATTCACTTGGCTTGTGTTTTCTTTATTGTCTTTATTTCAGTTTTCAAGTTTTGAATAGTTTCTTTCATATGTTTTATTTCTTTTTCATGGTTTTCTTTAAGGGATTTACTGATGTCTTCCAATTTTTTGTTTGTCTTTTTCTCCATTTCTTTGAGGGAATTTTTCATTTCCTCTTTAAGGGCCTCAAACAGTCTCCTGCAGTTATTTTTTAGGTCTTTTTATTCTTCTTCATCTATATTTGGTTGTTCAAGTCTTACTGTTGTAGGGTCACTAGTTTTTCCTGGTGTTATGTTGCTCTTTGTGGTGTTGCATGTGTTCTTTCCTTGTCTATCCATCTTTTCCTCTGATTGGTGTAGTTGGGGCTGCGTGTGACTCTGGTTGTCAATCTTCCAGGTGCCTGTGGATCCAAGGCTCAGATGGTTGCTCCTTGTGGTGCAGTCAGGGTCACGGTTCCAGTCACCCCGGTGGTCAATCAGTATTTTTGGAGGTCGCTTGGGGCTCCCAGGATTTGCTCTGCGATATTGGGGGTTGTTCGGTCCTGCTTCCACAGAAATTATTTGCTTGGGGCTTTTTCTGCTGAGGTTTCTGCCTTGGGCCTGCTCTGGCAGAGGTCTCTGATTCTGGCCAATTCCCTCTGCAGTTGATCTTTTGTGTCTGCTCCTGTGGCATTCTCTGTCTCAGGTCTGCTCCCTCCTGTTTCAGTAAATGTCCCTGGTCTGGATCCACTCCTGCAGAGGTCCCTGGCCTTGACTTGGTCCCACAAAGGTCTCTGGCTCTGGAGTACTTTTTTGGAGGTTCCAGACTTGGGAGCGCCTGGACCCGCAGAGGTCCTGGCTTAGGCCTACACCCTTGGTGGTCCCAGACTCACACTCAGACCCACAGAGGTCTCTGGTTCCTGCCTATTCCCTCGGAGGTCCCACGCTTGCAACCAGACCCACAGAGGTCGTGGCTCAGGCCTATTCTTTCGGAAGTCCTAGACTCAATTGCCTCAACTGTGTTTTTAAACTGTGTTTATGTATACATATTCTTAAATATAGAAAAGCATTTTCTTTTCTTATTTTTGTAAATTTATTCTTTATGTGCACTGGTGTTTTGCCATGGGTGTTGCGTCCCCTGGAACTGAAATACCAGTTGTGAACTGCCATGTGGGTGCTGGGAACTGAACCCAGATCCCCTGAAAGAACAACCAGTGTTCTTAACCCCTGAGCCATCTCTCCAACCTCTGCATTTTCTATCACTTAATTTAGATCATAGCTCAGAAAACATACTCAACAAATGCTCATAAATAGACTATAAAATAGGTGAATGGCAGGTTTGAAGAAACTAAAGAAAGTAACGTGGATTAGAACTCAAATGTTTGCCACAAGCTCTGTTTCCAGTAGACAAAAGCAAAATGACTCAAACAATAGAAACGCACGCCATTAGTGTAGCCATTGTTCAGTCACTACCGATTTAATCCGACCTGTCACTCACTCTGGGAGCCACTGGGATCACAACTGTCGGGGCAGTTGCCACTGTCCTTTTCCTTCCTGCCCTAAGCAAGCTCTGTAGCTTTGAAAAGTCTTCTCTGGGTCTCTAGTGACCAAGAGTCTTCAGTTTCTAATTCAATATTCTTGCTGTCATACATAGTAAATGAGCCCCAGAAAACAAATAAACCTGACGGTAGAAGAAGTTAAAAGAATATGTTAGCTACGGTTAATCTTGATTGTTAGTGTGATTGTGTCTGTGGGGGCGTCTGGGTCCGGATGTGGCTGGCAGCGTCCCACTGCCTGAGGGCTCAGAAGGAAGAGAAGGAGAGAGCGAGCTGGCTCAGGGCCTTTTCTCTCGCTGCCTGCTGGCCACCATGATATAAGAGGTTCTGTCTTTCTCTTTCTTCCCAGCAACAATGGACTGAAAGCTCTGAAACCATGAACCCAGATAAACACCCCCTCTTTCAGTTGTTAATCTGACAAGCCTGGTGGTATCCACATGTAATCTTGCCAGTGATTAATATGAAAAATCAGTGTCAGAAATGGAGGCATTGCCTTACCTGTCAATATGGTTCCAAATTTTGGAACTGGCTTGTGGGAAGAATTTGGAAAAGCATGCACGTGTGGTCTAAAGCAACCCAAGAGCATTATAAATGGAACACAGTAGGTGATTCTGGAGAGCATTATAAATGGAACGCAGTAGGTGATTCTGGAGAGCGTTATAAATGGAACGCAGTAGGTGATTCTGGAGAGCGTTATAAATGGAACGCAGTAGGTGATTCTCGGAGGCGTTCAGAAGACCAGAAGGCTGACAGCAATGTGAAAAGGAAGGGCCATGCCCATGAAATTTCAAATGAGAATAAGGACTCTACTTGGAACTGGACAAGATGCTGTTAGCCTTAGATTTGGGTCAAGAACTCATCTACATTTTGTCTATTAGCATTTTGCAGGAGGCTGTGTTTAAAGGTCAGGGTCTAATTAATCCTGTAAAGAAAAGAAAAGGCAAGCCTGAAGATTAGACTGATGGTGGTTTGGCTAGCTCCTTTTTGCCAGTTTACAGTAAGAATCTGAGACAAAAGGCAGAAGAGAATGATCTTAAAAACACACAGTATGGGCAGAAAAGAAGCACATGTAAAGTCGGAATCATGTCAGGTATGATTGTAAAAGAGACTAGGTTACTTGGAAGAACCCACACACTGGGGTAGTGGGAAAGACGCCTTGAGGGCATCTCAGGGATCTGTTGGGCAAGCCATTGCAGGCTCAATGGGGTAAATATTTTAAATAATTTTAAAACATTTCCTTTCACAGCAGAGTGTCTGCCTTTAGCCACCAAGAGAAATGTTTTTCCATATTCAGCCATTCAGGGAATCACTGTTTCCTATTGCTGTGGTCCAGTAGAGTCTGGCTAGATGGTGGAAGATACTGGCATTGCCCACATGATGTTGCTTTTTCAGATGTATAAAACGTAAGGGTGACAAGGTTATGTAGACTTCATGCAGGCATCAAAGGAAGGCCCCTGAGGCCACAGAACAAGCAGCATGTCATGTTCTTGAAGGCAGCGCTGGAGAAGTTAATTCATAAGCCTATGGTTGAGACACTCAAGCTGTGAAGGAGATGCCAGGAGGTGAAAGATGCTGGAAATATAGATTAAGAGAGTCACAGGAGTGAGCAGAGTCAGCCCAAGGAAAAGACTATGTAGGATGCAAAAGCCAAGGACACAGGGTCAGGGGTGCCCTAGCCAGTGGGAGTTCACATTACTCTACCACATAATACTGTATGGTGTTTAATGTTTGGTCTTTCTTTGATCCCATCCCTTATTTAGTTGTCCCTATTCTTCCTATTTGGGGTGAGAATTCATATTTCACACAACTATATTTTGGAAACATGTAATTTGTTTTTATTTTTTAGATGTTCATAGCTAAGAATTAGCTCTAAGTCTCAGAGACCTTGAACTTTCAAACAATTCCAGAACTATAGGAGCTCTTCTAGATGAATGAACTTTACATTTGAGATGAACATAAATGACTGGGGGTGGGGTAGAGGTGACTGTGGTATCGTTAGTTTGAGGTGAGCATAAACCATTGCAGGGTAGGGGTGAGTGCAATGGTATTAAAGAGATATGCTTGGGTATCGAGTTGACAGGGAGTGGATGGCTGATCTTGATAGCTTGACAGGATTGAGAAATTCTTAGGAAACTGATAAAATACAGTTTTTGATATGTTTGTCACTGACAGAGTTTCCAGAGATAACTCATTCAGAGGGAAAGCCTCACCCTGAGTATGGGATACGGGAAGTGCCATCCCACAGACTGGGAGCTCTGGTGGAATAAAGGAGGAAATGATCTTGGGGTTGTAGTCTGGTGCTCCAATGTGGGTCTCTGTCTTTGTCTCCTTTCATCGCCTGATGAAGGTTAATATCCAGGAGGATGTCTATTTGTTTTTCTTTGGGTTCACCTTCTTATTTAGCTTCTCTAGGATCACTGCTGAGAAGTCAAGAACAATGGCACCAGGTTTTGATCCTACTGCACATACTGGCTTTGTGGGAGCCTAGGCTGTTTGGATGCTCACCTTACTAGACCTGGAAGGAGGTGGGAGGTCCTTGGACTCCCCTCAGGGTAGGGAACCCAGTCTGCTTTTCGGGCTGATGAGAGAGGGGGAGTTGATTGGGGTAGGGGGAGGGATATGGGAGGCGGTGGTGGGCAAGAGACAGAAATCTTTAATAAATAAATAAATAATAAAAAAATAAATAAACAAAAAAAGGAGGAAATGAGACGGTCTGATAGTATAGTCTCTGCCCCCTCTCCTTCTTGGTCACTGTAATGTAAGCCTCTCTCCACCTCCAGGCCCCCCCTGCCTGCTGTAATGAAGTGACACCTCAAAACTGTGAGCCCAAATAAATCTTCCTTCCTTTTAAATGTTCTCTCATGAATTTGATGGTGGCAACAAAATTACTAATGTGCTATTGATGGGTAAAGGGCACCAAATGACTTCCCAGCTACACAGGAATGAAATGAACGCTACAGTATCTTGAGTACCTTCTTCTAAACAAGTGTCGGGTACCTAGCATCATTAGTTTTGACACCGTCTAAGACAGCCAGGAACAACATTTGCAACCAATGATGAAGATGCTCCATGGACAGGCGCACAGGAATGCTGATCATTTTTTTCAGAAGAGTTGAAGATGGCCTGCGCTGGCTCTCTCTCAAAGCCCTTAGGAGGGTTAGTAGGAAAAAGATTTACTTCCTTTGATTCCTTCTCAAGAGCTGGAGGGGCTGAGTGGATTTTTAAAGCACATTAGGAATAAGTAGACAACTTTTACACAGAAATCTTAAGTCCGCAACATTTCTAGGATAGAATAGTAGATGGATGTATTTTATCACACTGGTGATTTATCCCATTTGGTGTCGCCATTTCTGCTCCTCAGAAGGACATGAAGGCACAGAAGCAAACACCTAGCAATGAGGGAAAGACTATTGTATCACACAAATTTCTGTCCCTGTTGCCATAGTGTTCAAAGGATAAGATGTCTTCACGTAAGGAACCGGACACCAGTCAGCAGGCCTGGTGCTCTCGGGTGGCTTCATAGCATGTTCAGGTATGGATGTCCTTGCAGGGGTGATTGCAGATATACTGCCTCCAGAGAGGGTCTCTACTGACAGACACTGTTTGGTGTCTTGGTGGTACGGATGCTGACGAAACAGGTGAAACTCTACTTGAATTTGAAATAAACATTTTTTTCTAATATTGAAAATATTGTTTATTTTTCCAAGGAAAATCCACTGGGGAATGAGGAAATGAGCCGTAAGTTCATTTTCCGGAGCATTAGCGGATGGCAGGTGCTCTGTTTATTTTAGACTTTCGCTGTCATAGGCCAGCTGCCTACCCTCTTCTAGTTCACGGGTAGCCGTGAATGTTAATAAGCAGACACAGACGATCCTCCAGGACTAGAGTTCATCTCCCCAGGCCCAATGACAACACAGGCAGAGTAATAGGGAGAGACTGGCCTGCCCGTGCAGTAAGCCAGCTTCATCTCGGTGGATGGAGAAAGGAACTGAGCCATCAAGGAGACTCTAAATGGCTTTATTAGACCACTAATTACAGAATTCTTTGTACTTCCATCACACCCACATTGCCTCATCCTCTCTGATGGTTTACAATTCGATTTATTTCTTTGTAATACACAATTTACTTCGGCTCATAAGCTTTCATTTTCCAAAACATATTGTGTCATCTTGTTATTCATTTTTCAACTCTATATCATTGCATTTATGCTTAAAAGAACTCCAGTTATTTTTAAAAGAAATTTTCTAACTTCAATGGACATAAATCCTATTTGTTAAACATGTAACCAGAGCTTGTCATCTGTGTTTTTTCTTCTGTTCCCGGCTCAGAAGCATTAGCAACTGGCTGAAGAAAAGCCATGTACAGGGTTGGTAATGGAAACTTTGAGGAAGGCACCAAGTCTCAAATGACAGCTCATTTGTCATCAGTGACACCATACAACAGGAAGAACCTTTTTTACATGAAAACCTCAGACTGTTGACACTTAGGAGAGTTCCCTCAGAAGAATTACCCCAGGCCTGTTGTAAGTTAAAAGGAGGAAGCAGGTTCCTGGAAAGAAACTGATATGACATTACCCTTTGGGAAGGCGCTATGACTATGGGAGCCTTCATGTCCTACCAGGAGCTGCAATAGAATACTTTCTACACTTGTATGATTGGGTCCCAGGGGAGACATAGTCTTCACTTCCTTGACTATTATGAAATATCTACCGCCAAAAGCACAGGCCGCCGTACTGATGACTTAGAGTGGGTGGGGGAAGGAGGGAAAGAGAGAGATAGAGGTAGATAGATAGATGATAGATAGATAGATGATAGATAGATAGATAGATGATAGATAGATAGATGATAGATAGACAGATGATAGATAGATAGATGATAGATAGATAGATAGATAGATAGATAGATGATAGATAGATAGATGATAGATAGATGATAGATAGATAGATGATAGATAGATGATAGATAGATGATAGATAGATGATAGATAGATAGATGATAGATAGATAGATGATTGATAGATAGATAGATGATAGATAGATTGATGATAGATAGATAGATGATAGAGAGATAGATAGATAGATGATAGATAGATGATAGATAGATAGATAGATGATAGATAGATGATAGATAGATAGATAGATAGATGATAGATAGATAGGTAGATAGATAGATAGATAGATAGATTGATGATAGATAGATAGATAGATAGATAGATCCTTTCAAATGCAGAGAAAAGTGGGTTTTTGACATATGTTTTCAGGAGACCACAAGCTTAACCTGCAGCTCCAAGGGGCAGAAGTTGCAAGACCACAGCATAGTGTGCTTTCTTATTAACTCTGTCTCCAACAATGGGAGCTGTGGGGAGTATTAGCTGCTTTCTGGGAGAGAGATAAGGAGATGTAAGAAAGCTCTATGGAGATCTTGCTCAGAGTGGCTGAAGTGTTTGATTTGATAGTAGATTGCTCCTG
This sequence comes from Microtus oregoni, assembly GCF_018167655.1. NCBI lineage: Eukaryota > Metazoa > Chordata > Mammalia > Rodentia > Cricetidae > Microtus > Microtus oregoni. Next base: position 46,828,629 of record NW_024543073.1, read on the forward strand.
TCCAAACACTCTCCAAGCTCCTCGTGCTCAGGTTCCTGGTCCTCTGTGTGCCTCCCCACTGATGATGATGATGAGCAGGTGTTACAACTGAATAGTACTAAGGTAGGGATGCTGACTTTTTCTCTGTGTGTGTGCGCGCGTGTGGGTGTCTAGGCGGGGGTCTACAGAGGAGGGGTATTTTGATAGGCACTTGTGTAGGAGAGGGTATTATATAGATATAGATAGAGTTCTATGATATTTAAGTCCAACAATCTGCAAGTCCATGGAACGCCATTGACAGACTCAACACAGCTACCTGAAGTAACGGTTACAGATGGACTTTATGGGGAGGGAAAGCTCCACAGAGGGAAACACTTTACAGTTAGGATGCATCATCCAAGGCAGGATGACTTCTCCAGCAAGAGTGGTTGGCTGTAAAGGACAGGTGGGGTGGCAGGAGATGAGACAAGCCCAGGAACTCTGATTCTTTGGCAATACACTAGTGATACCACAGGTATAGTGGTATTTCACTCATATTTTAGTAAAATAAAACTTGCTTGAAGATCTGAGAGTAAAACAGCCCCACTGGTCAGCCTTACCCCAGGCAGTGGTAATGCATATCTTTAATCCCAGTGGATCGCCATAGAAATCTGGCAGTGCTCACCTTTAATTCCAGTTCTAGAGAGGAATATAAGACGGGAGGAGACAGCTCTCACACACAGTCTCATTCTGAGATTCCTGAAAGCAGGGTCACCATTTCAGACTAAGGTGAGGGAAGAGCCAGTGGCTGGCTGCTTTGATTTTCGGGACTTCATCTTCAATTTAAACTTCAGTCTCTGAGTATTGTTAATCGTGCTTCACCCAGGACTTCCAGGAAACATAGGAAGGTAGGAAAACAGTTCCGTGGGATGAATTCTTGAAGAAACCGATGTGGAGGCTACAGAAGCAGGAAGAGCGCTGTGTTTTCTCTAGCGTTCTTTTTCACGTCAGGTGAGGAACACTGGGATCCACAAAGTCAGTAGAGGTTGTGGAACTGCGCAGAGCAGAGGCCTAAATGACCGGCAGGTGCCATTGGCTCTTAGCTCTCATGGAGGCCCTGCCTCAGCCCTAAGAAGGAGCTGTTGTCATGGTGAATATTAATTGGCTCAATTTCACAATATCCATTTCTCCCTTTCCCAAAGACACTGATTTACATTTTAAAGTCCCTGTCATTGTAAGAAAAGATATTTTAAGGAATTTTGTTGAACTTATGGTGGAGGGTACAGTCTAGTAAAACCCCAATTCCTATTTTCATGGACAGGCTATAATAATTGGCTAATGTTTTCACACATGTATATTAGTCTGTCAAAACAATCGAATGTCTTCTAGAAACATTGAAACATCAAGGCTGTTGCTCAGCACACTAATAAGGAAGTGGGTTTCTACAGGTATGATGGCAGCCACTTTGGAACCAGGAGACAAATGTGTCTTAGGGAAAAAAAGATCTATATAGTTGAACAGCTTGATTAAGGTTTATGTAGAGCTTAATTTTCCTGTGGTATTTTAATTTATGTTATTTTTTAGCAATTCTACTATCATAGTTCAAATATATCAAATAATGTTTTCTATTTCTCACTGAAAAGAAAATCTCACTAGCAATGATGTCTAGTAGTGACCAACATGCCCAATATTCTCAACAGAAGGCAAAAGGCTCTACTTCCCTGAACAGTCAAGAAAAATGTCTACATTGCCAGCAACCCAGGTAGGGTTGATAAAAGCCTTGGCTCTGTGAAGGCCTTGGAGAAAAGCCCATCAACACTATCTGTTTGCATTTCAGGCTACTCCCTCCCCAGCTTTAGGAGTGCAGGAGTGCAGAACTATCTGTTTACTGTGTTATCAGTACCACCGAGAGGAATATTTGAAAACAAGCTTGATGGTTCTCTTAACATTTAATTTCTTTCAGTAAAAATAACAGCACCAACCTCTAACTGATATTCTAAGGGGAAAAAAAGCAAGAAAAGATCCAAATTAGGCAGCTGTTACATGTAATGGTCAATGCATTGCTTTGACCAAAATTTGTAACAGAAGCAGTTCAAGGGAGGAAAGATTATTTTGGATCATGAATTCTATCCATTATAGTGGGGATAGCAGAGTGGACAGTGGAGAAAAGGGTGGACAGTGGGGAGGAGGATGGACAGTGAGGAGGAGGGTGGACAGTGAGGAGGAGGGTGAACATTGAGTCAGGCAAGGTAGAAAAGTTGAGATGGAAAAGTGAGATGATAGTCATTTCATATATACAGACAGGAAGTAGAGAAACATAGATTGAAGCCAGGTACTGATACGACCATTATTGGTTGTCTGCTCTGCCTGAGATCCTTATCCCAGGAAGATACTATCTTATAAAGCCTCCATAGATGATGTCAAAAAGCACCACAAGCTAGGCATGGATGTAGACACAATTAAGGAAGTTCATGAGAGCCCAGAATAAATGATAACAAATATTTATTTGGAGAAAAACTCACAATAAGGGTAGAGAGTCACCATCCTCTGTGGGCACTTGAAGTTATGAATAGAACTCCAACCACCACCCAAGAGAGTGAGCACACTTTCTGTCTATGCTTAGCAATTCATAGATAGCACCTCTGGCCAGGCCCTAATGGGCTGGTGTCCAAAATGCTATTGGCTGTATGAATTTCTACAACACTTCTTTCTTCTATCTAAATAAGAGGGTTCTAAACCTGATACAAAATATATATAATAAGGACAAATATCAAGGATTGTTCAGGAGAAAGAAAGGAAAGGAAAAAACACACAAAAATCGAGCTATAACCAACATCAATCAAGAAAACCATGCTAAATGCCCAGTCTAAGGTAATTAGCAGACTATTTCAATAGTTGTCCTATCCTGAGTTGTTTAAGTCTTATACTAAAAAATGTCTTAACTAAGTTATGACAGGAAAGTAGCTAAGATCAACTAGTCTTCAACCCCACTGAAGACTTGGAAAGGAAATTAATATTGCCTGAGTAAGCAGGAAGTACAAGCAAGCAACTTCCAAAAGGTGTAAAAAGTGACAGAGACAGCTGGCTACCTGAACAAACACCCAAAGTCTCTTTTGCAAGATTGGGGCAGCCAACTTTGGCTAAGGCTTAGAGTATCTGACAAACCATTTTCAAAAGCAAGAAATTTGAAAGATTGCCCTACCCTGTTTTGGCAAGGTTTAGCAGTCATTTTTGCTTGTATCCAGCTTGTATGCTGATGTTTGGACAGCATGCATATTGTCAGTAGTTGAGGCAAGGGCAGTTCTTTGTCCAAAATTCAGTTTTATCAAGAAGATAAGCTCCAACGGAGTGTCTTCAGTGCCCAACATTCTCTCGGGAATAAATCAGTACTGCCAGGAGCAATGATGTCTCACTTCAACAGGATCCTGAGTTATTTAAATGTCATATTATACAGTTCTTTGAAGTGTTTGAAGATTACCTATCTATGTGGAGTACATCTCTGTGCATCTAGAGAACCTGACTGACATAACTAAAAATATGACAAGCATGTGTGACTATTAACCTGTAGCTCTTAATACATATATAACTCAAAGACTAAAGCTTCACATTATAAAAAAATAAACAATCTTTAAATATATGTGGATCAATGAGGACAATGACCTTAAATTGTAACAATACATATAAATATTTTGATCAGAGGTAGAAATATACAGTGCAATATGATAAAAGTATCCTAAAATTGCGTCAATGTACAAAATATCTTAAGCAGAGTTAGAAACATACATATATACAATATAACAAAATAACTTTATAATTGTGTACAAATATTATAAACAGGAAGAGGAGCATACTCAATATAACAAATATAATTTGAATTTTTATCAATATACAAATTATCTTAACAGGAATACAAAAATAATTTTATATGCATATCAATAGATAAGAATCTATACCAATGTAAACTGTCTATAACTAATAGTTCACAAGTAGATACATAGTAGATAATCTACCTATTATCCCACTCCATCCATTCCCTCCCCCATACTTTTTTCCAAAAAAGATTCCTGACACTACTTCATATTCCACCCCCAACTTATAACTAACTCATAACAGATGTCAATTATCTATAACCCTGAGAAGACAAAGTATGTCAGGAGAGGGGATGCCATTTTCTAGAATTACTTCTAGTTACCATAGGGTGATGGTATGTCTATGGGATCCTGTAGGAAACTGAATTGATGGTTAATTCTCAAGAGTGCTGTCTGGAACAATTGTAGACAGTCTCTGAGTAGTGGATAGGGTTTTTCTGAAGTTTTTATTTGAAATTCTTAAGAGTGCTATAAGAAGGTGCACCTTCTCAGCTGGCCAAGTTGGAATCATCTTGAACAGTTTGTAGTCCAATGGCAGCATATAAACCAGGTGAAATCATTGATGTGGGGCACCATCTTCTTTCTTGAGATTACTGTCGAAAAATTTATTGTTCACTTTGGAGAACTTAGACATTATTAATATCAAAACAGAAAGTATGAATTTTGATAGATATAGATAGATCCAAGGAAAGAAAGGTATCATAGAGACAACATTAAGTATGGGGAGAAATAGAATTTTTGAAAGCTGAGTTTTGATAACTTTAGTACCTAGATTTTTATTTTCCTTCTGTCCCAGACCAGATGACTCTTCTGATATGAGACAGAAACTCTGAATTTTTCTCTAAACAACATATTTGTATTTAGAGAAGGGGAGGGCCACAATCCAACTCCAAAGGCAGCTTCGATTTTTAAGTGAGTCAGGACCACTACAGTGAGTACTACTATACTGAGAAGTAATGAGATATGGATGCTTAGGAAGTGAGATTTTACCCTGCAGAGAATATTGGTATCATGAGTCAGATTTTCTTTGTTTGGTGATTCTTTCTGGCTATCTTTTCTTCCTTAAGCTTATAGATGTCCACGGTCTCTTGACTTATCAAAGAAGGATATTTTCTATTTTCCTGCAAAGACAAGAACAGAACCCTGCCCCAACCCGTGTGAGGTTTCTTTTCAACTTGTAGAATTGTCACCTCGGTGGAAGAGCTGTCATTTTTCTTTATCAAGAGGTTTCTTTTTTTCAAACTGAATCTTGATTAATTTTGATGGTATCCATAGCTTTTCATAACCTGTGGAAACAAGAGCAAAACCCCTTCCCCAACATTACACATATTCTGGTCTGATCTGATGTCAACACAACCTTGAAGAATACCAGCTAACTTAATTCAGAAGTTTTTTCTTTTGTCCAATGTCTCTTTGCAGCTGTTGTTTCTTTCGCATTAGTATTAAGACAATTCAAGGTTAATAAGGCATTATGTAGTCTATCTTTGGGGGTCTTGGTTCTCCTTCCTGTTTACTAAACATTTCTTTTAAGGTGTAATTGGATTTCTCAATGACTGCTTGTCCTGTAAGATCATGTAGTATACTTGTAATATGCTTTATGTTACAATATTAAAAAAAAATAGTTTCATCTTACTAAAGACATATGCTAGAGCATTGTTAGTTTTAGTTTGTGCAGGTATGCCCATGACAGCCATATAAGATGTATGTAATTACAGAATCAGTTAACTCGAAGCAGTTGCCTATTGAAATCCTGAAAACATATATATTGTATGGTGTACATATTTTAAATTTCCAAATTCTGAACAAATAAAACACATTCATTTGCCAAGTTTCATTTCTTTACATACTTTTAGGGTTTCTTCCTGCAGGTGAAGGAGTTTGGTTGTAAAAAGAGCAAGTAGGTCAATTTTTAATGATTTCCTTGGCTTGTTGACAAGTGATAGAGAAATCCTTTTCTAAACTGTTACTATTAATGTGAGGTTTTTTATGAACTTCTGAGGCCTCCAGCATTCTTCCTATTAATAACTGATAAATTCTATCATTACCTTCTGCTAGAGGCCCTGTCAGACCTGTATGGGATCTGATGTGTGTTATATATGTATATATAAGATGGTTACTATTCCTAATAATCTTCTGTGATTATATATAATGATGTTAATTCTGTCTTATAAGTAAATTCAACAGTTTCAATATGTAAAGCAACTCTTTCTGTATATTGAGAGTCAGTAACTATATTGAGGAGTTCTGTGAAATCCATTAGTACCACTAGAATGGCATACAATTATGACTTTTGCACAGAGTTATAAGGGCTTTGGACCACTTTACTAAAAATTTCTAATATATATCCTGTCTTTCCTGCTTTATTTGCATGAATATAGAGCAATAGGGACTCCAGAGATTTGTGTTTCTCTAACAATGCACAGAAGGACCCAATTGTTTGTTTTTTTTATGAATGTAATTCTCTCACTTTTGGGATAATTGTTTCTAATATTTTCCCAAAAATATTGCAAACTTTTTGCCAATATTCATTATCTTTCCATGAAGAGGAAATTTATTCATTATTTAAAAATACTATAATTTATGCTGGGTCCATTCCTGTATGTTGATGAAATCTTAATTTTTCTTTTAAAATCAAATTGGAAATTTTTTCTATATATGTCTTTAATTTTTATTCTGTTTATTTGGTAGACATATCCTTTCCAAAATAGAATATATCTATTCTAAGATAGAATATATAGAATGCCTTGTTGTGAAAAGGTACCAAGCCACATGGTTAAACATAGACAAGAACTATGGGTTAATTTAAGTTGTAAGAGCTAGTTAATAATAAGACTGAGTGAACAGGCCACTCTATAATTAATATAAGTTTCTGTGTGCTTCTTTGGTATTGAATGACTGTGGAACTGGGAGGGATGGAAACTCCCATCTCCAAATTGCACCTAAACATTTGGTAAGGATTTCCATATAAAGTCTGAGAAAGCTTTAAAAAAAGAGAGAAAGGGTTCTAGACAGACAAGAACAGAGTCAAGCACAGCTTCTTGGTAACCATCTTTACTCTGGTAGGCTCTATTTGCTGACAGTGAGTAAAGAAAGACACAGCTCCATTAAGAGCAGCTTCCTGGCTCAGTCTTAGCAACAAAAACTCACAGTTCTTTTAAGAGGCCCTGCCACCAAACACTTAAGTGGTGTTTATGAGCATCTGCACCGGGCTTCTTGAATGTGTCATGGACCTAGAAACTCCACAGAGTCGTGGTAACAAATGTGGCTCCTGCCAGTACCTCTGCCATGAAGTAGAATCTCAAAAAGCTCAGGAATTGGGTGGCGTGAGCTACCAAAGCCACAGTTTTAATCCTAGCCTTATGACTTAGCAGATTAAAAACTCATGTGGTCAGAAAAAGATAGAGATATACAGCAAAGACAGATTCAGATAGAAAAAAAAAAATCCCTCTAAACAGTTTACAGTGTGTTTTTAAAAATATATGTAGGTTTGGGAGAGAAAAGAAAAAGGATAGAGAAAGTCTTTTCTTTTTTTAAAAAAAGAAATATAGTAGTCAGGTATGGTCACAACATGCCTTTAATCTCAGCACTTGGGAGGCAGAGGCAGACTGTTATCTATGAGTTCAAGGCCAGCCTGGTTACAGAGTAAGTTCCAGGACAGTCAACAATACAAAGACAAATCCCGTCTCAAAAAAACAAAAATTAAAAATAAAAAATGAAAGAAATAGCCACATAAAGATGGAAAATACACAAAGACTCTGGATACTTATTTTGTTGTCTTTGAGCTGTTTGACTGCTGAGGAAGGAGCAACAGCTGCTAAAAGACATTTGATCATAAATGCTGCTGGATTAATCTAACCTGTATATTTTGAAAATGCCTTGACTTCAAGATTTAAGTCAAAAGATATGTTACTTTGGAGAAGAGGTTTTGCTTTTATTTTCACAGGAAATGAGAGAATGTGGATTAATTCTGGGTTAAGAAAAATAAGATTTGATCAAGGAAGATCCCCTGAAAAATCTCCAATAGGAATGGATGGCCCAGATGATCCAACATTTCAGAGCACCTCTGCTGCAGTTTCCTCTGAGTTCTACATTCAGAACATCTTCAGTACTGTTGGCTGAGATGACCCAGCTTCACAACATACTCTAATCAGGACTTTACCATAATCCTAAATTTCTTTTGGGTCTCCATAAGATTATTAGCACCCCCAATCAGCAGGAAGTACCCTAGAAAACTATGCCCACATTCCCAAAAAAGAGATTATGGATGTTTGTCTTTGTTTAGAGTGTTTGTCAGAAAAAAAGTAAACAAAGGAGATTAGAATCATAGTTCTTGTCTTGAAAAAAAAATGCTATGGGATAACACTTTTGTACCCTGTAAAGATTTGTCACTGGCATTGGTTTACTAAAACGCTAATTGGTCAGTAACCAGGCAAGAAGTATTGGCAGGGCAACCAGACTAAGAGAATTCTGCATTCATCAGTCAGATACAGAGGAAGCAAGATGAGAATGCCTTACTAAGAAAAGGTACCGAGTCACACAGCTAAACATAGACAAGAATTATGGGTTAAGTTAAGTTGTAAGATCTAGTTAATAATAAGGCTGAGCTAATAGGCCAAACAGTTTATAATTAATATAAACCTCTGTGTATTTCTTTGGGACCAAATGGCTGCAGGATCTGGTGGGACAAAAATCTTCTGTCTACAAATAGTTGATTCAAAGCAAGAGATTAGGGTCTGTGAAGAAACTTTAGTTAGTAAATATGTGCTTTGAAAGCATGGAGTCCTGAGTTTGATCCCCAGGACCCATGTAAAAACCTGGGTGTGGTGGCATACACTTGGGAGTTCAGCAATGGAGACATGGAGACAATCAGATACTTAGAGCATGTTGGCCAGCCAAATGAGCCAAACCATTGAACCCCAGATCCCTGCCCACACCCCCAACAAAACATATGTGCACAGTGCTTGAGGAGGAATGACAGAAGAAAATGGTCTGATCTCCATTTTCATGTGCACATATGTGTACATGGATATAAATACACACTATGATCCTATAGGGGCATTAAAGATTCCTACCACCCCAGCAAGGTGAGACATGTCAATGGTTTTCAACATGAGTTTCCTGAAGAGAACCATAAGGGAAGGGACACTAAGACAATATGAGAGAGAGAGAGAGAGAAAGAGAGAGAGAGAGAGAGAGATCGGTACACAGCTCTCCTGCAGGGCTTTCAGGCTCATTCATAGAATACAGATGGGTTTTGTTAGTTGATGAATTTAACTTTAGTAAGTTGGTTATGAAGACCAGCAGACCTTGTAAGACAAAGTCCAACTTATGGACCTACTCCACCAGACAAAGTTCCTGGATTCTGTATTTCCTGAAGCCTTCACAACTCTGACTTCTCTGTGGATACAAGATTATATATATATATATATATATATATATATATATATATATATATATATCCAGGCTAAGGACATAGAATTTAGGTGTCAATTCCACATCCTATATGCATCTAAGTCACTCCAGTGAAAAAGTTTCAGATTTCATGTGTTAATGCTACTGGACCCCAACCATAGAACTCTGATTGTGAAACCACATTTATCCTCAAATCCTAAATATTCTAAGAAGCCTTTAAATAAGACTTAAGAAACAAACTACTGAACTATAGGACAATTCTCCTAAAAACAGGGCTCACTCTGATATTTCTCTTGCTCTGTTTTATAAAGAGACTATCTTAAAATTTGTATGAAAAATTGGAGTTCTTTGATAGCCTTCTAAAATATTGAGCCCAGAGTGAGAATAGCTGGTGTCAGCGAAGCAAACAGTGTGGTGGCCCTGGAAGGGCTCTATGGGTTTTGCTAGACAGTTTACTGAGTCCTATCTTCTTGGGGAAATCCCCATTTTCTGTGGGAGGATTTGGCCCAGAAAAGCAGTTTAGAACGGTTGGCACGGCCGAAGGATGGAAAGACTATGTTAGTGCCCTCACGGCTCTAACTCTAAACTGAGTCTCGTGCCCCCAGCAGAGTTGAATGCTTCCAATGGCAGTGTGGTGGAAGGTGGCAGGAGGGAATTCAACCTGCCAGAGCCACACAGATTTAAACCTCATAATAGCTACCAATGCGCTGCAGTAAAGTTTTACGTTTCAGCTAAATTACTAATGACTTTCAGGTCCATGCCAGAAATTTTAGAGTAGGCTTATAAAGGGAAATAAGGGATGTACAGCCAGGCATTCTTAAGAGCAGTGTGTGCGTGTGTGTGCGTGTGTGTTTCATTTGGGACTAAGGAACACATACTCATCATTCTTTTTTTCTGTCATCTTGATTAAATGTAATTAGGTCCTGGCAACCCCATCACCACACACACACACACACACACACACACACACACACTTGGATGCTGGCTGTTTCTGCATATCCGCACAGATTATCTGTAGGAGTTATAGCAGGAGTTTATGCTATTGCCTTCTGCTTCTGTTTCAAAGGTGGCCACATGTTTGTTTTTTGTTTTGTTTTTTACTCATTGGGCTTCTCAGTGACTTACAGATTAAGGCTCTAGCCTGTGCTGGAGCCGACAGGACTGCTGTTCTCGCTCAGTGACACATTCCCTGCTTGGACCCAGTGGCTCTTTGCTTAGCCATTCATTATACTGCTTAGTCCACATTTCCTCTTGGCACAGCGCAGTCGGTTCTCTGGTCAGTGTGCTGGCTTTGTCTCCTGCCTGGACCCCCTGCGGATCGGCACAAATGACCCTAGTTAGGGAAGTTGGTGGTCAGGGAGCTCTGGTCTGCACACTCCTTCACCCTATCCCCACGCCCACCCAGGAATGTTTCTCCAAATACAACGTGAAGCCTCAAAGTGGCAGGTTTTCTTTGTGCACAAAGGAAGGTCCACACTGGCCCCCATTGTCTGCACTCATCTCTTCTTCGGCATGATTAGAGACTACAAGAGGCTCAAGGTGCCCACAGAAGGAAGGTATGGCCTTCCAGCTTGTCCTATTCTCACACCAAGGACCCTCAGGACCTCCTTGAACACATGGTCCCTTCACTAACAAGGTTCCTGTATAGTTGTCTTGTTGCTCACTGCTGTCATAAGGGTACAAATCCTACCAAAGTGTGGCTGATTTTACCCTAGACTAAAAGCAAGATCAACAATAAACTTAAAAAGACACAAAACCAAGTAAGTGTTTTGAGATATGGATTTATGCCTTCATGATCAGACTTCAATATATATTAAGGAACATGAGAAAACACAAATTTAATCCAAGAAGAGATGGAATTTGCTAAGTCCCTTCATGGAAGAACACTACATGTGGAACTCAGGAAAGCTTAATTTAATGTCTCTTTAATTAGGAGACTCTCCCTACTTTACATCATGATTCATAATGGTATCAAAATTAGTTATGAAGTAGCAAAAAAAATTAATGTTATGGTGGGTGGTTACCACAACATGAAAACTGAATTAAAGTGTCTCAACATTAGGAATGCTGAGAACTACTGCTCTAGAAGAGTAGGTAGGCTTCAGTATGTTTTTAAATGAGGAGTGGCCAACATATGCTATTTAAATTTTACTCTTCCCATTCTTTCATAACATAAACTTTTTATATTGGTCTGTTAGGATTTGCTTCTCTCTTTTCCTCTTTTCCATTCTTCTTTATTCCTGGTCCAGCTTTCCTCCCATTTCCCTGTGCTGTGCTTTACATAATGGGCATGACCAGGAGCTGCCCTTTGAGAATGTAGTCTTTGATACAGCCGTGTGAGGGCTTGTGCCTCAGTAGCACAGTCTGAGATGTGTGTCTTTTGCTGAGCTGTTTCAGCCCTTGTCCATCACCATTTTCCAATAAAATAAACATACAATTCTCTAACCTTAAAAAACCCAGACCCTTCAGATTACATACTGAGTCCTCTAACTGTCAGAAGTAACGGCCACAAGTTTGAGAGGGGTGCGCAGTAGGAAGCAGGGGTGAGGAGACAGCTCAATTGGTAAAACTGCTTGGCAAGCAGGAGACCCATCCTCCACAGCCAGGCATGGTGAGGTGTGCTTGTTAGCTCAGTCTAGGGGGATGGAGGCAGAGGCTGGTAGTCTGGAGCTTGCTGGTCAGTCATCTGGGCTGGCTAGTTTTCTGTCAACTTGACACAAAGTAGGGTAATCAGAAAGGAGGGTCATCAGAAAGAAGGGAGCCTCAGCTGAGAAAATGCTCCCATATGATTCAGCTTTAGGCAAGAGTATAGGGCATTTTCTTAATTAGTGAGTGATAGAAGGGCCCACCCACTGTGGCTTCTGTAAGAAAGCAGGCTGAGCAAGCCACAGTGAGCAAGCCAGGAAGCAGCACTCCTCCATGGCCTCTGTACCAGCTCTTGCCTCCAGATTCCTCCCCTGTCTGAGTTCCTCTTCTGACTGCCTTTGATTGACAAACAGTGATGCGGAAGCACAAGCTGAAGAAACCCTTTCCTCTCCAGGTTGCTTGGGGCACGGGGTTTATCACAGCAATAGCAACCCTGACTAGAGCTCCAACCTAGCATTCTTGATAAGTGCTAGGCTTAGTGAGAGGCCCTAATTATTTAAATAAATCAATTAAAACTTAAAAGACGAACAGAGTCTAAAAGTGACACTCAAGGCTTTCTCCTCTGCCATAAAAATCTCTCTCTCTCTCTCTCTCTCTCTCTCTCTCTCTCTCTCTCTCTCTCTCTCACACACACACACACACACACACACACACACACACACGAACACAGGAAGCGAGTGAAAGAGGGGGAGATACTATAAACAATAACCAAATCTCCCAGAACTCAGAACCCAGAAGTCCATTTTTTTACAATTCTGGAAGCCCTTCCCACAACGGCTGGAGAGCAGGTTTTTCTTCATCCACTTCCTAGGAGCACATAGAGTCCTGTGGGCTGTGGTGTCCCAGTACCGGTCGCGGTCCTCCTTATCACACAGCATGTTCTTCCTGTGCGTCTGTTTCCCTTTTCCTTCTGTGGAACTGACTTGTTATTGGTCTGACCTGCTCCAGCATGAGCCCATAACCCCTAATCACATCTGTCATGACCCCTTTTCCAAACTGAGTCACATTTACAGGTTTTGTGGGTTAGAATGTGTACATATCATCCAGACATTGACCTTATTACAGAGGGTTAATAAAAATGTTCCGTATTCATATATTATAGGGAATAGTTATCATTCTTATTGCTGTGACAACAACAACCAAAGAGAACAAGGATCTCTTTTGGTGCATGGTCTCAGAGGGCCCACAGTTGCATGGCCCCTGTGTGGTCAAGGACTTTCGCGCTGGATAGGAAGCAGGAATAGTGTGTACTTAACTGGCTTTCTCCTTCTTCCTTCTAGGCCCCAAACTATCAGATGATACCACCCCGTTAGAGGGAAAGTTCTTATCCCCTCAGTTAATACCCTCTATAAAAGTTGTCAATGATACACCTGGAGGTTTGCAGCACCGGTCCTAGATCCAGTGAGGTCAACAAAGAACAAGTATTGACAATGGAGCCCAGCGAGGTCTCTGCTGGAGACTTTCTCCTGAAGGATCCCAGACCTTCAGTAGTGTGAGCTCCTAGAGCTGAAGATGGGAGGGGCCGAAGCCAAAGGATCACCGGATGAGCCAGCAATCTCGGGAACGTGTTGTCTGGTCCATATTACTCAGAAATGGGTGGCATTCCTCATCTTCGGGGCTTCCTGGAACGTCTTTCCCAGCATAGATATCACTGGATAATATTTTAGGTCAGAGGTTCCCTAAACTGCTCTCTCTCTCTCCACTTGGGGTTTCAGCCAGTTGTTAACTGGTCAGTTTTCAAGGAAAACTCTTGAATTTGAAAATTGCTGGAATTGAAGCATTAGTTACTCTTTATATGCAGTCAAAAGGTGCTTAACAAAACTGACGATGGACTTAACCCTAGAGTTCAGGCAGCTGGCTCTTGATATCTTACCAGCTCTCCTGCCCAAAGAAGCTCCCCATAGCAACCCCAGCCAAAGAATAATGGAGCCATTTTCTTTAGGATACTCAGAACTTCAATCCAGACTTATTCATCCATTCATTCCTTTCTATGTTTTTTTTTTCTCATATAGGTCTGTCCCTTCCGTAAGAGTGCAAGTCATGGGATGACGTGATGAAGTGTGTCTTTCTCCTTATCGAATTCTCCAGGCCTTTGTAAATGTCTGGTTCCTGGTTCCTGATTCCTTTTAGACTAACAGTAACGGTAGAACAGTGAGTCATGTGAGTGAACCGGCCTGCCTATCATTGTGTTGAGAGGCAAGGTGCAGCAGACAACATAAAGAGGATGGGTGACTTTGGTGAGCTGGGAAAGAATAGCTGTGGGAACTTTTGGTGCAAATCTCCTCCCTCTTACTTCCAGTGCCCCTCCACAACTGCCCATAAATAATAATATAATATTAAAATTAAAAGACTCTCGGAGAGTTTTAAATTTAAGAGAAATACCAGAAGCACAATAAATAAAACCAAAAGTAATTAATGGGTTATGAGTTAAAGCTACTGAAAATATTACATATATTCACTGGAGTCAAATTTCCTGTTAGGAATGATAATAAGAGAAAGAGCAGGCTTTGAGGACTTGCCAGAAGCCACCACTATGGGGATCCAAGTCACTGTGATGTGGGCGCCTGGCCTACAGATTTCAGAATTCTATGTGGTTTCCCTCAACCAAATTTCTGAAGGAACCGGTAGAAAGGAGTGGAGTGGGAAATGTGTTATCTATAAAAGTAAGCCACAGAAGGAATTTCCAAGGGCCACTAACAGCTTCAATTTGGGTTATAAAAGCCAAGACATTGAGAAAAAAACTATTGTAAGTTTTTGCAAGGGTGGTGGTAGACAGCCCAGGCTGTGCTGGACCGGGGACAGTGAGAGGTGCCTACTTAGGAAGGCCCAGGTGAGTAGCAGGAGTTTTATACTTGCTTTGTCCTCTGGGAAAGGTCCTTTGACTCTTGAGGCGAGTCTATAAAATTGACTCTTTATTGGGATTTGATTGTCATCATATTATCTTGGTCAAAGGATACACGTATGACTGGGTAAAATTCGTTTCAGAATAGCAACCCATTTGATTGACTCTGCCCAAATTTTTCTTTCAAAATACAATTAAAATTGCTCACTAATGGTTAGACAGACCTTATCTGCTCTCTTAGTGACAGTGCTAACCAAGGCTCTCTACAGGTTCACCCAGAGATGTGTTTAGCTGGGTTGCACAGGGATACATTTGAAAGTATGGATCAGTAAATAGATCAGTCCCTTCCATCAGCACAGGACCAGCATCTCCTATAGCTGCATCTTCTGCTGATCACTGGCAGATGCAGCTAAGAAAATGTCCCTGCATGTGGCACTGCATGCAAGGTGTATCCCAATGCTTTGGGATTAAAGGGCCGCAAGGTCTACTCCTAACACTGGTGTGGCAAGAAGGAGTCGCATTATTGTACAGTACAGATTTCCAGGCAGATGAATTGAAAATTGACTATTTTTTATTTTTCTTTTCTGTCAACTTTCCAGCCTGACTGTGGATTACAGTTTAGCCATTGTCACTTGGAGTATGACAACTTCAACCAAAGGTCCCAAGGTAAAAGCACCCTGAACAGACAGCAAGTTGCTGTCATGTGTCCTATGGGGAACTGGTCTCTAATTAGCTTTATCACATTTCGAAGGCAAAAGGAGGAAATGGCCTCCACCCAGCCTTCTAAACTACCCACTGAAGGCAGGGGTCCCTCCCCACAAATGTAGGTGCCTCACTAGGACTCAGATTGAGAGTGAATCTGTGCTGGAAGCAATGAACAATGTTTGTTGCACTGGAGAAAATATTTAGAAAATGCTTTTGTCAAAAGTTCTTGTGGATCAAGGATGATTTAGCCATATTTGTCTTCCAGGATTTTATGTGTTTGTCCTAACTGTTCTAAAATGATATGGCATTCTGTGAGTTAGGGCAGCTGATTTTCCAATGCAGGATGCCAAAAGACTGTCCCATAAAAATACTTCCCATCGTTCAGACCACTGTGATCTCATCCCCGTCACTGATACTCCTGCTTCCTCACTTCCTACTCTTCTTCCTCCTTCTGTTTCTTTTCCCTTCACCTCTTTTTTGCCGCCCATATACTTTTCTATCATTTTTCTTATTTCTTTTCTTTCTCCTGCAATTTTTTGAAAGCATAAATATCTTAGCTTAACTCTTCCACAGTAAAGGGCTGGGATCAACTAACCCATTAGCTATAGTATGGTCTGATCTCACATTTTCCATTTTCAATTAACTATGTAATAGTCACATTTCAATAGCCAATTTAATGTTAGACTGTCGGGTACTTCTTAAGGATTAACCAACCCTTCAGTCTTTTTTTTTTTAAGCAAAATTTTAATGCTATTGAAAAAGGAACAAAATGCAGTACTCTGTGATGAAGGAAAAACCTGTGAGATCCCTGCCAGAGGGAAGAGAGACAGGATAATTCTGAGAGCTTTATGGCTAGCTGGCTTTGCTGAAATAGAGAGTTTCTTGTTCAGTGAGAAACCCTGTCTCGAAGCAATGAGATGGAAAGCACAGAAAAAGACAACTGGAGCAGGGCAATGGTGGCACACGCCTTTAATCCCAGCACTCGGGAGGCAAAGCAAGCGAATCTCTGTGAGTTCGAGGCCAGCCTGGTCTACAAGAACTTGTTCCAGGACAGGCTCCAAAGATACAGAGAAACCCTGTCTTGAAAAAACAAAAAACCAACCAAACAAAAAATGTACAACTGGAATCCTGAGCTAGCCTCCAAAAGTGCACACACATACACATACAAACACAATCTTGAGTCTTGCTTGGAAAACTCATGTCTGAAGCCCTGCAGTGTGCTACAATGTGGACAGGAAGCAGACAGAGAAGTCTGTGGGGACTTCTTAGAGCATACTTCTGGGAAAAGAGCTGAGAGACCCTCATGTCACCAGCAGTTACTGGAGGAGGGAACCTGAAAACCCCAAGAACTATTCCCATAGAAATATTGTCTAGTATGTTGGTTTTATAAATTCCAGAAATTGAAAATGAAGCCTTACCATCATAATCTCTTAAGTGACGAAAGTCCTCTCCTCGTTTTCTATTAATAGCTGAGGTTTTAGAGGAGGTTCCTTTGGTGCTTAAACACAGGTAGTGATGATCACTGATTTGAGGGGTCTCATGGCCAAGGACTGATAATTCAGTGTCATTCTGGAGGGGCGCTAAGGACTTTACTCATTTGTACAAGATTTACAAAGAATATAACGAAGAAATATGAAACATTCTGATACTTAGAAATTTCTTATTATTTTTGACCTTGTGACCTTTATATTTTGGGAGCATTAATATGTAATTAGGTTGGAGAATTTGGGGGGTTATCAAGCTTAGAAATGTAAATAGAGTGGATACATGTTACAAGCATGAATTATTATGATGACAAAGTAAAAGCAATGACTTTTCTGAGAAGATAAAAATAAATTGCAATTTATAGATCATACATAAGTTTATGGACTGTGCTGGATTTTGCAGCGAACAAAAGATCCATGCAGGTCTCCAGGCTCGAATGTCAGCGCTCCTGTCCCCCACAAGAACCGGATGGACAAAACTATTGGTAGACAATGGCTGTGGTGCATCTTAACCGATTCTGTTGCAGCCTCCGTTTCTCACACCTACTGTGGTGCAAGCTCATCTCATTGTCCTTGTCCCTTGCCTCCTCTGCACCTTCTGATTGATGTGTCCTCTCTGTGTGTCCTGGTTAGGTCTTTGTCAAGTTTCCTGTAGGCAAATCTCTGTAGAGCATTTTCTTGATTACTGATTGGTATGGAAGAGCCCAGACTACTGTGGACAATACCATCTTTGGGCTGGTGATTGGGTAGCAAAAGAAAGCAAACTGAGCAAGCCTTGGAGAGCAAGACAGTAAGCAGTGTTCCTTTATGGCCTCTGCTTCAGCTCCTGCCTTGAGTTCCAGCCCATGTGTCCCTTCATGAAGGACTGTAGTCAGGACATGTAAGACAAACCCTCTCCTTCCCTTCCCATTTGGTTATTGTTCTGTTGTTGTTCTGTTTTTATCCCAGCAACAGAAAACCAATCAGGACATCATGCTTCATCATTCCACATACAGAGCTAATGAAAAGCATTTATTTGACTATTTCACGCTGGTTCATATCAGAATGCCCCTCTGGGCCGTAAGCTTCTCTCCGAAGCCGCAGTTTCCAGCACACTCAAGACACCGTGCAGGAACCTGAGTACCACACCTTGCAGCTACCTCAAAAGAGTGTGGAAGCTCCAGACCCCTTTTGTTCTGTCCACTCATTTCTCCAGACATGAGCTAAGAGACTGTCAAGGTATCTGCAGTTACTTTCCATCTGAATCTGTCTGTGCAATCTAAAAAGCACAGGTTCTTAAAGATTGACACTAACAGAGAGAGTCCGGGCAATTCTCTGCCACCCTTCACCCTATTTCCTTCTCCTTCCTTGGTCACTCGTCACATTTCTGCTTTGTGAAGCATCAACCCTTGGGCAGAAAGTCCTTCTGGTGACTCTTGAGGGAAGACCTGGACTAGCATCCTAGACTAGTAAGAGGGCGATGAAGTTTACTGGGACCAATTCAGCTGGAAGCTATGGCAAAAATAAAGGGTGATGCTGGTCAGAGCTGTCCCCTCTCTTTCTTTTGTGTGGTTGAGTCAGGGTGATCTTCAGGTCTATTGGTTGTTTTTCCAAGGAGTGTTTGCATTGGCAGGGGTGACAGTAAGACCGAGATGTGTGTCCTAACTCAAGGATGCATGGCTAATAAACAGCTGCATTTTCCTGACTCAGGAGACATGCCCCAGACCTGACTGCATCACTCCACCCTAGCTGCTTTGGACTGCGCTCCGATTATGCAGAGTCAAGAATGATTACCGTGGGGGTGCTCAGTTGACAGAAGTCTCTCCCCTCTTTTGGTAAGGGCGAAGAAGACCTGACCTCTTTGGGAAGAGACCTGCTTTGTGCTATGGCTCACACAAAACTTAAGTGCCATGTTTTAGTAAAATATGAGACCACAATAAAGCATATACTCGGAGTTTTAAAATGTTAATGTACCAAGCACATGACAATGAAAGGCACACTTCTAGCATTTATTTTCTAAATTTGTTTTGTCTCTGCTGCTCTTGGATTCTTTTTACAAAATGTAAATTTGTTATATTATCTTGGACATATCTACCAACCTAAGATAAATGTTTATAGTAAACAAGTATGGGAATTCTTGAGACTCCTTAGGTTATTTATGTTCCGATTTTTATCGCAAACAGCTTCAACGCATCCAGAAGATAACACATGGTTGAAATTGCATCTCTGAGGGGAAAAGCCTCTTCCCAGCCTTTAGAGTCACATCTCCCAGCAGTTAGGACTGTAAGCACAGCAGCTGACCTTTTCATAAGGCTGTATTCATTTGGGACTCACTATTTTTAAGGGAGCTTTATGGGTTAAAATTTGCACAATCCTTATTGAAGAAAGGTAACTAAATCCTTTCATAATCGTCACACCCCTGGATAAGGCTGCAACTATTTCCAATATTTCATTTGTGTTTCCTGAATTTAGGCATGCATGTGTATGCATGTGTGTACGCATGTGGATATAACTGTGAATGAGCAAGTGTATTACTAGCATGCATGCATCTACATCAACCAAGCAGGAATGTACACTTAGCGCCTTCTAAAGGAGTTCTCAGGGACAACAAGTCAAGATAGATAGAAGATGATGAAATATTACTCAAAAAAAAAATTTCAGGTCTTGCGAGTACTGTGAGTCGAGCAAACCCTACTGGTAGAATCTCATCTCATTTTCCATAGGCTAGGAAATTAGAACTGGATCGCTCTCGCTGAAGCAAACTAGCTGGACCCTTTGGGTGCAGCTTAGGAAGCTTTGTGTCATAAGACCATTGTGTATCAGCAGTGAGTTTAGAAAGATGAACATGGCATCCTTGTTGCCTTGGAGAACTCTTCTGCCGGAGATCATGGGTACACGGTAAGTTACTATGACTCAGACCGGCGAGTGAAGCAGTGTGATTAGGATACAATAGAGAGACTGTTCCTGCCCAGGATTGAAAGCTGTTTTCCTGGGGCTCCTTTAAAGAGATATCTTGCCAGAGCTTTGTTTTACTGGAGAAGCCTAAATTCCTGTGGACAATTAGTTCTAACTGAAGCCTTACTTTCATAGCATCATCTGTCAAAATGCTCATTGTTACCTCTGTTTTCAGGGGGCTTGTGTGGAAGTTTGTCTGACTGCTCTCTGCAGCTCCACAGTGATGTTTTGATGATGCCCCGTACAGAGCTGATCTCAGAATAATGTGGTATAACGTGCCACTTCGTGTCACCATTGAAAATGAGAATCCGTGTGAGCCCAAAGAGGGCCATCTTCATGCTGCAGGTAACGAGCCTTACTCTTAGGTCAGGGTGGTACTCAGTTGCTGAAGTGCTTTCCTCATAAGCATGAGGACCTGAGTTCGATCCCCATCGTCACATGTAAACAGCTGGCACTGTGTTGTGGGCTTGTGATCCAGCACTGGGGAAGCAGAGTCAGGAGGGATGGTCATGCCATAATAACCGTTTGCTAGCTTCACTTCTGCAAATAATAATTTTTCCCAGTGTCTCTAAACATAGGGAAAGTTACATCAGAAAGCAATGCAACTTGAGACATTGCCAAAACTTTAGGAAATGTTTTGAAGTGTCTGTTTGGTGTGTGTATGTGTGTGTGTGTGTGTGTGTGTGTGTGTGCGCGCGCGCATAATAGGAACTCAAAAAACCCAGGGCTCTGAGGAAGACCCAGGTTGGTGCGATGGTTCAGACACCCAAGCACAATCCAGGTGGCATCTCCTAGGGTTTTGGCTTCTTCTGTATGACATAGAGGTTATAGGACTGGAGAGATGACTCACTGAATAAAAGTGCCCCCCCCCCAACATATGGTGGCGCACAAAGTAAATAGTTCAAGATAATTTTCAAATCTATCTTGTTTTTTAAAAAATGAGACAGTACCATCAAAGTGGCAAATTTTCACATATCCTGCTTTCTTGCTAATACAGAAGGCAAGAAATGGTAGAAAAATTCCTGTTAAGTTAAAACTCCTTTACAACACAAAGCAGAACTGACTGGCCTGTGAGCAAAGAAGGCTTAGGGTGAGTATGGCTGTACAGGGCCTGCGCGCTTGTCTTCCACTCAGGCCTTGAAGCCATGCCGGAAGGGGCGATCCTAAGTTTATCTGTAGACAACGCTGGGGGCTCCTGTTGTTCTCTCTGTGCGCCCAGGTGAGATTGGAAGCCAGAAGGCTACACAGTTGCCCCAGGCACTCACATTTGCAGTGTAGGAGAGAAAGAGTTTCAACATGAGTCTGTCTGACTCCAAAGCTTCTAGCACATTCTGTTCCATTCCTTAGCACCCTCCCCAGTCCCCTTCCTGTCCCCTGGAGGAAGCTGTGGCCAGCTGGAGGTAAGATCCCAATAAGGTTATTTCAGCTGATTTTCTCCTCGACTTTGGAAGCCAGCCTTCCTGTTGCTTCCCCTGTCAGGGCCCTGTCACCCCCACATTGTTAGGCTAGGAAAGGACCACCCCTGCTATGTTGACAAGAAATAAGCTTCTAATTTGCAACACTTCTTTATATGGCTTGTCAGCTCAGAGCTCCCACCAAAGAAGTATTTCCCAACAGTCCCGGCCACCTTATGCCATTCCTGGCGCCTTATAGCTTTCCTGGCCTATGGTATTGGGAAACCCTCGCAGAGACCCATTCTTTGCCCTCTGTTTTAGTGCCGCCAGGGTTTACCCTCCCCTCCCCCATCTCCTCTGATCTTCAAAGAAGTCATGTTATCTTCCATCATACACCAGGCAGCATACGGCTTTGGGTTACAGAATAAAATAAATCACAATAGCCAACAGTCCACTGCTTTGGTAGTGCACACAAAGACAGCACGAAGAGCAAATTCGGTAAACTCGCGTAGAGTGTTGTCAGGCCAACTAGGAAAAGAAATTTTCGTTTGGTTTATGTCCTGGACTGTTTGCTAAATGGGGAGAGGTTTCTCTTGAATGACAGACAGCCGGTTTTGAGGCTTCCTTGATTCCGTTCCACAGAGGACGGCTGCTTCTCCCGTAAACGGCCCAGTGTGTGCCTGAAAAAGATTAAGGTAGTCGGCAGCGTGGGAGGCTTTCATCAGAATTTACTACTGTTCAAAGCCTCCAGAAGGGCTCTCATTTAACACAGGCCTTTGTATTCCTACCCATGAAAATCGTTCGTACCATGACCAATCTGATACATTGTCAGTGTGCTCCATGGAATATTCCAAACTAGACCACAGTGAACCATCTCCTCGGTGGGAGGAAAAGGAGAAAGACATGGGTCAGTCAGAAAACAGAAGTGGCATTTGAATTCTGTGTGGCATTTTCTCTCCAGGTCAGAGCTCGCTTAGGCCGGCAATGATGGGGACTCTGTTTTGACAGTTAGGAGAATGACTTGGATGGATGCTCCCCTGCCATGTGGAGTTTGACAATGAACCAAACTTTCAATTAGCCTCCAGGAAAAAGAGTAGGGTCTAAAATGTACAGTCTTTTGTCTCCATTGAAAGCCCAACACCTGCCAATTACCACCGCCTCTCTAACTGTTAGATGCGTGTTTTTCTTTCACAGAGTGAAAATCTTGCTTAGCATGTGGCAGAGCTGCGTTCTAAGAGGGGATTGTATATACTCACGCCTGTGTCTTTCTAATTCTTTGATTTAAAACATCTTAATGTTCATTAAACTCACATCTCTCCCCCAACCCCCCAGCCCACCCCAGCCCTTACTTGCCATCAGTACTATTTAAATCAACTCTAAATACAAAAGAAAGGAGGCAGGAAGAAAAAAAAAACAACTGTCCTACGGGGTAGGCAGCCAAGGGCTAGTTGTGTGTTGTCATAGAACACTGTCTCTGCAAACTGATGAGGAACGAGCAGACGCTTCATGCTCAGAATGTGCGCTGGGCCCGTGCAGACTAGTGCTCAGAATATGTCCACGATTTGTAAATGCATAGAGGCTACGGTTCTAATGCCTTAAATGCAAACAATAAAACCTTGAAGCCAATCTGCATGTTAAAAGCAAGCACTGTAAATCATGCTCTGAAGGGGGTAATGTGAGCAGGAGCTGGAATGTGAAGCCTGCGAGAGCCAGGGCATTGTTCAAGACTGCAAGTATCAGCCTTCACTGGAGGGTCCAGAGAATGCGCCCTCCTAGATTGCAGTTTGTGCCCTGACCCTGTGTTCTAAGTTCATTTGGGGACTACTTCTAATCCGGTCTCCTTGCATCCTCAGAGAAATGTGTTCATGTTCCCTCAGTTGCGCTGGGAGCTGGTTAGTAATTTAAATTGTGTTAGTTGTGATAAAGGGCCTTGGCAGCTTTTAGTGATTAACTTTGTAAAAAAATTCCTGTCACTCACACTCATCTCCTCCAATCAACTTGCTAAGTACTGTCACTTGTTACAAACAGAAAAAAGAAAAGAAAGGAAGAAGAAAAAACTAGTGTGTGTTACCATAGCAGCCCCCTCCTGTGTGATAACATGTAATCTCCCATGTGGGATGGAGTCTGTATGCCCCACCGAGCAGGGGCTGGACCTAGATAATGCACACAGGATAGCCTGAGATGAATATGCAATTTTCCAACTTTGGCTGAAAATTGACACACTGTGTTTTTGACAAGCTGATCAAGGACAGCAATTATATTTAGTACAACTGACCTCTCAGTTCCCCCAAACCTTGCACATATAATGGGGGCAGAGGAAAAAAGATTACCCTATTATTTCTATTTACTAGGCTGTAATGTTCTGAATATATTTATTTTGGATTTTTTTTTTCTGTTTTGGGAGTTTACTGTCCTCTTCCTAAGTTCTCCCTCCCCCATTAAATTATTGATCTTTTTCTTTTTGGTTCATAAGAATTCTTTAAATGAAGAAGCTTAAGGTGCTGAGGAAAGACATACTACAAATAGATTTCCCAACTTGTAGGCAACATCGTGCGGGGGTGGAGGCTGCTAGACCATTCTTATATGCTGGCTCCTTAAACAGCATAGGCAAAACCCTTTCTCGGCCCCTCAGTCCAGCACAATGCCCAGCATGGCTGGCAACTTTGGTCTGCAGTGATGAGTATTCCGAATCTTACCCGTGCTTGTGAAACAGAAAGGATAAAACATGTGACTCAAACCCTCATTCTTAGATGGGGCACCATACCACACTCCCTTCTCCCAGGACTCGGGGGTCGTTGTAGAAGAGGGGACAGAGGGATTAAGAGCCAGAGGTGGATGACTGTCTCCAGACGCAGCAGGGCAGCTGCGATTGTCACACAACAGTTGTGACAAGATACACAAGACTAGAACATGCTCAAGCCAGACGGAGTTCAGCATGGGGAGAGAAGGTGGGCGTGGAGTCACCCTAACCCAAGATCCATGGTCAATTGGCAGCTGCTAAGAGGGTAAGTCAACTGTCTTTATTAAGGATGTAGCCCCTGGTAGGTCAACCATGTGCCGCTGAAAAACACAAAGCCAAGAATGTATCAGCAGCACAACTGGCCCTGATGGAGAAAGAGAGAGAGAGAGAGAGCAAGAGAGAGAGAGAGAGCGAGAGAGAGAGCTAGAGAGAGAGCTAGAGAGAGAGAGAGAGAGAGAGAGAGCGAGAGAGAGAGAGAGAGCAAGAGAGAGAGAGCAAGAGAGAGAGAGCGAGCGAGAGAGAGAGCGAGAGAGAGAGAGCGAGAGAGCGAGAGAGCGAGAGAGAGCGAGAGCGAGAGAGCGAGAGAGAGAGAGAGAGAGAGAAGAAGAAGAAGAAGAAGGAGGAGGAGGAGGAGGAGGAGGAGGAGGAGGAGGAGTTGGGGATAGGCATGAATAAAACTGGAGGAAATTTTCAAAGAACTAATTAAAAATGGAAAAAGGTCAAAATCTCAAAGGTGAAAATACAGTATTTCTGCTCCTGACGTGTTTTGTGATATACCATTCAGTGATAAGATGCTTTCTCTAAGTCCCTCTCTGTGGAGGAAAGACATTAAAACCACAGCTGGTTTGTTTTCTGACATTATTGCTAGTTTACAAAACCAAACCTGTTTTGACTTTAGAAAATCAATTCCTCTCTGTTGAACCGACGGGTGCTTGTTAGTTGACAGGAGAAGCTACGTGGCCTTCTTTAGGGAAGCCATTTTTCCCCGCTGGTGTCCTGACTCATTAAGTGTGCTTCTGAAGCAGGCAGAGAGAGCTCAGTTGTCCAGGACTTCCCAGCAATCTTGAATGTTATTTGTGATGATGACTTTGCATTCAGTGTCTTACAGATCAAACATTGCTGATGGCTTTGTAAAATCCCTAGCTGGAGAGTTCTAAATATGCAAAGATGCTTTCTTTCTAGATTACAAAGGCAAATGTCTCTAATATTTCCTACAGCCCACTCTAATGCTGAGGAGCTGTGCATAGCTTACCTCTGGGTATTCTTTCACAGGCAATGCCTTGGCATTAACAGCACTATTCTTGTCTAATGAGCCTTTTCATCTTAACTTGCATGTAACGATTTTTATAACCATATTAGAATTTCAACATTGTAGTTCACGAGAACTTACTACATATGCATCTAAGCACCAGAGTTAAAGAAACAAGATGGTCCAGAGCTGGGCTCCTCTCTGCCACTGTGCTTAGTATTCCTAGGTCAAAATGCTTCTGATGCGCTTGTCAAGTTCTTTATTATACTAAGTACAACTATCTGCGTTATTTAAGTATAAGAAAGAAAATGCATTTTTTAAAAGTAAAACCCAAAGTAGTTTCTATCTTCCAAAGTCATCTCAGAAGTTTTCTATTGGTCCCTCTAAGACATCTAACATGTGGCACCTTGTAGTGATATAGAAATTACCTTAGAAATTACCTGCTTTCCAAGGAATGGAACCCAGTTCTTTTAATGCCCTGGGCAAGTGGTAAACACAGCATGCCCAAGTCACGGGTCCTATTGTCTCCAGGCCAAACTCAAGGCTCTGAAAACATTTAGGGGTACGCCTTGGAGACATAGCGAAGCCTGAATGTGTGAAGTCACTTCTTGAGGACCTGTAGAAATCAGAAGTGCTTGGGGAAGATGGGAGTTACTTATGTGCTGGGGAGGCCTTCTCTCACTAGAAGACCTTCATGCTGAGATGGAGTGAACCTTATTGGAGGTAGGCTTCACATGTGTAGAGAAAGCCCTTGGGTCTGCAGCACAGTGAGAAAGACAGTGGCGAAAGGAGATGTGTAGGTTCATCGGGCTGACACCTATACCCTTAGTTTACAGGGAGGAAGAGGGGTTCTAGTCTCCATGACTAAGATGATAACAGGATATCTCAAGAAAGAAACAATCTAATGGGAGTTTCAGATCAATTCTAGATCATAGTTTGCAAAATTCAAAATATGAATACACAAATATATTTGAACAAGGATGAATATTGTGGATTATATGAAATAGCTCAAATCCTGGAAGCTGTGTATTTATTTAAAATGAAGTAATTAATGAATTATGGCATCCATGTCATTAAACTCAGTGTGGTTGATTAAAACAAAAAAAGGAGACTAGTGTAATTTGAAAAAAAAATCATTATTATTATAGAAAGAAAAGAAAAAGCTGAAGCCAAATGTGTGTGTATGTGGTGTGTGTGTGTGTGTGTGTGTGTGTGATACAAAATCATTTGTTCTTTGAAAATACTAAGGAAAATGCTTAGAGAATTATCATGGTTTTCCTTGGTTAAAATTTGGAAGACCAAGATCATACAAATTTTGACATGATTCATCTAAACATTTTAACTTTTAAGCTGTACTTACTTTGACTCACCTAAAAATTAAAAAAAAAAAAAGAAAATCTAACTGGTCAGTCAAGTAATTTCTAAAGGCAGTGTCAAGAAAAACAAAACAAAACACAGAATGTACCTTTCTGAAGTATTAATTAGTCTTCCCCTGCCTCAAGTTGTTGCCCTAACAGTTTTGTTCTTCATGATAACCAAGATTTCTGGTGGACTTCCTGCACTTAGTTTGAGAAAGGCTAGGAAAACACAGATGTTCCCCACTGCTCGCTGATAGATGGCGAGCTTATGAGAGGGGAATCTCAGGACCCAATGGTGCAGATGCCCAGCTTAGTAACTTGTAATGGGCACAACTGGCTTGTACTTGCTGCGGATTTTCCTGGTTTAGGGGATCTCGTGACGTTTGGTGGAAGGCAGAGTCCTTTTTCCTCAGTGCTGAGAAACAGGCGCTGAAGCCGTTCTACACAAACAGGAAGATCAGCCGCTAGACTCGCCAGGGTGTTAAGTCACTCCTCTTCTCTGGGCCTCCACAGCTACAGAGGCAGCACCTGCTCTCGACCGCGCACACGGATAAGAGGCTCATCTGAGCCCCTACTGATGCCCCTGGCTCACGCCAGGGCGAGTCGGAGGTTATACGAGGGTTAGATTAAATGAGGAGACAGATGGCATCCTCAATTTCATTCTCACGGGTCGATCCTTGATGTCGATGATCAGTGCTTTGGGTGACGCTTCAGAAACTGAAAGCCGATTTTTAATAGATGTATACACGTGCGTGATTTATAAGTCAGTTTTCCACATGGTGCAATAAAAGAAAGTGTCACATCCTGCCCTGTGGTCTTCCCGTTGTTTCACTCCCCAGTGGTGATCTCTTTTAATTCTTTTCTTGAAAAGACGTGTACTTTGCCCAGTTGAAACATCCCTACTTGTAAAAATGCAGCCTTTTCCACTAGATCTTTTTCCCACAATTCCAAGAGTTCCTATTCTCCAAATATAGCTGTGCTTTAGGGTTGGGTAAATATTGTAAGCATGCAAATATTTTCATAGTTGAGCGATTGCAATATATGATGACCCTTCCTCTCCTTTTTCTTCCCCTTTGTGAAACTTCCTCGTCTTGAAGTTATTAACTGTCACTGCCTTTTCACCTGCTTGGCTCTCGGTGCACTCAGGATCCTCAAAACCTTCGTGGTTTTCTAGTCCTCCTCTCAATAGACACAATGTTTCAGATCTACAGGCTTCCTCTTTGGTTTTACCCCATGGTCCAAAGCCTTCCTGAACAGCTCAGTTACAGAGGTTTCCTCCTGCATGGGACCAAGTACTCTCCTGAATGTTCTCTCAGAGGTTTTAATTTTTCTTCTTCTTGGGGCAAAAGTGATTTTTATCAGCCACTTCCTGAAAAGAAGGGTGTGAAAAAAACTGCAGTATAATATATCTGAAAATGAATCTCATATACTTTGTGATCAGAAATTTCAGTTTTAAAGCATATGGGATAACTTTTTCCCTTACTTAGGAAACACTGCTCTTTTGACTTCTTGTGTCCCAAGATGCTTTGCATGATACCGAGCTCAATATCAACTTGATCTCTAAGCCAAAGATTTCACAAAAAAACACTATAAGCCAGTCTATACCCTAAACACTGATGAAAATTTCCTCAAGAAGATGTCAGCAAACTTAATGAAACAACTCAATGAAACCACTGTGGAACACAAGAAAGGAAATGTCTTCCCTTCCTGCTGGGGCAGAAACACACACATCAATCAGCACGGCGCCTCACAGTGACGGAGTGACAGATGAGAATTGCACTATCATTTCAATGACACAGGAGGAAAATGTCCAAGACAGCTCTGAATCCTTTCCTGTTGACAAGTGACAACTGGTAGAGAAGGGAAAGTCAGGACATGGCCAATGTAGTTTGTGAGACATTCACAGCTAACATTATAACCCCGTCCAAGTCAGAAATGCTCAATCTTACTACATAGCACTAGATGCCCGGGCGAAAGCAATCAGACATGAAAAAGGAAAAGGCAACTAAAATGGAAAAAGAAAGTACAAACCATTTCTTTTTGCAGAAGACATGATCCACCCAAAGAATCTGCAAAAGTCTTTTAATAGATAAAAAATGAATTTTAAAAAGTTGCAGGATCTAAAAGTTACATGTAAAAATCCACAGTATTTCTATATCCACAAAGCCTACCTGAAAAGAGTGTCAAGAAAGCCATCTTGGTTGATTACACAAAAAGAATGACAAGTGACAAAATTATACTAGAGATGTGACTTAGGGGTCAGAGTCCTGCCCGTTGTACATGAAGCCCTGGGCTGGAGTCGCAGCACCGGAGAGAGGACTGCCTCTATCCATACACAAAACCACCACCAACAGAAACATGAGACAAAAAACCACAAAACACACTATGATGCGCTGACTTACAGCCATCAGAGTGAATACTACAAAAAGGGGAGGGTGGGAAGGTGGCCCATCACATGGGAGAGCTTGCTGTACCAGTACCAGGACCTGAGTTGATTCCCTGTGTCTTATATAAAGGTAGCCATGGGTAGTCCTTTCTACCTGCATTTCTAGTCTGTGGTAGCAGAGACAGGAAGACCCCTGGGCTTTCTGGCTGCCAGTCTAACTCCAAGATCAGTGGGAAACCCTGCCTCAAAGAAGTACAAAAAGGGCAATTAGTGATCTCCTCTGGATTCTACAGTGCACACAGTGGGCTGCAATAATATGCACCGTGCGCATGTGCAAACACACACACCCAACTCAAAAAGTAATGTAGAGAAGGATGTGGGGTGAAGGGAGCTCATATGTAGTACTTTCAGGAATGTAAAGTCGTGGGAATGTAAACATTCTGGAATATTCTAAAGGAATTAAAAACAGAGCTGCCCAATACCTCAGTAATTTCTCTTCTGGTCATATACACAGTAGGCATTGAAATAACGACCTTGTAAACATATCTTACACTCCTGTTTGGGCACTTTATTCATGATAGTTAAGTTAGAGAAGCAGCTTGGGTATCTGTCCAGATGCAGGGCTTTAAAAAAAAAAAACAGAAACAAAACAAACAAAAACCTGTGATATACAATGTTATTCAACCCTAAAAATGAGATTTGCCACACATGGATGAACCTGGAAAACATGTCCTAAGAGAAATAAGTCAGCCATGAGAGTAAAGGACTCTCAAACAGCTTTGTATATGGAGTCAAAAATTCTACGTTCAACACGACAGAAAAAAAAGATAAAACCATGGTTACGAGGCACTGCAAGGTGAGCGCGGAGGAAGAAAGGGCAGGTCAGAAGAACACAGGGTAGCAAATGTGGGGTAAGCCAGGCCAGTGACCCAGCGTGGGAGAGGACTATGGTAACGGCAGTACACACAGAATGCATTTGCGCATGGATTCTCATTGCCCATAAGAAACAAAACAGAAAAGGGAAAATACGTCAGACGGTGGCTTAACATTGCCTCATGATAGTAATCTGCACGATATCCTCTCTCTCTCTCTCTCTCTCTCTCTCTCTCTCTCTCTCTCATCTATCCATCATCTAGCTATCAATCCATCATCTATAGCTGTCCTATGTATCTATGATGTATATGTTGTATACTTTAAATGTACATGATACAACTTATTTTAAAAAGGAAGATTGCATTTTTCTGATTCCTTATCCCTCTTATATGGCCTTTTCCATTCTTCCACCCCACTTGATTTCCCAGCTATAAGATTGTAAAATATTTGGTTGGTTCCCCAGTATCATACAAGAACTTCGATATATCTATTTTCATCCATTTATCAAGCATTCAGTAAGCTGTTTGTTTCTTTGCCGGTTTCCTCCTCTTGATCTGCTTTTTAAAATAGCATTTTTCAGCTCTTAGAGCCATCTCTTACATTTGCTGCTCTCCCTAGCCCACCTATTTGCTTTTTTCATTAGACTTGTTTAGGCCTAACTTGCATGTGAGATACCTTTATGACACAGATCGTCAGGAGAGTTTGGTCAAATGCATATGGTCATCACCTGTGTTAGTTACTTTGCAAGTTATTGCAGCAAAACACCTGACAGAAACAACGAAGTAAGAGTTCGGTTTGGATCGTAGTTCAGGGTGTCGTCACGATGGCAGTCAATGCATCGCAGCCTCAGGGAGGAGGAAGAGATACCAAAGGACTGTGTGGCTCCATTCCTCCTTTCCTCACGGAACGGTGAAGCCCACGTTTAGAGTAGGTCTTTCTGTAGGGTAAAGGGCCAAGTCACCCTGCCTCTGGCCTGCCCCACGCTCTGCATCTTGGAAATCCCCATCCAGTGACTGTTAACAGCCAGTGTTTCAGGGCTAATGACCAGGCAATGCTTCCAGTGGCACTATACCCTTCTACAAGCTCACTGAGCATGCTCCAAAGACCCTCTAAAAAATCTGCCCCTCAGCCTAGCCTGATGGTGCCTCTCTTCCCATTCAGAGGCAGTCACCCTTCTGTGTCTTTCCCCTAGATATCGCTTGAGTGAGGTCTGTTGCTTGCTGTGACATTGTAGTATCTCTTGGTGCCTGATTGCCAAGACACCCTTGTGGTGGAAACTTTTTCACTTTTTGTCTCAGTTAACCTAATCTAGAAAACTCTCCAACATGCCCAGAAATGCGATTCCATGACAACTCTAAAACTTGTCAACTTGACAGTGTAGATGAACCATCATACCTGTGAGCTTGTCTCCTTCCACCTGTTGCAAGGATGCAAGTCTCAGTGAATTAGTCCTTGGGTTATTAAACAGTTCTGTTCTAGTGTATGGATCTGCCATGCTGAGCTTAGCTCTCGACCAGATCCAGGTACATCACTTAATTCCACTTGTCATTGCGACGAAAAGCTGCTATGAACGGGGCATGCAGGGATGTGGGTAGATATATGCTTTAGTATACTCCTAATGACATCTATCATGGTAGGACCCTATTATGAATGGGGCATGCAGGGCAGTGGTGGATATATGCTTTTATTCTCTTCATGTCAATACCAAGGAGTGGAAATGGTGGGTCTTGGTTAAGGATCAGCTTATATAATGAACTTCTTTCCAAGTGAGCAACACTTTGTCATTATCAACACAGGTCAATGGTGCCACATTAACACCAACCGCTACACCACCTGCATTGTCCTTTTAGACTTTCTAGAGGACTGCAGTAAAAGGCGTTTTTAAAATGCTCTCTCTTGGAAATGATAGAAAATGTCATTGTCTGTGTTGAAAACAAAATTTAATATATAAAAGCAAAGGGCAAAACAGTGGGTTGCTAGGCATTTCACGGTAGGTAGAGAAGGGTAGACCTAGGCTGGGGATATACCTCAGGGGTAGAGCGCTTGCCTAGAATGTATAGGCACAGCCTAGGCACAGCAAAAATAAATACACAAAAATAAAACATGGCTTCCCAGTTGACTAATAATGTCAAACATATTTTCAAAGAACTTGGTATATTTTGTTTTATGAACTGGTGTTCAAATATTTTGCCAATGTCTTTTAACAAATATTGTGTCTGGTTATTACAGAATTGTAAAAGTCCATGGACTATTTGGACATAAATTCTGTGTTAGATATGAGTCTTGCAAACATTTTCAACCCAGATTGTGGGTGGTCTCTTAATTTTCTCACCAGCAGCTTTTACACAGCAGAAGTTTAAAATTTTTATAAATCTAATTTATAAATGTTTTGCTGTATGATTTGTGCTTGATGAACCAACGTAGGTAAACTTTACCAAACCCAAGCTCATAGAAAATTTCTTCTTCAAGTGCTCTGATTTAGATTGGATTATTTTTGAAGGTTTATTTATTTATTACATATACAGTGTTTTGTCTACATGTATACCTACATGACAGATGAGGGTATCAGATCTCATTACAGATGGTTGTGAGCCACCATGTTGTTGCTGGGAATTGAACTCAGCACTCTGGAAGAGCAGCCAGTGCTCTAAACCTCTGAGCCATCTCTCCAACTCCTTAAATTGGATTATTGGTACCTATAATCTCTTCTGTTTTTCTATCTATCTATCTATCTATCTATCTATCTATCTATCTATCTATCTATCTATCGGATCTCCTGTTAGTCAAGGCTGGCCTTGACCTTGCTCTGGAGCTGAGAATGGCATGAGCATGGCACCCTCCTGTCTCCAGGATAGTAGGATTTCAGGTGTATATCACCAGGCCCAGATTGAACAGGGGACTGTGTGAGAGTTAAGTCCCTCTAGGTAATAAGCTGTATCCACAGCACCTATAATCACTTTTGTATAGAGCATGGGACAATAGTTAAGACTTATTTTTTTGCCTGTGAACGTTGAAATACTCAGTGCTCTCTGTTAAAAAGATGTTTTTCCTCTCTTTAATAACCCTGGCACGGTGACAAATGCCAATTTGTTGTGTGCAAGTGAGTTGGCTCCCATCATTTCTCCCCTCCTCCTTTGTCTGTGTCTGTTCTTACCCTGCCACCACGTCATCTTACTGATTGGATTCCATAGTACATCTTGCAAGGAGGTAGTGTGAGTGCCTGAATTTCACGTTTTTAAAGTTGTTTTGAATCTTTTTAGTATGTGTGTGTGTGTGTGTGTGTGTGTGTGTGTGTGTGTAAACTTTAGATTCAGCCTGTTGGTTTCAATAAAGAGGCGTGCTGAATGCGGTGTGGGACAGGATATACGGAACGTCACATAAGAAGTGGCAACCACAATCAGCCTCCTACTCTTGACAGGCTCTCGCTTCCTCGGGCAGATTTAGCAGTACTTTGTGATTTCCAGCAACTTGTCTGGTGCCGGTTTTGCTGTTTGTCACCAAGGGCTTCATGTCCTTATGATTATTAAAAGCCTACTTCTCAATTTGCCGTGTTGTAAACATCACAATATAATTGTTTCAGGAATCCCTTTCACTCCTGGCAAATGTCTAAGGAGCTGACGAGGCAGACGTCACAAACGCATGCTTAAATTCTTTTCCTTACTTAACTGACACATAAGAATGCATAAAGTGTGGAGTTTATGGGATAGCATGGGGTGTTTTATGAACAGATGACGTACACTGCGCTGGTGACATTTGTGTATATTGTGTGAGTTATGGTAAAATGTACGTGTGTTCTCATTATCCTTCATAGAGAAAGCATGGTCCCTCTATAGCCCTCAGGACTTGCTATCGTTCACCTTTTCCTTCATAGCCATTCTTCCTGGAGTGAGGCAGTGGCTCATGGTTTGGATTTGGATTTTTCTGATGATTAGGTGATGTCAGCATCTATACCTATCGGCCATTTGCACATCTTATTGGGAAACATTTGTATCAATTGCCCACAACTTTATTATGCTGTCGTGATTTTGGCAGTTGGGATTTTGTTCCTTGAGTGTTCTGCATGTTGTCTTCTTGTTAGGATTCCAGATTGCAAACATTTCCTCCCATCTGTGGGTCATCTCTATTCTGGTGGTAGCATCCCTTAGTAAGCAAAAGATTTTTAGTTTGATATAATCACAACATTTATTTTTATTTCCCTGGTTTTGAGATCTTATCTAAACCAAAACAAACAGAAAATTTTGTTCATTCCAATGTCCTAAGCATTTCCTTCATTTTCTTCTAGTACATTCACAGCTTTGTGGCTTACATTTAATATTTTATTTGTGTTCTAAATTTATTTATTCTTATTCGTGTGTGTGTGTGTGTGTGTGTGTGTGTGTGTGTGTGTTGGTGCACACGTCACAGCACTCACATGGTGACCAAAGGACCCACTTTGTTGAGCCAGTTCTTTCCTTCTATTGTCATGTATGTTCTGGGGCTCAAACTCAGGTCACTAGGCTTACATCATGCTGTAGCATGCACCTTTGCCTACTTCTAGGCTCCCTTTAATCCATTTGAGCCTGTTTTTGTGACTAGTAAGAGGGGATTTAATTCTTCTGCATGTGTGTGTCCAGTTTCGCTGGAAGCATTTTGTGAACCGGCTGTGCTTTGTCGGATGCGTGGTATGTGAACAGCTTCATCAGAACTCAGTGTGCCTCCAGGCGTTCTGTTCTGTTGCTTTTTTCTCACATGCCTTTTACCTGTCGAAGATTTTATGTCTGATATCTTTATTCTACTGTCATGCTAAACTTGTCTATAAATTCTGGAAGCATCTTCATCAATTCCGTATGAGCTTCTATCTGTAGTCACATCATTGGCGATTTAAGTCAGTTTTCTTTCCTCCTGTCTAATTGCCATGGTTTCTTTCTTCTTGTTTGTTTGTTTTTGTTTGCATTTTTGCTTTTTCAAGACAGGGTTTCTCTGTGTAACAGTCCTAGCTATACTGAAACTAGCTCTTGTAGACCAGGCTTATCTTGAACTCACAGCGGTCCCGCTACCTCTGTCTCCCAAGTGCTGGGGTTAAAGGTGTGAGCCACCACCACCCAGCTTCGCCGTGGTTTCTTAAGTTTTCATCCTTCATTATATTGTGTTAGGTAGAGGAATTAAAATTAGGAACTCTTGTTTTGCTTTTAGTATTAAAGAAAAGCATTTATTTTCTATGAACTAAGATGTTATTAATTTTACATGTTCTGTTCCTTTATCTGTTGCTCTAATATTCTTAATATACTAATCATTCTTATCATTAACTTACACTTGTCAAATACTATTTCCTTATCCACTGAAAAGATCATAAATTTTTGTTATTTCATTCATATAACGAATAACGCTGATTTCCAAATTGTAAGCTATTTAAAAAATTCTTCAATAAAGTATGTCCTGGACATGGCATATTATTTTTACATATTGATGTAAGTATTTTTGTGAAGGATTCTTACATCCCCGTTTATGGGGAACATTTGGCTGCAGTTCTCACTTCTCACGGCAATTGATTCAAGGGTTGGGATATGGTGGTCTCATGGAATGGACTGGATGCTCATGCTTCTTCATGTAGGAGGAATTTGCTTTTATTTTCTATTAAAAATTGGTAGAATTGTCCAGTCAAGGTAACTGAGCCTTGACAGGCATTTCAAAGCAAATTTAATTGATTTAATTAATATTCATGTTTTATTTTCTACTGATTGAGCTTTGGTAATTCATTTTTAAGACATTTTCCTTATTATTAAAAGTGTTTTTAATGATCTATTTAGGAAATTCTCCTGTAAAATTTACGGGACTGTTGTTATTACTCAGTGGTGCAGCTAACAGACCTTGTCTGCATTTCTCCCCATTGGTCTGAGTAGAGGAACATCGATTTTATTGACCCCTACAAAGGCTTTTTTTTATATTATTTTTCTTTCTTTGCTCAGTGTCTACCTTATTGATTTCTTCTTCTATTTATTTTCTTTTATGTGTCTTGTTTTCATTTGTACCTCCCTTTGTCTAATTCTCTCATCTGACAACTTAAGGTGCCTTAGACCTTTCTTCCTCTTCTAACAGACGTGCCAAACCCACATTTCCTTCTAAACACTCTTCTAACTGCCTTCCGATGTTTTAATATGTTGTGCTTCCAATATTTCGGATAAGCAATAGTCTGTGTTATCACTTCTTCCTCAATCAAAATTATTTTGAAACGTGTCGTTAGCTTCTGTGTATTTAGGGATTCTTTTCAGGCGCTTGTCGCTTCTCGCTTAACTTGTCGCTGTTGACTCCTTGTTTACCTGGACTGACAGCAGAGGACACACTTTATGTAACGCTATCATCTAAATGCATTTTGAAATTCATTTCAAAATTGAAATACACCCTAAGTAGTAGTATCAGAGCTTATGTTTAAACACACATCAAATCTTTACTCTCAGGACAAAGCAACCACAGAACACATGTAAAATGCTTGTTGGTTTAAATTCCTCTGGATCATCCATCCAATGTGCAATGAACACAGTTACAAGCCTACTTTGGGGTGGCCATATACCAACTGAAAATCACAACTCCCTAACTGAAAATTTTGTATTAAATAAGCAGGTCATTTTTACTTCTCGTGAGGATGTCACGCTGTCATTTGATCATCTGATCCCCTTAGACTGACAGGCATTACCAGCTGCCCTTCTGAAGGGACACTGGTGACACTTTTAGCGCGCCCTTTACCCTAATAGGTAATGTCACTACAAAGATTTTGTTTGTATTCTACAAGGTTTATAACAGAACAACCTACCAAGTTCAAGGATCTTACATTAAATGCCACTACATCCTAAAAATTAGCCAATTGCATTAATATAGACTATTCACAGTCCAAAGTTTGAACAATGACCAATATTAATTATTTGTTTTGGTAGCTATATAAATGAGATATGATGAGTCCAAAAAAAAAAAGAAATTCATTTTACAGTCTAAATAAGATATGTCTTTGTAAAAATAACATTTGTATTTGAAAGGCTATATTGATTTTGCTTGATGATATCTGAGTGTCATAATTCTCATATATAGTTATGTATTGATTTAATATTTTGGTTTCATTTTTCTTGATGTGTCTTAAGTTCTGCTCTTTGCCTCACACTTGCGGTATTGCTATGATAAAGTGACTCCATTGCCCATTTCCAAGGTAACAAGCATGTATTTATGAAGTCTGTTCATTAGCAGCACAACAAAGCAACTTTCTTCTTACTATTCTTGATGGAGTATTTCTTTCTGTTTTACTTGCAATGTTTGCTCATTTAAAATCAAGTTTGTCAGTCAGTAGTAAGTGAGGCATTAAACACCTGCCTTCTATCCAGAGTGTTCCCTAAGCACAGGGGCTTTATCATGGTATTTTAATATTATTATAATTTTTATTTTGGGGGAATTTCATAAATGTATAAGTAAAATATATTATGTCCACCCTCCAGGTCTCCCTCCTGTTCCCCCTTTATCCTATAAACACATCCTTCATGACTTTACATATTCTTCCTCCTCTCCCTCTTCTTCCATCTCCTTTATTTTACAACCCATCAAATCCAGTCATTTCTACATGTGCGTAGGTATGGGCCATCCACTGGAGCACAGAAACATGTCGGCGACCACACCCTCACAAAGGAATGGTTTTCCCTCCGACTATAGCTTTCAATAGCTCCTCAGTAAGGGGTGGGGCCTGAAGAGCACCTCCCCATCTATGCTGGAATTTGGCACTTGCTCATGGGCAGGTCCGGTACAGGCAATGCCAGCTACTATGAGTTCATAACTGCAATAACCATTTAATGATCAGAAGAAAACATTCATATCACTCTTTCCACCCTACAGCAGCCTCCCAGATTTTCCCAAGACTAGGTCAGGGGTAGATGGCTGAGTGAATTGATGAGGATGTTCCACTGAGGTCTGAGTACTCATAGTTCCTTATTCATGAGTCTCAATTACTGCTGCCCTCTACAAAGAGAAACCTTTCTGACCAAGGTTGAAGGCAGTATTTATCTATGGATATAAGAATAAATATTTAGAAGGCAATTTGACAACGTGACCATTGAGCAAAATCACAATAGTAGTTTCTGTCCGAGGGCCCCTGACCTTTCCATTTAGTCAGGTTCTTTTGACCAGGATTGCAGAACAAGCCATGAAAACTCTGCTGTGGAGCAGGCCTCAGCTCCAACCAGAGAGCATTAGTTACCCCGCGACAGCTGTGCCATTGTTGCTCTGGAGGTCACATCTTGCCAGAGGTGGCATTGAAGCAGGAAGGCTCAGAGCTTTGATGTCTCCCAGCATTATGAAAACTAGGGGACAGGGAGAATGCTTCCAGATCCCTTTGAGATTGATTTCTTTGTGTCCTCCAGCTAGAGTCTGTGGTCTCCAGCAATGGAGTCTTACCATGTTGTTGAGGAATGGCAATGGCCTGTGTTGTTTGTGGAGATTTCTGGGGCTTCCCTGACCCACCTTAATTGTACTGTAATTTTGATTTAATATCCCATTTCTTCTGGAGTAACGCCCGTGACGGATGTTACTCCGTTTAGAGTCCTTTTAAAGTTATATTTTAAAATTAGAGTACTCAATAGTGAGCTTCCATGAGATTTTTTTCATACATCTTTAGTTTTTATTGAACTCAAGCCCTCAACCCCTATTTAACCCCCAGTAATCTTCTCTCTTCATTTGTATCTCATATATCCTACTATCCCTCCAATTGCTGTCATGATCATCTTTTTATTAATATGAACATCCAGGCCAGCGTCTGTCAAGCTCTGACTGTTGATTTCACATGCACTCTGAAAGTGGACCTTCTGTGGAGAACATCCTTAAGACTTGCTTCAAAACCAGGCTGCCAATTATTTGCAATGACAGATATAGAAGTAGCAACTATAGTACTTGTCTATTTTCTTCCTGTGGTAAACTTAGCAAGAAACCAAATGAAAGTAAGGGGCCTCTCCAAGAGGCACACATAAAAAAGGGATCTGCTGCCAGAATAGTAAACAATGGGCTGACAATACAGACACAGATCTGTCTGCTCAAATAAGAATGAAAACTGATCAGAGGAGGGGGCTAGGGAGATGGTCCAGTATGAGAGAGAATTACTTAAGTCTAGAGTTCAGAACCCACATTAAAAGAGAAAAAGACCCAGTGTGGCTCTACATAGGAGCTGTGGGGGGCATAATCACGAACAGACACACACACACACACACACACACACACACACACACACACCAAGCAACAGTTACAACAAAATTTTATCTTGTCTGGGACCAAATATACACCATTCCCTTTCTTCGTCTATAAATACTGCTTACCTGCGTTGCCTGCGAGGGCTGCTCTCCTTCATTGCCGGTCCACAGTTCGTTCGCCCTTAACCTCTTCTGATTCGAAATGTTGCCTGATTCACGAATCATTCTTTACTCAATTAGCTCAGCAGAATTCACCAACAGCATATTTCAATCTCACCACTTTATGTGCTACCCTACTAGCCTGAGCTTGCTACAACCCCAGGAGAACAGACAGCAAACCATCCTAAGTATGTGACAACTTCAGAAGTTCAGAATCAAGTGCAGTCTTGCCGAATAGCTGAAGTGACATTAGAAAACCTCATGGTATGTTTAAGACGTTGGGAGAGTCCCAGTGCAGGTTTCTGGAAGTAATTGTCCACCATGGGACACGTGTGGCATCAGCAAGCAGCCATCAAATCTTGGCGTTTATACTGCATATTCATTAAGAAAAAAAAATTGCTCCTCGGCTGTGAGTGATTTCACAACGTTAATGTGAAATACGCAGTGAGTAAAATTAAGCTCTTATTTGGAAACTCTGAACTGTGGAAACAGTGAAAGCTATTGGCTTCGTTTTCTATGCTGACCTAGCGGGTAGCGCTGCTAGGCTGGGAGTCTTCACTGGGTAATAAAGCCAATGTTTACTGATTAGTTGATGCACAGCAGCTCCTTAACTTAGTTCCATTGCTGAAAACGTAGTGAGTCAGAAACGCATTTATCCCTGCCCATCTCAGACGTGTTCAGAACACCAGCCATCCGGAATTTGGAAAAAAGAAAAAGAAAGAAAAGAAAATGCAAGTTGAACCACCAGAAGTGAGCTGCCATCTGTATTGTGTCTGTTTTGATTTCGAACTTGAGTTTACAGGATGAGTGGGGACTCCCACAGTTGGCTAGTTGGATGAAAATATTGAACTCTTTCTCTTTTTGTCCAACATGCAATGAAATTTATTTTCTAAAGGAACAAGGAAATAGCCGTCACATTTCCTAGTTTGAGGAACTCTACTGAAACATAAAGAAGCGCAATACTGATTACCATCTTTGCAAAACTGACACTTTTTAAATATTAATTGTTCACAAAAAGAGGCGTCTCTTCCCCAGAAGCATAGCCCGAGTGCTAACACTTTGTTCTGAAACTGAACGCCAGTGCTTCTGCTTCCTGTTGCTCGGTTCTTTGGTAGGTATGTCTACACTGAGACTTTGAGGCAGCTCTGAACACTCATTCCAAAAGACACAATCCCCCAAACTCCCCAACGTTGAACTGTGGAATGGATAAAATTCCTACAGCCTGAAACATGTGGAAAGTCACAACCCTGATGGAACACAATTCAGAATACTGTATCCCCCAAACTGTGATTTCCGTGAAGGAAAAAGCAAAAGTAGAAAGATGGAAAGCTGAATTGGGGTAGAGAGATTGGTCGTGCACCACTGTGAAAACTTTGAAAGCAAGGGGGCGTCTACAAAACCCTTTCCAGACATTTCAGGTCCCCGCTTTCATTAGTGATCATACAGGCCACACAGCTCGGCAGTACATCCCGGCTGGCCTTGTGATCCATAACAGCTTCAGCAGTGCTTGTCGAAGCTACTTGTTGGGAACTCAGAAGTCACTTTAGCCATCTCAGCATGTTAGAGCCACACACTCTGGGGTCTGATGAATGAGTTTTTGATATCCTGGGGCACAAAACCCTACACTCAGATCACGTGTGCCATTCTCTGTGCGTCCTTCCAGTGAAGCTCCTGAAGTTTCAGTAAACATGGTGGACCACAGATGAGCTTTTTCCTTACTTCTCCACACCTCAGAGCACTCTGGTTCTCTTTAACTTAGTGCTCCTGAACCCTGTCCTTGGATAGACAGACTTGCTAGGCATCTTCCTTCTTTCTCCTGACAGTGACTACCAAACAACTCTCTTTTGTAGAACACTCTTCTTTAGGTCTTACAACAGGTTGCACACAATGGGTCTGGTTAAGCAGCAGTTCAGATTTAAAACTGTTATTTTTATTGACATTCCTTCTAATGGATGAAATTCTAGATTTTAATGTACTACAGCCATATTTGCCTGAAGAAGCCAGCAGAGTTGCTAACTGGTTGGAAACCATTTATGTCTGTAGTAGAATAAGACACTTCCTTCTGTATGGCGACGGCAGTGCCAGCATTGTTTCTGTCAGTCTGTGGTCTGTTTATTAATACACATGGAGTGGATTTCTGCATACCCCAAACAACACCGAAGCAAGGCACAGAAGGCACGACAACTCAGTAGGTAGCGCTCACATTGATGCGCACTGAATACTACAGGGATTTCAAAATGAGCAGTGACATTTTGTATAAAGTGAATATGAAAGTGCTCTCCAAAGACAGTCATGCCGTTCTGGAAACCAGCTGTTTATCATCACGGAAACCTCAAATGTATCAATAAGGTTGAAAGTTGGTCAACTTCTATGGACTACCTCTACACAGTTGTCCACAACCTACCCGTACAATACACTCTTCGTATCACATTTGCTCTTTATTACTCATTTATCTGTGTGTGTTTCTCTGTGTACATTTGTGCACACATACTCCTGCAACAGTACATGTGTGGAGGTCAGAGGACAGCTTGTGGGGGTTGGTTCTTTCTTTCCACCAAGCGTGTCTCAAGGATAGAAGCCAGGCCATCAGGCTCAGACTTGTCTCCTGGGCCATGCCATCAGTCCTAAACTAAATTTGCTTTTCAGATTTTTGTGTATGTACTTTTCTACAGTTTACTACTTATGTTAGGATTATCTTTAAAATTGGTATTAATATTATTACTACTACTGCTGCTGCTACTGCTACTACTTTTATTATTATTATTGTGTGCATGTATGTGTGTGAAGATGGTGCCACGATGGTGCAAATGCAGGGTCAAAAGGCAGCATTCAGGGCTCAGTTCCTACTGTGGGTTTCAGGCATGGAATTCTTTGATAGGCTTGTATGACAAGTATTTTACCCTTTGGGCCATCTTGACAAGCTTACCATTATAGTTTGTTATGGTGTGTGTTTGATATTTGCAACATTTCTAGTTTTGGACATACCAATGGAATAAAAGTATTAAGAGATCTTTTATTCCATTTTTGTGGCCTAGATTCCATGAAAGTACATTATCTCTATATTGATTTTGTACGTAAACACTGTATACATACTTCAAGATGATGAATATTCCTCAGTAATGGCAAAGATTTTTTTTGTGCAACTCCAGTTGCAAATATAAACTTTGTCATAATTTTGTTGTTTTGAGCAACTACATATTTACACACCATGGTTTTTGATCAGTCTCATCAGAAAGCGTGGGTTATCCATTGTGGTATTTCAGATGACTATACTAAGCAAGAAGAATGCTTAGAATTACTAACCATAAGGATACACACTTATGCATTTTGCTTCCAAGCTACCTTTTATGACTATTGTGCATCTCCTAACTGGAATACACACACTACTGCCACCATTGTACCTGGATACATTGATGTGTGGGTGAATGAGGAAAGACTTGAGCCCACAAGAAAACCATTCCTTCTAGAAGGGGAAGACAGCTGAGAGAGTACATCTAATACACAAGCACACTAGACCTGGTGTAGGTGTTTAAACCTCAAAGCCCAATCTCAGTGACACATTTCCTCCAACGAGTCTTCTAACTCTTCCCAAACAGTTTCACTAACTGAGGACCAAGAACTCGAATAGATGAGCCTGTGGGCACCATTCTCATTCATACTACCAATGGACACAACAGCAACACCAAGAATGAGAAGGCAGGGGAACGGAAGAAGGGATGAAGTGGACAAGGAAAGAGGGAAAGTTAGTCTTAAGGATCTATGTCTGCATCCTAAAAATGCACTTGCACATCCAGGTTATTACAGTAACAGCCCAGCTATGGAATCGACCCAGCTGTCTACTAATCGATGAAAGAACAAAGACAGCAAAGCATCTACACATCAGGAAATTCTCTTCAACCACAAAGAAGAAAATTGTGCTGTTTGTAGGAAGGTGAATGCAGAAAGCTATTGTAGATTGTCATACAAGGAAAATAAGCCAGACTCGGAAAAATAACTCTCTCTCCCTACTTATACACACACATACACATGCGTGCATGCGCGTGCACACACACACATTGTACATATGATATGAAAGTATGAACATCGAATGAAGACTGTCTGAGAGAAGGAGGAGAGACTAAGGTGAAATCCCATGATACAATTGAATCCAAATATCCTTACCAGACCAGTCATTGTATACAATGAACACACATCAGTAATGTCTAAAGCTAGCATTGTCAAGAGAGATAGTTCTTGGGGCTGGAAAGATGACTCAGTAATTGAACAGCTGTCATTCTTTTTTGAGGATTTGGTTTTCAGAAGCCACAGCATGGTTCACAACAATGTATAACTTCAGTTTCAGGGAGTCCAACACCTTCTGACCTACATAGGCACCTGGCATGCATGTGGCACACATATATGCAGACAAAACATTCATTCACTTAAAATAAAATTTAAAAACCTAAAAAAACACTTTAAAACAAGAAGAAAAACAAGATATTTCTCACGGATTGTTAAGAGGAAATTGACAGTGGTGTGTACTCACTTACTGGTGGACATTAGCTATAAGGAAAAGGATAACCATGCTACAATCCACAGACCCAGAGAGGCTGATAACAAGGAGGGCTCAGTGGGGGACCCATGAATCTCACTCTGAAGTGGAATAGAATAAGTAGACTGGTGGATGTTGTGAGGGGTGTGAGTGACAGGAGGGGCCAGGAGGAGATGGATGGAGGAGAGTGTCCTGGGAAAGAAAACTGGAAGCTGGGGCATTTCTGGGATCAGTTAGAAACCCCGTGTAATGAAAACTCCCAGGAATCTATGAGGGTGACCCTGGGTAAGACTCCTAGCAATGGGAGCTATGGAGCCAGAACCAGCCATTTCCTGAAACCAGGCAAGACTTTCAGTGGGGGGGTTGACCTACCCCAAGCCAGCCACACAAGCTCCGACCTATAATTTGCCCTGCCTTTAAGATGTGCTGGGACAAACGTGGAAGAGAAATTATGAGAGTGGCCAACCAATGACTGGTCCAGCTTAAGACTCGTACTGTGAGAGGGAGTCCACCCGCGATCCCGCCTGGAGGGCCAGGACACTGAGATCTAGGATAGACACAAACATGGTTGATATAAAAGGAAAAAAATGTCAATGAAATGATTCCTATTAATATATAGAACTTGGGCAATCATGCAGAGGATGGAGAATGTGGCTGGATGGTCCTCAGAGGCCTACAAGGCAAAGGCTTGGTCCTCAGAGGCCCACAAGGAAAAGGCTTGGTCATCAAGATGGTATTACTGAAAGGCAGCAGAATTTTCTTTAGACTCTTCAGAGCTCCTTTCTTCAGTTCTAGAAAGACATTCTAGCAGTTTTTAGGTGTTCTGTTGACTGTGATTGTCTTGAAGATTATAGTAGTGATTGCTTTTTCTGCGCTCTGGTTCTTTTAGTCTTGCGGTCAAATTTTGTTCTTCAGACTAGATACTTCAGAGACATCTGTAAAAATATTGCTCAAAATAAAAAAAATGAGAATTAGATTGAATTATGACCTTGAAAATATTTAAAAAAACATTGAGAGCTAACATATATGAGCTATGGTACCAAATTGTTATAAAGTCCATTTAAATAATCAAGTGTTTCCTTCATAAAAAATAGATTGTGCTTTGCCTCACCTTAAGTCAGATGGAGCAAAGAGAACCCTTCATAAACCAACTGCATGGACTCGAATCAACAAATGCCACCATCTTCAAATAACACATATTAAGTCCACAGTGTTTGAGGACTGGACTCTATAAATAGACACGAAATGAC
This sequence comes from Microtus oregoni, assembly GCF_018167655.1. Lineage (NCBI taxonomy): Eukaryota > Metazoa > Chordata > Mammalia > Rodentia > Cricetidae > Microtus > Microtus oregoni. Next base: position 46,873,610 of record NW_024543073.1, read on the forward strand.
ACACGTTCTAAAGAAGACCAGAGGTGTCCGGGGACTTTTGTCATTTGAGTGATATGCGTGTGGGGTGTTAATGAAATTTTATTGATAAAACACTTCTTGGTTGATTTACTTCATATGAGATTCTGTGTTTGTCTGGTCCTTTCTGTCCTTAAGTCAGCTTCCAGTGGCTCTGGAACTGCACGGCAAGTACAAAGCCCTGTTGGCTGGGCTGCTTACAATGCCCGATCATTTGGAAAGTACTCTATCTCAGGGTGGCCCCAAGTGCCCCAGGCCAGCCTTGCTGCTCGCACAGTACACTCTTTATCCGGCCAGAGGTGGAATTTCAATGAGGAGCGCTGAGCTATGTTTTTCCAAAGGCGGCATCTGGCTTCAGGATTGGTTACGTGAAGGCCGGGCAGTTGGTTATACCTGCGGTTTCTTCTCATTAGCCCGAGGCTGTGCTGGCTGCCTCCCTGGGCTTCCTGAGAGCATCCAACTTTTCGTCATCATCAAAACTCTAAAGATGGCTAAAGGCATGTGTGGTAAAGTTCAAGGGCCTCTGAACTCGGTGCAGATACCTGTCTTCTGCTGGACAGAGTGGGTATTTATTTGCTGGTCTACACTTACCGTCTAATGATGGGTCAGGCCATTTGGATTGCAAATACGGTAATAATTAATCCCGAGGAAGTGGAACCTAAGTGCAGGTTTCCTCTCCTCTAGAACTGACTGTTTCTGCCCAAAGCAGACAAATGTTTGCTTAAAAATTAAAACTATTTCTCCGTGCCTCTGTCTCTGTCATTCTTCTTTCTGTATTTATCTCTGAGGACACAGGACTGCTTTGGCCATTTGAAGGATGTATGTGTTTGTGCATGGGTGCATATATATTTATAAACAGGGTTTTACTAGAAGAGGAAATAGGGATTCCTGGTATGACTCTGGCCAGAAAGGCCCACTTCCCATAGTAAAGGCTCTGGACCACACAGAGCAGCTCCATCCGGTCTCCTTTGCTGCCCTCCTTACTCCGAACTGGCCTGGTGCGGCCAGAGTTCCCCAAGTGAGGCATAGACTATAACCACACTTGCCTGCATGCTTGCTCTTCAACCAGGAGCTCACTGAAGAGACACATAGGGACTTCCTGGAAAGAAGAACATAATGCTAGAGGGCTGAAGATTCGCATTTCTGTAGTGTTCTTGGACAGTGGAGATGCCAGGGTCTGAGACCCTTCGATATCTCTGCTCACAATGTACTAAATTCTAGAAAATAGTGACAAGAGATTGTTCTTGTTCTATACCTTACAGAACCCAATTTGACTCATTTTGAAATGTTCCGAGGTGAGAAAAGTTGGGAAAGAGTATAGAAAATGTAACCAGTTTATGAAACTCCATTGCACGGAAGCGATGCATTTTCAAATGGAGGAGCTTTGTGGTTAAGGCTCTGTATCAGACTATTAAAATTGGGACCGTTTTGGCATCAAAAGCACATACAAAACTTGGCAAGTAATGTCATGTCATGGTTGCTTTAGCCATGCGTTCCCAACCCTGGGGAAAACCAAGGCATCCTATAGTAATCCTTTTGCCTCTGTTTATCTTGCTCACAGCATCTCCCTAAGAACTCCTCAGCAAGGACCAAGAAAGCCAAGGTTTGAGACGCTTTGCTTCCTTCTCAGAAACCACACATCGGAGATTTACACAGCTACACCTTCTCTATTTGGTCCTCTTTCAACAACACCTTTCTGTGGTTCCCAAGCCCCCTCAGTTCTAGCTCCACCCTGAGCCGGAGTCGGCCTGGGATTACTTCCGGTCATACTCTCTACTCTCCCTCTGCACCATCCTGCTGCATGCAGGAGGAGCACAAGACATTAGTGAGTGGGGCAGGATTTTCCAGAGATTGCAAAGATTAAAGAAATTTAATGGTTTGGCTTCTCTGGAAAAATAACAGCTTGACAACTAGTTTTCCCAATAGAATAAGCTTAACCTTTGACGCAGACAATGGTCTCTGTCACCCAAATTTGCGACCTTATTCCTCTAATACCACTCTCCTACTTCAAAAAGTCTGAGTACCAGCTTAACATTTCCTTCACCCTGCGCAGAAGCTTGTGAAGTCTTTCTTCCAGGAACCCAAATTCAGGGGTTCTCTGTGGGGAGAACCTATTGCATCTCTTCTTGTCTCTGCATCTAAGTATTCAGGTAGCATGAAGGTTGTATTTTTGCCGACCAGGAAGCCTACCAGCACCTAGCCTGGCATGCACAAAGCTCTTAATGACAGACACAGTGTGGGCACTGAGCAAGTGGTACAGACAGATGCAATCGTGTTGCCCCATAAGTGTACCTCACTGACCGGCAGCTTGCGGTTACATCAAGGTAGGTGTCTCCTGGTAAGAGAATCTCCATCTAAGGTCTGCATGGTTAAATGCTTTTTCAGGTCATCTATAATGTCTTCCCTAAGAATTCCAGAAAGGAAGTTTTATTATGTAAAGTCTTTAGGAGTACTCAAGGACTGTTCATAGGCTAAAGAAGAACTTAACAATATTTTATTTTACTAAGATTTTGTTTTATATTATGCTTTCCTCAATAAGGGAGAGACTGTTCCCCTGAGAAAAAATAACCTTTAATAAGTGACTGCTTTATGTTTTTAGAGTTTGATAAAAAGAAAGGACTGCTGTTTCAATTAGGAGGGATACAAGGTGATACACAGTGGCAAATTGATTGCAAGGTTCAATTGCAACACAATTGAAATGGAAGAGTAAAGGGTATTCTTAGAACTTTGGAAATGTAGCAGGATTGGTTGAAGTTGAAAAGTGAAAAGTCAAGTGAGTTGACATGGATCATGAGGCTGCAAAAAGTGACTTGAGAAGTTCTCTCAGCTGACGAGGGGACAATGGGAACTACGTGTACTTCCCCTTCACTATTAACTTTTCATTTTTAAAGTTGTTTTATTTGTTAATGAGTTACTAGAAATATTGGAATTTTGAATAGGATTATAGTAGAGCAAACTACAAAAGAATTATTTCAGAATCCCCATCTTTAAGGCATCTACTTGGGGGCAGGTGACATTTTCACTTAATGGTAACAGATCATTTGTCTGGGTTACCTCTATATGATCCTCAGCCAGCATTTGTGAAAGAAAATATTAAACCACTAGTCATGGTCTTAGGACATTTGTGGGAAGCATTTAATCTCTACCAGAAAGCAGCAGCCAGCAGATGGGACAAGAGGAGGAAGCACCCATCTTTATCTATGGCTGCTGCTGCATTGGAATCTGTGTCTTGCCCTTCCACTCAGACCTGGTACCTTGCCTGGGCTCTCATCCTTCCTGTTCTGGGCGTATCCCTCTCTCTGCCCAATGAATCATCCCCGGCCATGTTTATACTCACTTTTATTCCCAAGCTATTAGTTTTCTAAATAATCATTTTAGTAATTTAATAAGCCTTTTCTGGATGAAATTATCCTAAAAATACGTATTGCCATTCTGGTTGAAATATACCTGTGTTACAGTTTTCTAACTGGCTATTAAAGGATTGATTTTATCTGTTTTTTATTAATACTTTCCACCCTGGGATCTATTTGTTAGTTCTAATTGCTGCCCAGTTTCTTGCATTGGCTTCTTTGGGGCTGCTAATTATCTGCTAATAGAGATAAGTTTTGTTCCCCTACTGAGTGATGCAATCACTGTGAAGGTCCCTGGGACCCACGGCCTCCCTTGGCCCTTTAAGTTGGCTCAGATGGCATGCACTACAGATCTTGAAGGAGATCACTACTATTGGCCCACTGAGAACAAATGGGAAAACTTTACAAGGATTACAAATGAGGCTACTGTAACAGAGCTTTGTGTTCTCTCTCCTTTCCCTTCTGTCCTTCCCTTCTCCTCCCCTTCCTTTGTTCTCCCTCCTTCTGGGAGTCTGACCATTAGTCCTCCACTTCAAAGAAGTTTGACAGAACCCATGTGATAAGACTCGCTAGACAGTTCATCAGCATCATCCAAGAAGACTGTGTGACAAAGTGGCTTTAACCCAAACCAGTGAACAAGTAACACACAAACCCAAATTACAGTAAAATGGGGGAAGGGAGGGGGAGGGACGGAGGGAGGAAAAAAGGAAGGAAGGAAGGAAGGGAGGAGGAAGGGAGGAGGAAAGGGAGAGGAAAGGAGGGAGGGAAGGAAAAGGAAAGGAAGAGAGGAAAGAGGGAGAGAAGGAGAGAAGGAAGGAAGGAGGGAGGGAGGGAGACAGAGAGGAGGGATGCAAGAAAAAATAGGAGGGAAGGAGGGAGGGAGAGAAAGAGGGAAAGAAGGTAGGAGGAAGGGAGGGAGGAAAGGAGGGACAGGAGGGAGGAAGGGAGGGAGGGAAAGAAGGAGGGAGAGAGGGATGAGGCTTCATCTTCATGGTAAACAGAACGAGGGCACTTGAAATGCTGTCCTCTGCCAGAGTTGAGAAGCAGCCGTTACAAAAGCAAAGAGAGAAGAAGCCAAGATGAGACTTTCTAACATATTTTTTATGAGGCCTGTGTAAGCAGGGATCTCTCTCTTGCTTCCCTTCTCTTTTTGTCTCCGACCATTAGCAAACTATGGCCGATGCTTTCCCTAGACTGCCTTTGAGAGCTCTCAGTCAGCCTGGAGCATTATCGAAGGAGCTAGGAGAGCCAATGTGGAGCAATGCGGCACTCTCTGTGTGCTGACTGGGATGGATGTTTCGATGCAAGGGAATGTGAGGGAAATTGACCCCGGTGTGGAAGAGTGTGGCTGCCAGAGAGGCAGAATCCTGAGGGTGGGGGAGCCATTGGCAGGATCATCACCCTCATGGTAACTGCTGAAGTTGTCACTGAGTATCTGATGACAGGCTGATAGCAGTGTGGGGACCACACTGGGATATGTTATGTGGCGGGAGTAATGAAGAGGTGGGCGCCAAAACCCCAGGGAATGGATTATGAGCATTGGGGATAAAGAGATGCTAACTTGGTCAAAACACATCCTTGTATATGAAATTTGAGGCAATGTTTCATTTTAATAAAAAACCTTTAATTTTTTAATTTATATTGTTTTATGTAACAGATCTCTTTATTTTGTTCTATTATTTCTACTGAATATGTCCAATTGTCTTAGTTTCTTTTTTCATAAACCTCCCAAGTATGTCTGACCAATGAACAATAACTTTTATTACAAAATATCCTTAGGAGTTTAAAACACTAATCACATGAATAGAGCTAAATACATTTTCCATGTTGTTAAATTTCCTCAACTTACAAGCAGTCATTGATTTAGAAGACAAGACTAGAGATTATTTCTCCAGGAGTTTTCCCTTTTCTCTGGGTGAGGTCATTCCATCCACTCTTTACAATCCTTGGTTGCAGCACCAATGCCAGCCCTCCTGCTGGCAGATGGGTGGTTGTCTTTCAGGGAAATTCAGTTTTGCTGACAGGAATCCTGACTTCTCCAAGGAGAGAGCCATCACCGGGATGTGCCTGAGTGGGGTAATAAACGAACCTTCACGTAGTGAAGCAACAGTATTGGTTCAGTTCTCGACTGCACGTTCCAGATGGCTCTCTGACATCTGTTTTGGAATAATCCAAATTTGCGGATGAACATAAGCCTGCATGGTGGCCGACAGCTGCAACGCTACCCAAGTTATCACCTCCAGAACACCGAAGGGTCTGCCTCCAAGTCACAACCGAGAACTATGCAGAACAAACGTTGGGAATCAAAGGTTTCATAATAATGACATCATATTTTGATATCTCTTATCAGATTGCCATAGTCCATACATCTGGGATGGTGGGCAACCACCTTAGCTATCAGTGATGACCAGAAAAAGCAGAACAAGCTAAGAGTACTGTTTTGTGCCCATCGTCAACAACACCTTTCGTGTCATTGTGCGGTAGGTTCCAGACTGGGGGGCCATCTGTGGCATCTCCAGCCTCCACTGGCAGGCTCGTGCTAGTCTGTGACCAGTTTTCCGAGAGAACCGTGCCTTCATGATTGCTTTCTAACTCAATCCTTGTGTGACCCTGGGGAACTCCTGCAGCTCCTGTCCGTCTGTCCATTCTCCCTGTAGTGACATCTGATCCACTTGCTTAGAAATGGCAGACTTCTATGAACGTTCAAAACTTATACTGCACGAGTGGGCTCAACTTGTTTTGCAAAAACCTGTGACTCTGACTGGTGGGAGGGCTTGGGAAAACCAGTCCCACGGGGCCCTAGAGCTTCTGAGCCACTCAAGTCATGACAGCCTATGACGGCTTCTAGCGAGACAACCAACGCATTCTGTACCAGCAGCTGGAGCTCCTGGGAGGTCCTCAGGCAGAGTCCTGAGAAAGGGCATTGAGGTAATCTGGGATGGAGGTCACCAACAGATGGAAAACTGTGGTAGCAATTCTCGCTGGTGAGGAGAGAGCAGAGGTTACGGTGCTTTGCCAAGTCCTCTGTGGCTGGCATCCGTGGCCACGCAATGATTTCCATTGCAAAGGCTGGCTAACGTTGGTGGTATCTGTCTTCGGGAGGAAAACAAGTCCTGATACTCAGTCCCACTCTACCCTGGAGGGGCCCTGCCAGAATGTGTGGGGTGGGCCTGTTTCAAGGGGATTTTCTTATCTAGAGTCATTAGTTCACAATCAAAAATGCCTTGATGAAATGAAATGAAGGGTGAAGCTCAGTGTGTACAAATCATGTTGGAATGTGAAGGGCCTGGATTATATTATATGAAGAAAGGGAGAATGGCATATTAATCTAAGAAAAGTGCAATAGAAAATATAAGCAAGCTTTTTCTTCCTCTCCTCCTAATCGGGATTCTTCCCTTTGCGTTTATAGCACTCTGTGACTAATGGATAGCCCAGCTTACACAAGCCATGGTTCAAAAATGTTCTTTAGATCTCCACTGTAAACAGTAACGGGCAGCAGAGATCCACGGCCACATTCTTTTAGCATTGTGCTTACGTTAGCCAAAACGTATAGAGCCGTGTTCCTTAGGCTCTGCCTTCTCCACCGAGCAGGGAGTCCATATACAAAAGAACACTGCTAGTTGGCCTAACGTCATACTGACTCATACGACTGACATCAAACTGCCAACCCAGGATATAAGTGAACTCTGCTTTCGGCTCTCGCGGTGTGTGCCTCTGTGGTGAAGACAGGCACACGAGTTACATATTAGGAAGTGCTGTCGTCTTCTCATCTCTGACGTAATGCATTAAGGCCTTTGCTGTTGACAGCCAGGGAAGCTGAACTGCACGTTGATATTTAAGCAGTGAGTTAATGCATACAAGACTCTGGCCGTATAGTGGGGCTGTCCCGGGGTCAGGCTCTTTAGATTTTGGCAGTATGAAGACCAGGAAGTGAAAATTCCTTTGGAGAAGACTCATCATTCATCTTGACACAAACCATCATCTTGTCTTCCTCCTCATCACTGTTAATGATACCAATGTGTTCGATATTATTTTTGTCTCTCCGAATCAGTACTAGCCAACCTTAATGTTCATCTATTCCACTAGACTTCATATATTATGTAGGGGTCTCAAAGCATTGATACACCTCCCTGCACACGCACAGACACACAGACATTTTTTGGCTTCACTGGAGTTAATAGTTTAAAGGGTGCCAAGTACAATTACGTGTGCCTTTTAATTATAGTATGTGGATAACATTACATTATGGTCACCATAATACACTGTTAAGATGGGTAGGATATCTGGATGGGTTTTGAGAGTAAAGGAATCGCTTTCAGAATCTTAAGCGTGGCTCTTGGAGCTTTCACGAGGAGCAGACCATCAAATCCTGCAATTTCTGTAAGGTGATGTTATCATGCTTACCATGGGACAAACATGTGACTCCGCGTCAGTGTGCCTCATTCGGATCTCATCCTTCTGACCGGGAGCTCAGACGTACGCTGGCGGGCTGTCACCTTCTCAGCGGATAAAGGCCCGTGCTGTCTGTCCATCGCAGCTGCTGGCTTCTCCGTTATTTAAAACTTAAAGATTATCTTCTCTCCAACTTTCCAAAAGTTCCTTTCACCACCTCTGCCATTGTTTTGGTGTGTGGTTGCCTATTAAGAATCCTCATTTCCTGTGTTATTCGGCAGAGTTCTCCTGTCTAGCCCTCTGATGGCTTATAGATCTAATTAAATTCAATAAACACGTATTAAGTGCCTGTTTTCCAGGCTCTGTGCCAGACTCTATCCGGGCAGTCAGAACTCAATTACATACTGTTTTATTGATTTCTTAACTTTCTGCTATATAGGCCATCTAGGTAATCAGAAAGCAGGCCTCCTATTAGGACCTGGGCATGGTCAGATATCTTTCTCTGTCCATATACTTTATGAGTGTTTTACACGGGCACAGACACACAGACACAGGCACACAGACACAGGTACAGGCACACAGACACAGGTACAGGCACTCAGACACAGGTACAGGCACACAGACACAGGTACAGGCACACAGACACAGGTACAGGCACACAGACAGACACAGGTACAGGCACACAGACACAGGTACAGGCACACAGACACAGGTACAGGCACACAGACACAGACACAGGCACACAGACACAGGTACAGGCATACAGACACAGGTACAGGCACACAGACACAGGTACAGGCACACAGACACAGGTACAGGCACACAGACACAGGTACAGGCACACAGGTACATGCACAGGCACACAGACACAGGTACAGGCACACAGACACAGGCAAACAGACACAGGCACACAGACTCAGGTACAGGTGCACAGGCACAGGTACAAGCACACAGGCACAGGTACAGGCACACAGACACAGGTACAGGCACACAGGCACAGGTACATGCACACAGACACAGGCACACAGACACAGGCACATAGGCACAGGCACATCGGCACAGATGTACAGGCACACGGGTACATGCACAGGCAGAGGTTCACATACATGCAGAAGCACAGACACACAGTACATGAACAGGCAGAAGCACACATATATGCACGGGCACACATACAGGGACAGGCAAACAGTACAGGCACAGGCATGCATACACGCACAGGCACAGGTACATGCACAAGCACACATACATGCACAGGCACACAGGTAATACATAGGCACACACACATGCAGAACCTCAGGCACACAGTATAGGCACAGGCATGCATACACGCCCAGGTACAGGTACATATACATTCCCATGCACACATACAGGAACAGGCACACATACAGGCACAGGTACACATACATGCACAGGCTCAGGTACATATACATGCCCAGGCTCAGGTACATATACATGCCCAGGCACACATACAGGCACAGGCATGCATACACACACACATGCACAGGCACACATACAGGCACAGGCATGCATACACACACACATGCACAGGCACACATACAGGCACAGGCACACATACAGGCACAGGCATGCATACACACACAGGTACAAACACATGCACAGGCACACATACAGGCACAGTCATGCATACACACACAGGTACACATACATGCACAGGCACCGGTACATATACATGCCCAGGCACACATACATGCACAGGCACACATACATGCACAGGCACACATACATGCATAGGCACACAGGTGATACATAGGCACACCCTCATGCAGAACCACAGGCACACAGTACAGGCACAGGCTCACACTTGCTAGTTTACTTTCATTGCCTCTCCAGCTTGGTCTGTTGAATCCAACATTACCCTCCAATTCTCCGATAGTTCTTAACTCCTTGACATCCCAGGCCTCAGAGGCACATCCTGTGTGGATAGCTTACAGGTGTGCACTTTGTGGCACTCTATGCCTTGTGGCCTTTGTAACCCCTCACTTCTTCTCTGCTTTTTGTGACCCCTATGCAGATTCTGGGTCCATAATGGGGGGGGGGATTTATGGTGATTTAAGAGCCACACCCCTTCCCCAGCTCCCTTTGAGGGCAGTGTATTAGCTGCTGAGTTCTCACATGTCCCCCAGCTTAGGTTGACCGGAGGAGGAGAGGAAAGGGGTTTCACCATACACTCAGCAGTATTCAGTACTGAAGTTGGTGCCTGGGTAAAGCATAGGAATTCCCGTATTGTACACCCACTAATTAAGGAAGTGATTCAAAGCTCAGGCCAATAGGCATTTTCAGGTGCACCAATTAGGTGCAGAAATAGGGGCCTGGGGCACTACTCACGACACGAAACAGCAGCTCAGCAGGGCCAGGTTGTCACTCACTGAAGGTGCTTAGCTACAGTTACAACCCTAATAGAGATTTAAATGACTGGAAACTTTAGAAAATGGGTCACACCCTACACATGCCAAAGAAAATAATATTCTGAGCTTAAAAGTTTTATCCGAAAATATGTTAATTACCCTACATTAATAGGATCATGGTTCACATACTATTCTGAAACTTGGTGTTTTCATTGTCTGTTTTGTTTCGTGATTTTTCACTTACGGTTTATGAAATACTTGCCTATACTAACATACCCCAATGCAAGCTTTATGTATCATGAGTTGTGAATAAATATTATGCCTGATAAAGAGAACGAGGTTTTTATGGCGACATAGATTTTTAAATCAGTTGAATCACTTACAGTCTCTGAGGAACCAGTGTGCATCGTAATTCTTAACAATATGAGACATATTTTCTCATCTCTCTATATTGTCTCCACAGGATGTCCTTCATGTGGTGTGTGTTATATGTATCTGCATGGATATCTTTATTTAATTTTAGGGGAATCAGAATTTTTGTTTAACATATGTTGGGAAATTTATTAAAGTATATGGAGTAAATTCTAGCTCTGAGCTTGCTTCCTTAGTGTGCTCATCTGTAAGTTTGCTCATGTTGCAGAGGAAGTCAAAGATTCTCCCACATATGACCTGCTAACACCGTCTGGGATCACGATGCACTGGAGCACGGAGAAAGGAGGCGGTAGTGCTTCTCCTCCCGGGTTACACGGATGGTGTGTGCTCTACGCTCCTCACCCGTTTAAGGCTGACGCTGGCCTTTCACACTCTGTTGTCTACTCAGAACATGGCAGACTCCACTCCTCGCTTTGTTAAGGGCATAGTATGACCCACATAGCCTTGTTTCTTAACCTAATTCGTTTCCGTGTAAATACATTAGCCCCAAAGCAGCCATTAGGTCTCTTTACAGTTAAGAATGTCCATAGAAGTTGAGCAGGAATGTTCTTTTATGGGAGAAGAACAGCAAGAGTTTGATTTTCCAACAGAGATTCACTTCTGCTCCCAATGCTCCCCCTTCTTAGACTCTGTGCCCTGCCTAGGGATTGTATCAACGAGCCAATAACCTTTGTTTGCTTCTCGTACACATATTTGTCTCCTGCTCCCTCAGTTGTATGTATATGTCCTGTGGTTTCCCACTTGTGCTGTGTTTAAATGAAAAATGTGTATAGTTTCTCTCTCCAGTTCAGTTGAGCTTATCAGCATTTTGCTTGGAGCAGTCTGAAGACAGACACACACCAAATGGGTGGCTTGGTGCTGCTGACACGTTCTGGAGAGAACAGACACTTCAGACACAGCTTATCCATGCAGAGCTCTGGTGGCCTCTGTGGCTGCTTTGCCCAAGCATAGCCCCTTGTTCTCCCGGGTCCTCACCACAGGAGAGAATCTGCCTTCTCTGCTTGCCACATTTCTTTGCATTTTAAGATTCTTTCCTCTCTTATTCTGGTTACTGTGGGTGCTCTTGAGAACCTTCTAGTAATGTATGCTCAGTGTGTGAAGAGCTTCAGGTAGGACCAGAAGAGGCAAACTAATGCCAGTAGGACCTGGACTTCTTTCTCAGGTAGACTCAAAGAGCAGCTAATCCCTTAAACCTCAACTTTGGCATCCTCATGAAACTGTGTCCCAAGGAACGAGGCACTGTAGAAGCTGTGCTCTCCTCCAGATGCTGGGCTTGTTTCTCCAACACCTCCCCATGCTCTTACCAACTTAACCTATCCATTTAGCCGTGTATAACTTTCTCACAATGACCCACATTGAAAATCATCATATTCTTTCACTTGTGAAGTATTTGTCCTATGACAGAGGCATAGACCAAGACCAAGACCAAGACATGGGTCTTACCCACAACCCCATCATATTCTTCATACAGTTACATGGCTATAAGAGTCCTTATCGGTCATACATATTTGTTGCTTGGTGACTTTGTACAAAGGAGGTGAGAACACTAAAGGAAGCTGCAGGATTAGCAGCCTGCTTTTTAGGAAGCTGAGGAAACTGAACGTGCTTGGAAAAGAGGGAAGTAGTAGACGGTGCCTAAGCCATCTGTAAGTTGTTCATGGATGCAGATAGAGCTGAGTCTAAGCCATTGGTAAGCTATGCACTGATGCAGATAGAGCTGAGTCTAAGCCATCGGTAAGCTATGCACTGATGCGGAGAGAGCTGAGTCTAAGCCATCGGTAAGCTATGCACTGGTGCAGATAGGGCTGAGTTTTGTTAAGAGGGAAATGATATTTAAATAAGAGCAAGGTACTACGTTCATTCTCATCAAGCGTGACAACTTGGAAATTGTTGTCTTTGTAATTTTGGAAACATGAATTTGTTTAGAAGATGGCCTTTTAATTGGGGCATTTTTGATATTTTCAAGTGACTTTCTATTATTCCATGTGAGTATAAGATTATTTGGAAGACTTGGTGAAAGTTATGGACTATTTATCTAGAAACTGTTCATGGATCATCATGTTTCCAAATTCAGTGACCTCTGGTAGACCACAGCTACTACTGAATTTATAATATAGTATATTATTCATAATATAATATCCTTGAACATGATAATGGGCTGTATACACCAACCCTCCGGGATTCCTGGGGAGTAAACGCTGTTGCTGTTCTGCCATAGGAATAGATGGAGTAAACCAGTTGTCTGTAAGCATTTGACCAGGATTCTGGCATCTTGGTGAATGTCCCTCTATGTTTCTTTTCTTCCTCTCTGTGATGCTCTAACTCATTTCCCTGACCCACCCCCGGTAATGGTCTCTTTATCAGGAGTCTGGCTACTGTTTGCTTTAGGGAATGGCAAACAAACTCTTGGCTTCCTTGAGGCTACTTCTGGAGTAGACAGCCCCATCATTCAGCCTGTTTACAGAAATCAGATCTGTGTTTGTGTTGGCACATGAGTGACACTGTGTAGGACTTCACATTCCTCTTCCAGGGGTGGCATGAAATAGAATGAGGTGGCTAGTGAATCTTAAGAGATGAAGAACACAATAAATGGCATTAAAAGGAAGAAATTATTGTATTTTTGTGCCAGCCTAAGATGCAAACTTGACACGCCAGCTCCAGGCTGGGACCCAACTGTTGGAAGCACTCTAGGCTTTATGAAGGTATGAGTTTTTAGGCTGTCTGGACAACAGAACAAGTTGGAGGGGCTGCTGAGGGAGATGTGGAGTTGTAGAGAAAAAGATGCTTTCTGAACTCCGTGAGGTATCTATTGTCTGTTGAAATCACCGAGGAAACGCTGAAAGTTCAGCTGTCCCTGTCAGCACACTTGTGGGGTCGTTTCCATGTCCTGGCCTTCCATTTCTCCTGAAGGTAGCTGATTTTACACTGGAAATTACTGTCATATAAGTTCAGCCAAGTAGAAGCTGCTTCCAAGTCATACTAGCCCCACCCCAGAGGGCTGCGGGTGAGTCAGGCTTTCCTTGGGATGCAGGGAATCTTCTGCGAATCCAGAGAAAATCCCTTAGGAAGTCACGCCTAACCAGAAGGGCTGTTGGGGCAGGATGAATCTGTGACAGGGGAGGAAAAACACTATCTTCCTCAGGATGAATGAGGGGTCTGTTCCCTCACCACAGTGTCTCTGAAGTGCCACCCAGAACCGCATCTCAGTGGCGAAATGACCCACTTTCTGCAGGTTGCAGACTAGCTGCAAAGACTGCTTCCCAGAAGCCTCAGACACCCTGTCCGGCTTCTCCATTTCCTCAGCTGAAGTCACTCCATTAGCCTGCTCATCATGAAGGAATGGAAACCTCTTTGATGGATCTGACAGAACACAAATTGAGCATCTCTGCCCTGCCTCTGTCTGTCTTTGCCAACTAGAGACACTCCTATGCATCACAACTTATCTGAGCATTATTTGTAATGCAGACCAGGGTGATGGAAGGACCTTAGAGCAGCCAAAGGAAACAGTGAGCTTAGAGTATGAATGTCATGGCAACCATTTTGCTGCTTTACTAAAAACTGTTAAGCAAAAAATTGGGGAGCACTGACTTAGCATTTCATGAATTTATTTGCTATGTAATTTGTTCTCTTTATGTATGTTCATGTTCATTGTGGATCTCCAAAAGATAAATAAAATAGTTCATGTTTCTCAAGTGGTCTTCAACATGACATAATTTGGGGGTGAGACACCCCACTATCTTAGTTTATACACAAATATCTACAGGGCACCATGGTATCACACCATAATAAAATATTTGATGTTTACCATGTAAACTCTGAAGATATAAAAGATATTCTGCTTTGTCCACAAAATATGCATTATGATGGTGACCCAAAACCATTAAAATAACTCAAAAGATTGTTTCTTAGAGAGTGAGATACATTGTATCCATGATAAAGCTTTTTTAAAAAAATAAACAAAAAGTATTTCTTATAAACTGGGATAGTGAGATGGACATTTGGATAGATATTTGGCCAATATGCATACTGACTATGAACACATATCATGAAGTATTAATAATTAATTTTTTTGTAGAACTGTCTCCAAAGTTGTTTAAAATAAATAACAGAAGTTAATTATTGTGTGTAAATGAATGCACACATTCATATATAAACAATTTATTTTTTATTTTAAAATGAAACATGTCAAATCCATTAAGAATAAATTGTGCAAAAATTCCATGTTATGGAAAACTGCATTTTATTTAGTTGAAAGAATAAATTTAGAATATAAATACTTCTAAATGTTAAAAAGAATTCAGGTAAATAATAGTAATATAGTAAACTGAGACATGTAAAGTAAGGTAGAAATATATATTTATTTGCTCAATCCATAAGAAAATAGAGGAGGATTTTTTAAAAAAAATTTCTTTTTTTTAATTAATTTATTTATTTTTTATTTATTTATTAAAGATTTCTGCCTCCTCCCCTCCACCGCCTCCCATATCCCTCCCCCTCCCCCAATCAAGTCCCCCTCCCTCATAAGCCTGAAGAGCAGTCCAGGTTCCCTGCCTTGTGGGAAGTCCAAGGACCTCCCACCTAGGAGGATTTTTTTTAAAAAAAATAAAAGACAATAAATTTAAAATGTGTGTGTGTGTGTGTGACTTTGTGTTTCTAAAATCTCATATCAAAATATAATCGATTAACTTGGAAGTATTTGAAGTCATTCTGACAGTTAATGGTAATTAACAACTTTGCAAAATCTAGAATCCCCCAAGAGATGTGCCTTTTGGCATGCCTGTGGGGGGTTGTTTTGGTGACAGTTAATTGATGCATGAAGGCTCACTTTGATTGCAGGAGGTACCATTCCCTGGTCTATGTGTTGTGAACTGTCTGAAGTGAGAAAAAGAGCAGAGAATTCTTAGGCATGCATTCGTCCTTCTTTGTTTCTGACTGTGGATGTGTGTGAGCAGTTGCCCGAAACTCCTGCTGTCTTAATTCCCTATCACGATGGACTGCTCCTTGAGTGATGAGCCAGAAGAGGCCCTTTCTCCTTTAAGTTGCTTTTGTTGGGCTGTTTTTTCACAGCAAGTGGAAAAGAAACTGAGACACCCAGTTATTAAAATAGTACCATTCAAAACATGTAGTGTGAAACTTACTCCAAATGAAATAATTATGTGAAGACAGATGGAAATACCAATATGTTTAACCTTTGTCAATGTGATAATCTATAAAGGCCACAAATTATATTTGTTAATGGAATTAACTAAGAAAGAAAATTATCTTCAGTGCATATGTTTGTAGAATATTCAAATTTCTAGAAAGGTAACTGGATGGTGCAAATCAAGAATTCAAAGATTGTTTATATCCTCTGGTATAATATTCATTGATTTTCTCTTTGTGTAGCAGTAATATGTTAATCTAGTAGTGATCTTATTTTATTCTTCATAATAGGTCTCTGCTTTTGGAGCAACTGGAAAATGGATTTAGATGAGTTGAGAAACTTTCTAAGAGAAAAGAACTGAGACAATGATGATTTTCTATTTTTGGTTCAAAGCTGTAAAGAAGTGCTTATAGGGGAGATGGGGAGAAAAAAGTGAGAGGGGGGATGGGGAGAGCTTGGGGGAATGGGACGGTTGGGATGGAGGAAGGGTGGATATGGGAGCAGCGAAAAATATATCTTAATTAAGGGAGCCATTTTAAGGTTGGCAAGAGACATGACTCTAGAGGGGTTCCCAGGTGTCCAGGGAGATGTCCCCAGCTAGTTCCTTGGGCATCTGAGGAGAGAAAGCCTAAAATGGCCCAATTCTATAGCCATATTGATGAATATCTTGCATATCACCATAGAACCTTCATCTGGTGAGGGATGAAGCTAGAGACAGAGACCCATATTGGAGCACCGGACTGAGCTCCCAAGGTCCAAATGAGGAGCAGAAGGAGGGAGAACATAAGCAAGGAAGTCAGGACCGAAAGGGGTGTGCCCACCCACTGAGACGGTGAGGCTGATCTAATGGGAGCTCACCAAAGTGATGTGGGAGTGATTTCTTTCTAATCTGTTGCTTTCATTGGTTAATTAATAAAGAAACTGCCTAAGCCCATTTGATAGGCCAACCCTTAGGTGGGTGGAGTAAACAGAACAGAATGCTGGGAGAAAAAAGCTGAGTCAAGGAGTCACCATGATTCTCCCACTCCAGGCAGATGCAGGTTAAGATCTTTCCTGGTAAGCCAGCTCGTGGAGCTACACAGATTATTAGAAATGGGTTAGATGGATATGTAAGAGCTAGCCAATAAGAAACTGGAACTAATGGGCCAGGCAGTGTTTAAAAGAATACAGTTTTCGTGTAATTATTTTGGGTAAAGCTAGCCATGCGGGCAGCCAAGTGCCAGGGACGCAGCCCACCGCTCTTATTACAACACCAAAGCAAGCTGAACTGGGACTAATGGAGCATATGATCAAACCGGACTCTCTGAACGTGTCGGACAAGGAGGGCTGACTGAGAAGCCAAGAACAATGGCACTGGGTTTTTATCCTACTGCATGTACTGGCTTTGTGGGAGCCTAGCCTGTTTGGATGCTCACCTTCCTAGACCTGAATGGAGGTGGGAGGACCAGGGAACCCTGGCTGCTCTTTGGACTGGAGAGGGAAGGGGGGAAATGGGAGGAGGGGAGGAGGAAGAAATTTTTAAGTAAAAAATAAAATAAAATAATAATTGTATCACTAAAAAAAGAAGTGCTTATAGATGTCATACTAAGAATAGAAAATGGTAAGAAAATTGTAAATAATGCAAATAACGAGAAACAAAAATAAGGAGGTAAGATTACATACTGAAAAATCTGATTTTGACATAACATATCCAATAAGAGTACTATAAAACATAGAAAAAGTAAAAAATACAAGATTGAAAAGAATCCTCAGAGAAAAATATTTAACTTGGTTAAATAAATGAAATATAAGAGTAGGGAGAATCACTAAGTCCTGGGGAATAAACACTTCCATGTATTCCTGCACAGAATGTGGGAAACCCTGCACGATACACCTCTGAGTACAGAGAAAACACTACAGTGTTTAAGAGGTGTCAGAAAGCAGGATTTTCCTAAGTAAAGATGTGATGTGGGAGTGTCATATATCAACCTGTTGATTTCATTGGTTAAGCAATAAAGAAACTGCTTGGCCCTGTGGGTGGAGTAAACAGAACAAAATGCTGGGAGGAAGAGGAAGTGAGGTCAGACTCGACAGCTCTCCTCTCAGGGGCAGATGCCTCAGAGAGACGCCATGCCCCGCTCCCGGGATGAAGCTCCAACCCAGGATGGACATAGGCTAGAATCTCCCTGGTAAGCGCACCTTGGGGTGCTACACACAGATGATTAGAAATGGGCTAAATTAATAAGTGAGAATTAGCCTAGAAGAGAATGGGCCAAGCAGTGTTTAAAAGAATACAGTGTCCGTGTAATTATATCGGGGCATAAGCTAGCCGAGCAGGCAGCCGGGGTGCTGGGGACGCAGCCCCGCCGCTTCTTATTACTACAAATGGCGCCCGACGTGTAGCAACAATTTCTCGGGTCTACTCTGCTTGCCAGAGGCAAGCAAACACCTCATCTAAGAGAGGCTTCCTGACTCAGCTTTAGCTGTAAAGCCTGCAGCTCATTAAGAGGTCCTGCCACGAAACACTTAAACGGTGTTGACGAAAAGCTGAACGCATGCTTTTCGGTTTTTAGCTGTAGTAGGAAAAAAAGCTGAGCCATTTAAAAATGCCGGCTTTCTGGGCTGTCCTGCCAGGGCAAACTCTGACTCTTTTACGCAGGCGGTTCATGCGGTTTGCAAGCACAGGCTGCTGAAGCTCGCTTGCTGGCAGGGACCTTGAAATGCCATAGAGTTGTGGCAGTAAACGTGGCTACAGCCAGTACCTCAGCCCTGAGAGTGGAAAGCTAAGGAATGGTCTGGATCCAGCCGCCAAAGCAACAGCTTTAGTCCTACTGAGATTGCTTGGTAAATTAAAGACTCATGTGGTCAGAAAAACAGAGAGAGATACAGTAAAGAGAGCGTCAAAGACAAAGAAAATTTTTAAATGATTTACAGCATGTTAAAAATATATGCAGACTAAAAGTTAAAATTCTTAAAGTAAAAAACAAAAAAAAAAGGAAGAGAGTTGTTGTGTGTGGTAGTACACACCTTTAATCCCAACACTTGAAAGGCAGAGGGAGATTGAACTCTGTGACTTCAAGGTGTGGTAGCACACGCCTTTAATCCCAGTGCCTAGAAGGCAGAGACAAACAGATCTCTGTGAGTTCAAGGTGTAGTAGTGTACACCTTTAATCCCGAATGCCTGGGAGGCAGAGACAGGCGGATCTCTAAGAGTTCAAAGACAGCCTGGTCTACAGAGTTACTTCAGGTCAAAGATACAGAGAACCTGTCTCAAAAAGCAAAGAGTTAAAAGTAAAAATAAACAAAATAGAGGTTAAAATAAAACGAACAAAGATGGAAAATACACAGAGAATCTTGATACTGTATGCTATTATGCTCTCTTTGAATTGTTTGAATGCTGAGGAAGGAGCAACAGCTGCTAAAAGATATTTATTTATAAATGCTGCTGAACTAATCCAACACAGATATTTTGATGCCTTGACTTTGAAATTTATTTATAAATGCTGCTGAACTAATCCAACATAGATATTTTGATGCCTTGACTTTGAAATTTGGATCTAAGGACATGATACTTTGGAAAGGAGTTTCTTATTTTGTTTTCACAGAGGATGAGATGCTGTTCATTTTTTCTATTCCGATTTGGTATGATGGACCACGCCCTCCTGAAGGGTTGCAGTGAACATCTTCAGAAAATTGCTTCGCTCAACTGACAACTGAGATGAAACTAGCACACAGGTTATACTGTGAAAGACCTAATTAACAACGCCCCCATTCAGCAGGAAGCAGTTTGGAGAGAAATAACTACGCCCATATTCCCAAAAAAAGTTTATAAATGTTCTTTTACATTTAAAGGGGGATATGATATAGATATGAATAATTTGCATTAGTATAGATTTTGCTTTATTGATAGAGATTTAAGGTCAATTTTGTTATATGTATGAGTGTTTCTGATTTTCATTAAGGTATTGTGATTGTGTAGTTCATTTAAATATGCAATGTATAATTAGGAAATATAGGTTGTTGATGGATAATCATAAATAATAGTCAAGTTTGTAGTCATGTTAGTTAAGATTTTCTAGATGTGCATAGATATATCTTAGATAGGCATTCTTCATATCTTTCAAAGATTATAGAATATGGCATTTTAAATGTTTTAATAACTGAGGACTTTTCATGACAATGAGACACTCTGCTCCTGGCAGCACCAATGTACTTCAAGAGGAAGATGGGCATTGAAGAGGCACCTTATGGAGTTTGATAGCCATTTGGGAAAGAAACTGCTCTCGCCTGGACTATTGCATAAACTGGACACAGAGAACCCGCAGAGAGAGGACTACTGAACTTGCCTAAGGTGAGATGATCTTTCGGGGTTCCTGATTCATTTTGAAAGAGTCTGCGAGACATTCTGCAGGACACAACAGATAGTGACTGAACTGACTTTGAAATTTCCTGCTTCGTGGAAATGTCTGCTGGATACTATGGGCCTGAAGGCTGAAGATGGATTCCCCAATGGTACAAAAGAACTTTGGGTGATTGTCCAGGCAGCGAGATGTCTCTGTCATTTCTAGAGTTTGAAAGTTGCTTATTTCTTGTTTGCTTAGGTAATATTGTATCTTTCTGGAGTCTTTGGAGTTGAAGAATAGTTAGTTATAGTTACAGTTTTCCTTAGTTACGATAAAGATAAAATAGATATAAATATTGTAATTTTTACTTGATAACTGTTTTGTTATATGTAATTTTGCTATGTTAAAGTTAAAACCTTCTTTTTTGTTTAAACAGAAAAAGGGGAAGTGATGTGGGAGTGTCATATATCAATCTGTTGATTTCATTGGTTGAGCAATAAAGAAACTGCTTGGCCCTGTGGGTGCAGTAAACAGAACAAAATGCTGGGAATGAGGAAGTGAGGTCAGACTCGACAGCTCTCCTCTCAGGGGCAGACGCCTCAGAGAGATGCCATGCCCCGCTCCCGGGATGAAGCTCCAACCCAGGATGGACATAGGCTAGAATCTCCCTGGTAAGCGCACCTTGGGGTGCTACACACAGATGATTAGAAATGGGCTAAATTAATATGTGAGAATTAGCCTAGAAGAGAATGGGCCAAGCAGTTTTTAAATGAATACAGTTTGTGTGTTGTTATTTCGGGGCATAAGCTAGCCAAGCAGGCAGCCGGGGTGCTGGGGATGCAGCCCCGCCGCTCTTATTACTACAAAGGTGCATCTGAGCTATAGTCAGCAATAAAGAAGTGAAAATGAGTGAAATATTTTAGGCATTGCCTAGTGAAGAAAAATTATAGATACATTAATGGAAATGCAGAGAAAATCCAATGTTGCATACAGTAGATCACCTTGAAGGAAAGAACTGCAAAATAATAAGAAAACTGCTTAATGATATAAGTGAAGAAAAGTATTCCAATGCCATGGAAAATAGAATTGACAACTAGAAATACATAAGGAAAAATATTGAAAAATACTCTAAAGAAGAAGTTATTAAGGTTCAAGTATAAATTAGGAACTTGTTGAGCATTAAGATCAAAAGTCTTAGCCATCTTTGGAAGAATTATTTCAGCATTCTCCATGGCAAGTTTGTATCCTAGATACCAGCAGGGAAATGTTTATAAAGTCAGCAACAGAAAAGAAAACTGACTCAACAATATTAACCCACTACTGCTGGTAAAATAAGAAGGCAACATAAATTGATTTTTGATGCCAGACATCAAATTTCCATGTGTCTACTCAGATAAAGCCTTGGATTGTAAGTTAACTAACTCAAGAGTTATATCTTCACTATAATAAAGCCATTGGGCATCAACAAACTGGCTCATCAGGGTAAAGGTGATTGCTGTGGGTTGCCCCTGCCCAGTGGATGACCCCATATCCAGGCATGCACCCCCAACCCCCACACATATACATGCAATTAAAAATAAATCTTTTTTTCTTTTTTTTATTGAGAAAAGGAAAAAAAAAGTTTCTCCCTCCTCCCAGCCTCCCATTTCCCTCCCCCTCCTCCCACCCTTCTCCTCCTCTCCCCTCCATCCCCAGTCCAAAGAGCAGTCAGGGTTCCCTCCCCTGTGAAAAGTCCAGGGTCCTCCCCCTTCAGTCCATGTCTAGGAAGGTGAACATCCAAACTGGCTAGGCTCCCACAAAGCCAGAACATGAAGTAGGATCAAAACCCTGTGCCATTGTCCTTGGCTTCTCATCAGCCCTCATTGTTCGCCATGTTCAGATAGTCCGGTTTTATCCCATGCTTTTTCAGTCATAGTCCAGCTGGCCTTGGTGAGCTCCCAATAGATCTGCCCCACTGTCTCCGTGGGTGGGTGCACCCCTCGTGGTCCTGACTTCCTTGCTCATGTTCTCCCTCCTTCTGCTCCTCATTGGGACCTTGGGAGCTCAGTCCAGTGCTCCAGTGTTGGTCTCTGTCTCTATCTCCATCCATCACCAGATGAAGGTTCTATGGTGATATGCAAGATATTTGTCACAAAGGTCTGATCTCCAAAATATATAGAGAACTCAAGAAACTAGACTTTAAAATGCTAATTAACCCAATTAAAAAATGGGGCACTGAACTGAACAGAGAATTCTCAACAGAAGAAGGCCAAATGGCTAAAAAACACTTAAGGTCATGCTCAACCTCCTCAGCAATAAGGGAAATGCAAATCAAAACAACTTTGAGATACCATCTTACACCTGTCAGAATGACTAAAATCAAAAACACCAATGATAGCCTTTGCTGGAGAGGCTGTGGAGGAAGGAATACCCTCATCCATTGCTGGTGGGAATGCAATCTTGTGCAACCACTTTGGAAATCGGTTTTTCGGTTTCTCAGGAAATTCGGGATCAACCTGGACCCAGCCATACCACTCTTCGAAATATACCCAAGAGATGCCCGATCATATGACAAAAGCATTTGTTCAGCTATGTTCATAGCAGTATTATTTGTAATAGCCAGATCCTGGAAACAACCTAGATGTCCTTCAGTGGAAGAATGGATGAAGAAAGTGTGGAATATATACACAGTAGAGTACTACGCTGCGGTAAAAAATAATGACTTCTCGAATTTTGCATGCAAATGGATGGAAATAGAAAACACTATCCTGAGTGAGGTAACCCGGACCCAAAAAGATGAACATGGGATGTACTCACTCATAATTGGTTTCTAGCCATAAATAAGGGTCACGGAGTCTACAACTAGTGAACCTAAAGAAGCTAAATAAGAAGGTGAACCCAAGGAAAAATATATAGTTATCCTCTTGCCTATGGGAAGTAGACAAAATTGCCGGGGAGAAAAGTTGGATCTTGGGGGAGGGGTGGGTTGGGGGTAAGGGGAGATGAGGAGAGAAAAGTGAGAAGGGGAGGATGGGGGGAACTTGGGAATACAGGATGATTGGGATAAAGGAAGGCTGGATAGGGGAGCACGGAAGCACAATTCTTAGTTAAGGGAGCCACCTTAGGGCTGGCAAGAGACTTGAACCTAGAGTGGCTCCCAGGAGCCCAAGGCAATGTCCCCAGTTAGTTCCTTGGGCAGATGAGGATAGGGAACCTAAAAATAAATTTTAAAAGAGGTAAACTCATAAAAATAATAAGACATTTTATGTTACAATGTAAGTGTAATTTAACAAAATTATTAATAGTGGATAAAAAGAAAAATCATACATACCATTTTCATAGATAGTCAAATAGTTATTAATTCTTGACTAAATAAGTCTTATAATTATGAAACATTGTATAACTTACAATAGTGAAGAGTGCAGAAACTGGGGTTCTCATGAATATTGTAAGCTATGGATCAGCTTACAATCATTAAGGTAATACTAATCACTTAATGTGGCTTGGGATCAATGGATCGGTAAACATCAGTTGATAAATATTTTATAGGTCTGATTTTAAATTTTAAAAAGTAGATTGGAGTTTAAAATTAGGTGTTAGGTGTTCTCATATGCATATTAGGCGATACAAAAATCTGTTTTGAGATATGATGATTTCACTGATAATGAAAAGCAGTAGCAATGTGCTTTATTAGTCATGGTTCTCTCAAGGAACAGAACTGATAGGAATATATATTTAAAACATATATAGGAATATGCATATATCTACATTATATAATACACATATTTTGTACATATTATATAATATATAACATACATGCATGTACATTCCTGTGTCATGTTTTATATTATATTGTGTCTATATTACACACACACATGCTTATTAGATTGGCTTATAGGGTATGGTCCAGGTAGTGAAACCTTGCTTGTCTCGCACTAGAGAAGCCAAGAATCTGGATGTCTCAGAAGTTTCAATCTGGTATTTCAATGCCTAGAAGATTTCCAGAACTGCTGGTTTTCAGTCCACATTGGAGACTGAAAAAGTAGAAGTTGGCACTAATATGGGTCAAAAAAATGCTATAGCAAAAGCGAGGGCAAGCAGGTCAAAAGTGAAGTTTCTTTCTTCCTTATTTTTGATTTTGGCTGCCACTAGAAGGTACAGTCTATATTTAAACCGGGTCTTCCTCTTCAAAGATTCTGACAAAAAAAATCCCCCAAAGGAGTGCCCAGAGGTTAGTGATTCAGCCGACTCCAGGTGCAGTCAAGTTGACAACCAAGCTTAGCTATCTCATGTGGGAATGTCGCCATTTCATGAAAGGCAATGACAGAATAAAAACACAATTCTGACTTGATATTTATTAAATGTAGCAAATAGCTCAATTTTATACTTAATAATGATTCGTAGTTAATTAAATTTATTTAAAGTGACATCGTGAGTAAAAGGTTTGTCCCAGCAGAACCTCTCTTAATTGGTCTGTTTTCCTTGGTGTCTTTTCAAGGTGACATTTTAGACATGGACAATGACTCTCTGTGTAGTCTCAAGAAACTACGTGGGTGGTCAGATGAATTTAAGGAAACCTAATTCTAAGAAAAAAAAGTGTTAGACAAAATTACACATCTTTCATTCCTTTAGAAACCACGCTATGGACTCATCGGTTCTACTGCTCCTATTAGCGCATCATCGTGTGTGTAGCCCAACAAAACCTGCAGACGCTGGGCGGCAATGAAAGCATTCTTCCAGCCGAGGGAATTTCAGCTCTGCTCAAAAGGCTACTTCAGCTGTGAGCTAGATAAGTGCACACCCACATCTATTTTCTTTTCATCTCGAACTTAGTACACGTAACAAAACAGAAGTTGCATGTGCCCTACATTAGGGGTTTCTACTGATATGGTTGGAAAAATTTGCTGACGAGTGAATTAAAGATATATTAGTGTCTCTCTTCTCTATGAAAAACTTTGTGTAAGGTGTTTAGTCTTTAAAAACCTCAACTTCCTCATCTGAAAAATAAGGCGTAGGTGTTTGGGCTTTTGTATCAGCATGGCTAGCCTATAGCACGCAGTTATTGATACACATGGACCTAAAGCTGCTGTGTAGACAATTATTATAGAGTCAATTGATCTTAAACAAATTCTAAGCCATGTGGTTAAGATTCATTCAATCAATTCAAGGTCCTAAGAACGAAAATTCAAATTTCCTAGAGAAGAGATTCTTCACCTTACATTAATTCCTGCCTCAGTTGCCCAATTGCCTGCCTGCCTGCCTGGCTGCCTTTGCATTCTAGACTGTCAAGACACATAATTGAATAATTATACGAATCACCTCCTTTTAAAGAGGACCCTTGCAGGGTATGGTGGCACATGCCTTTAAGCCCAGCACTTGGGAGACAGAAGCAGGCTGATCTCTATGAGTTTAAATCTTGTCTTCTGGTCTATGTAGCAAGTTTCAGGCTGGCAAAGACTACATAATGAATCTGTCTGAGAATACAGGGGTTCATAAAAGTAGACCCTTCAAACACACATACATACAAATTTACATTTTCCTTCAAATATATATACATATACCAATTCATCCATCCATTAATCTATTTATCTATTATCTATCTATCACTTTTATTTATCATCTATCTACCTAGCTATCATCTACCATCTGTCTATCTATAATCCATCACTATATCATCTATCTATCCATGCCTCTATCTATTACCTACCTGTTCTCTTAGAGTACTATCACTGATACAATGAATTAAAGAAAATGAAATCTTAATTCATGATGCAATGATACTGGCTAGGCCATTCAAGCATGGCTTTTTCTTGGCATTCCTGCTATCTGTAGCTCTCTTCCCTCAATACTTATGTTATGCTCTCCCTTCTTTCAGGTCTTTGTTCAAATGCATGAACGATCTACCAACAGGTGTGACCCATCCACCACCCCTTTACTCCTCTGTTTCTGTTTCTGTTTTGTAGTTACACTTACCACACTCTGATACGTTCTTTTCCTTATTAGCTTTTCCATGCCTTGCCTGACCAGAACTGAAGTTCCATGACCAATTGGCATGTGTTATAGGCTTTCTGATCTGAGCTCCACAGTCAAGAGTGAGAATGTAAGACCCAACTCTGACTTTTCTGAACAAAACCCCTCATGGGTTTGAGACCACCCATGCGATGATGAAGACTGTTGTCTTTTGATTTTTTCCAGGACAGCCTGTGACTTCCCGTGGCTACCAAGCTCGTGAAATCTGACTAGAGCAGCCGAGGAACTAAATTTTTATGTTTTAAAGAATTGCTTTATCTAAATTTCAAGTCACCCGTGACTCTAAGAGTGTATTGGCAGCACTGGTCTTTCGTGCTGGTCAGTCCCGCCTTCCTCAGCATCATTCCCCTTTGCCCACACTCACAAACTGAATAAAACATGAAGAATGCAATGTGCTCAGTCTGTCCTCCAGGTTGACCTCCGTCAACTGGCATTTCCTCACTAGTCACTACTGCTTTCATCTGTCATTCTCCGCAGGGGCAGCCTAGCTGGGCCAGTCACCCTTCCTCGATACTCCGGGTGGTGAGCGCACAGATCTCAGATTATACTCTTAGGGTGGGCTATCTTTATCTGCCGTGGCTCTATCTCTGCTTCAAGTTGACTTGCTTGAGTTCAAGTCCCGTTTGTATCTCTGTACTGTGAATTCACAGCACAGTGTGTGGCTTAAAGTCGATTCCCAATAAATCCTTGTTCTGTAAATGAAGGACTGGGTTGTACTAAATGCTATCTTAGAAAGCCCTGCCTAGCAGCAAGCCAGTTTCCACAACATTTCTTCGTTTGGTGCTGTTGCAGCCTAAAGCCCCGAAACAGACGCGGGTGGTTCCACCGCCAACAGGATGATATTTAATGCCGTAGCCGAACTGCCTCCTGTTTCCTCTACAGAAAGCAGGTGACCTCTGGAGGGAAAAAAATCAAGCCAGCTCTGTGCTAAGGGGCCTCACTCTTGTCTGGCTCTTTTTAGATGTCCCTCAGAAGGCAGCTTTTGAAGCAGTTTCCTCTTGCTTCTTAAATTCTTGTTTGGGAGAAGACAAATCTGTGTAGTAACTTCAGCAGAATTTCTCTGTGGGGCCTAGTTTCTCAGAAAATTTAGCCCTCTGTGTCCAGGGACTGTTCTGAGTGTGCCATGTCTCAGAACACTGAGAAGAAAATAAATACCGGGGCCCTAAAAGAGCTATCTGTGATTCTTTGAGTTACACAGCATGGTTCAAATTCATAACCTAAGAACTTCTACAGCTAATTCTTGTTTCTTTTTACATTGGCCATTCACTGTACAGTTTAGATAGACCAAAAATTAAAATTGCAATGTATTCAATCAAAGAGTTAAAACAAAAAGGGGAGGGTAGGTCTAAGGAGAGGTGGGTAATAGGAAAAGGCAATAAATCTCAGGCCCATGGAATTTGGACAACAAGCTGCATGGGCAAATCCAGCAACTGCCAGCCGTGGAATGTGTCAGCATAATATCATAGTAACTGTTACCTGGCAGGCTGTCAGAGTTCTAAGAAATGTGAAGATCAAAATGTTGCAACTGGGAGGTATTCCAAATGCTTTCCAATGTGTATCTGTTGAAAGAAGGAGGCTATTAAAATGCCCTTTAAAAAGTCCCATTAAAATAACAATCCAATAAAGGGAGTGTATAATCTGAGAGCTCTGAGGCCAACAGCAAGTGAGTGCCAACGCAGCTTGCTGACATCCACAGAGGCCTTTTCACCCTCTGTGTTCTTCTTTGTATGCTGAGCAAAGAGCCTTCAGGTTTGCCCTGCCTGTAAGACATAGTCACGGTTAGATCACAAAACTACATGCATGCATACACCTGCGTGTATGAATCCAAGTGTCTGACACAGCAGATGCAGGAAATGGAGGGTAACTAGAGACAGCCACAGATTAGGAAGAAAAGGGAGGTCTTGATTCTCTTACCCACTGACTATCAATAGTGTGCCCCAGAACCCAATACAATCAAGTTCTAGCAGGATTATTATACACAATGAAAAATAAGAATAAATATTTTTTGAAAAAAACAAAATCTAACTGTATCACCCGGGATTGCCTGGAACTCATAGTCACCTAGCCCCTGGCCCCCCTCCTGAAGTATGGGTGCGTGCTACGATGCCAGGATTTCACAAACTTCTGATTATCAAATTATTTAATAAATTAGTGGCATAACATGTGAGCAGTGGAGGGAAAGATGGGACTTTGAGGGTCCAGAGAGATAGCTTACTGGGCGCAATACTTGTCATGCAAATGTAAGCACCTGTATTCTATCCCCATATCTACATACAAAGCCAGGCATGGTGGCGTGTGCTAGGGATCCCAACACCGGGGAGGTAGAAACAGGCAGGGACTCTAAGCCACGGGGCCAGCCTGGCCTGATGGGGTCCATAAAAGACTGCAGAAAAAACAAGGTGGAGAGACCCTTAAAAATGACACCTGAGGCTGACCTCTAACCTTTACACACACACACACCTGTATGAACACACACATACACATGTGCACACACATATATGTACACATACACATGTACACACACACAACTACAGACACATACATACAAAAAGATGATTTTCAAATATTTTAAATTCTTAGCCAACTTTACTTAATCTAATTGCCCAGTCCTCTGCTGAATTTGGCCATCAGTACCTTCTAGAGGGGCTAGATGTGTGTTTCCTCTCCCCTGGGCGTCTCACTGAGACATCCCCCATCACATCCTCATCTTCCTCCCCGCTGTATTTTAGGAGATTTTCTCTCCCATCTGAACACCTCCCATGCGTTCATTTCCCACAAGTCCCTTTTGCAAACTACTTGTTATGGACTAGCCTGTGCTAACTGCAGAAACCATGACTGGAAAAGGCAAGGCAGGCTTGAATTTACCCAGTTCCTCACCTACCACTGGCAATGGCTCTCCGTTCTCAGAGGAATGATCCATGTTCCAGGCCTCCAGTAAGCACTGAAGGCCCTGCAGACCTGTGGCACACGCTACCTCATGCTTCTTCCAGCACGGACCCTCCACCCCTTACTGAACCTCCAATCCTTCCCACTTCCACATTTTCCTAACTCAATGTCCTTTTCCAATGAATTGAGCCCAATTTATTTTTCTCCATTCTCCTCCAGGTCTTTTCTGCACCATACTGGTCCATATTTAATCTCACTTTGAACTTTGCTGGCTGAACACCTTAATCTTCATGCCACCACTCTGCATGTTACTTGAATGCATGTCCATAAAATATTTTGTGTATGCATACACTAAAAAAATGCTTAAACATCTTCAAAATGCAAATTCAGCTGGGTGCAATTTGTCTATCTGGCGACCTTATTTTGAAGGTCTCTGTAAACTTGACAGATTCCTACCATGAGTTACTTGTTTGACAATGATGGCATCAACGTCCTCAGAGGTAATATTTCCCCATAGACTGCTGGAGTGTAGGAGAAAGTATTGCTTTATGTGAAAACAGTCCCCGGGTGATAGCAAGGAATCGTTATTACTTTTAGAAGTCCGTAACTAAGAATCAGGTCTGATCCTTTGATAACAAGAATTTTTCCTGAGTGCTCTCCTCTTGAGTTGTCTTCTTAGCAGTGACGTAGGAAACCAGAGAGAGTCATATGAGAGGACAGATTCTTATTAAGATTTATTTTATTTTTAAAGTCTTGCATGTGTGGATGTATAGGTGCCAGTGGAAATCAGAACATCTCTGGTCCCACATCACCTAAAGATGGAGTTATAGGAGTTTCTGAGCCACCCAGCTTGGTTGCTGGGGGAAGAATGCAAGTCCTCAGCAAGAGCGTTGTGTGCTCTTATGTGCTGAGTTGTCTCTCAGCCCCAGGACAGTTTGAGTGACAGTTGGTCCTGTACTTTATTCTGTCCCATCAATTCTGGCATTATGTTTTAATAATTTCTTGTTGGTTGTGGCTTTCTAAATTAAAAAAAATAAATAAAATGAAAATTTTGTAATTGTCCCATATGTGAAAATTTTGTGGATGCAAATGTTCTAGGGATGTCTGTTTTTATGATCTTATGCCACAGAAAGCTAGGTTTAAGAAATACTTGAATCCTTTAAAATTTTAATTTGAGAAAGCATGATTAGTTGTATAGGCGGGGGCTGCTTTGCTCATTTCCTGGCCACCCCGACCCGAAATAATCACACAGAAACTATATTAATTGAAACACTGCTTGGCCTATTAGCTCAGGATTCTTATTAACTACTCTTTATTTAACCCATTCCTATTATTTTATATTTTACCACAAGGTTCATGGTTTACCGGTAAGGTTTCAGGGCATCTCTCTCCTTCTGGAGCTACATGGCATCTCACTGACTCTGCCTTCTTTCTTCCTCTATCTCTGCTTGGGATTCCCGCCTTGCTCTATTCTGCCCTGCCATAGGCCCAAAGCAGCTTCTTTATTAACCAACGGTAATACAACATATTCACAGCATACAGAGGGGAATCCCACATCATAATTGAGTGTGCCAGCTCCTGATGGCTCTCTTCCACCAAGCCAGCTATCCTGTCTTTAGTGGTTCACCAACTGGCACGTTTTGAGCCCTGTATGAGCTTCACAGCTAAGCCCACTCAGTTACAGCAAGGAGAATAATCAGGAGACAGGAATAATCCTTTCCCGCATTGCACTGTCAGCAGTGTCCTGGCCCTGGGGATAAAGCAAGAAGCACTAGACATTTCCTTCAAATCGGGTTCCCGATTGTTGTTGCCATCAAAGAGGGAGGACCATAGGAGGAGTGTAGCTGTCAATAGGTGCCCGTCTCAGAGCAAGGGCAGAGGATTTCACAGCTCATGCTAGGAGTCTAGTTCCTTGCAATCCAGAACTCTGTTGAGGGTCCTTCAAGAGACAGAAGGGTGACCTGAGGTTGGGGGAAACATTTTTATGCAATGATCCAAATGCTGAGAGCTTTATTGTAAGAGTTTTGTGGAGACAAGAGGCTATAGATGGTTTCATTGGCAAGGTTTTAGATGAAAGCACAGCCCTAAAATTCTGCTGCGCTAGAGCTTCTCTCTAGCCGGTTAGTCATTATTGTGTTTGTTGACTTGGATTGAGCGTATCAGAGGTACTTCATTACCAGAAATTGTAAACACCCCTAGAAATATATCTCCCTTAAGTGTTTGCTTATAAAATCCACTCTGTTTTCTTAATTGCCTCTTCCTCACTTCTTTGCCACATTAAAATGTTCAGACATGATAACATTTATGATTATCTAGCTCATCTGCACAGCCAGTTCATTCTCATGTGAAGTCATTCATTAATTTTTAAAAATTCACTGAGTATGTATCCAGTTACAAAGTACTCTGCCAAGAGGATACTATGAGAATCACAATTTCAGCTTAACTATAAGGAATAGTGGCTGTTCCAGGAAACACAAAAAGTGAATGCAAAAAAGCGATAACATAGCAGTGTGAATTAAACATTGGAGAGACTGCATCTGCTACAATTAATTCCAACGATTACCATCGTCTACCTTCCCTCCTATTATTGGAAGAGCTCTGGAATAGATCTCAAAATGTGTGTAGCTTGGTGAGAAATCTGTTTGAAGTGCCGATTAGTGAAAAAAAAGTTCTCTTACTAGTAGCAATGCAATATAAAACTAGTCAACTATTTTGAGTGTTAAATGGCATAATTACGATTAATTATTTCAACGACCAAATGGGTTTGCAAAGACACATTGTAGTCATGTAGTACAAGTAGTATTGGCCAGCAGTGAGCTAGGGAAATAAAAATACCACTGGGACTTGACTAGAATTTCATAATGTTTCTGGTGAATCAACGTGTGTGTGCTCCAGTTCCCTATTGTTACAACAGAAATGATCACAAATTTAGCTGACACATGAATAAGAATGGATTTGTGGGTGTTCATTGGTAAATGGGATGGCTCAATGCTAAAGAACACACTTAGCTCTCGCAAAGGACTTGGGTGCTGTCCCCAAACATGCCCATAGTGGTTTACAAGCAGCTGTAACCAGCTGTATCCCGCGGATCAGTGCCTTCTTCTGACCTCCACAGACTCCGGGCACACAAATGGCACACAGATATGATCACAAAACAGCCATACACATTAAGTAAAATAAACAAATATTTCTAAAAAGTAAGAAAGGACTGTTTTATATTTATTTTCTCCAAGTCAAGTTTGAGTATGGGCGGTCATGGACTCTTGCTCAGTGTCTCATGAGGCTAGAGTTGAGCTATTAGCAGCACTGTGTTCTTATCTGAGGCTTGGGTTTCTGCCCACACTCATACAGGTTGAAGGGAGTCTTTAGATTCTCAATGTTGTAGGACCTCATGCATCTAGGCCTACACCCTACCATGACTTTGGGGGCTTCAGAGTTACCTATTTTCTTGCACAGGGACCTTTCCACAACATAGAAGTTTGCTCTTTCAGGGATGGAAGAAATCCTCTTGTTTCAGGAAGTGGCCCCATCTTGTCCAGGACTCCCTTGATTACATAGTATATACATGATCTCACTGTTGATGAACTGGAAGTCAATTGATTTGTGACTTAAACGCATCTGCAGTCCTTGCCCACCTTTGCTATACAAAAGGGTCTAATTAAGGAGCAAAACCCACTATATACACAGTTCACTTCAAACTAGAGAAAGGAGAATACACAGGGTGTGTGTACCATGAGGTGGAATCTCAATATCTTGCCAATTACATTGAGAGTAGGTAGCAAAATCCCAAAGAAAATGACTTCTAACAGGAAATGGGTGTTATCTTCTCAACTCCTGAGAAAGAAGAATTAACCTCCTATTCTAAGCCAGCTGAAGTAAGTAGAGATATCATTTTTCACCTGTGTAAAGGGGAATAGATGGGAAAGTGAAGCCACTGGGATAATGAAATGACTCTAGAGCAAGATCTCTTAGCAGGCTTCAGTGACCAAGCATCATACAAAACAAAGTTACTCAGTATAGACTGAGAGAAATCCAGCCACCCTCAATATTTAAACCTTTTTGTTACTAACATTGTGAATCTATTATTAATTTTAATACTTCCATGAGCAAGAAATTTAATCCAAGGCTTCAGAAAACAGTATCTGCTTACATTCTAAACAAATAAAAGAAATTAGTGTTTCATGAGAAGCCCTGAGATATATTAGTCTGCTGACTAACCCCCATCTCCATGTTGGCAAACCAATTTGCCATAAGAGTAGGAATGAATATATATTTTTCCAGAGGAATTCAAATGCCACCTCCTTCTTCTTTGCCTCCATCTTTCTACGGCTTCTCTACCTTCTTCATTCGTCTGGAGAGGTCAAGGGCAAGAAAGCCGGGGAAGAATGGGAAGCAGTTTGAGACTCTACAGATATGAGGTGAATGGAGCAACTCCTTTCTCTGGAAAGCTCTACTGAAAACTAGTAGCTTCACAGAAAAACAGTAGCTGCCTTGCATCTTGGGTGGCTTTGCCTTGACAATACATCACATTTATTATGGTGCATGTCATAGTTCATTAACTTGCCTATCCCATTATAGTTGGTTACAATGGGACGCTACTCAAAAACAACATGCCTGAAATTGGAGACAGATGGCCAAGTAGAGGGCTAAAAGAGTTTCTTATAATCATTCACCATTTCCCTTTTTATTGTGCTTCTCTCCATTTATTGGCATGCCATGTAAGGACATTTACACTGTCTAAAAAAAAGTAGCAAAAACAAAGTAAAAGACCATGGTGTCATTTCCTTGGAAATTGTGCAACCAGTCAATAATTGGGACAAGACAAGTTGATATTCTCTTAATAACTTCAGCCCAGGGCAGTGCGATTATCTCTGCATTTGCATAGGTTTATGACTGTAGAGAGATAAATGGAAGCATGCTGCTTTTGATTTATTTCTGCAAGGGGTTTGTGTGTCTCAGCCATCTGACTCCCGCTGTGGAGAGTCCTGTAATGATCCCTCCTGCATGGTGAACGGAGTCAGCGCTTCAGGAAGTCATCTCACAAATAGCATCCACTCAAACTAAAATGTACGTGGTGACTTTAAACACTGCGACAGCAGAGGCTTTGATCTGGCAGCCTGGTTTATAAAGTGCAGCAGGTCCATTTCTTCCCAGACTTCACACTCACCTCACAGCCTCAGATCTCAGTGGAAAAGCAGACATTAACCTGCGCGGAGTTTCCTTCTTCCAAAGACACACGTGGATATGTCTGCACATCTGCTCCAAGGAAAAATATTCTTTAAATGTCTGTTAATTTTATTCATTTGTACGGTAGTAAAATGCATGTGAAATTTACTTTCTTAACCTTGTTGGAGTATACAGCTCAGTGATACATTTTCACATGTTTTCAAATCTGTTTCTAGGATTTTTAGTCAGCACCAGGGAATTCATCATGAATCTCTTGAACGTGCATGCAGAACTATATGCCCAATTTTTGCTAAATTACTGGTATGATGATATCAGAAAGACAAACTGATTTGGAATCACCAATTAGGGGAGAAAGATAACATTCAGAAAGCATTTTGCAAAACCTGATATTTCTTACACAATTATGTACTGGGTTTTGTTTACAGGAAAGGCTTATTGAGGATCATAGGTATGTAATTATACTCATTTATTCATTTTATATTCTAAACAATGAAGTGATTACATTAAAAGCTGTAACAAGAGCTTCCTAATCATGTCAGAATTATATTTAGGTGTGTTGTCATCAGACAGGGACAGACACACAGTAAGGACAAACAGCTTTTCTTTCTGTTTGCATTTCAATTCCCAAAGATAATTGTTTAGTCAAGACGCTTAGCTACGATTGTGAGCTGCCCAGGGCTGCTCAGGGTTGCTAAGGAAAGCCTCTGTTTAGGTTTGACAAGTGTATTTGTGCCCGAATATCTCCATCCCTGAGAATCTAAGCTATACCAATTCTTAGGATTGGCTCCAGTGTTCGTGGTGGTAAAGTGGTTTTTGAATAAGTGGTTCCATTTAGAATTTGCAAAAACACAAGTACAATTAAAAGCTAGCTAACCTCAACAGCAGATGCTTGCTCTACGCATCTATAAAGAGAAATTCTGTATTTTCTGATTCAAGGGTTTAAGTATGCCACTTTCTGAGGGATGTCGAGTTACTTCTAGAATATCTCAAGTACACAGTGAAGATAGGTTTTGCTTGTTTTTGTCAATTTTGTTATGTCTTATTAAGTAATATATGTGTGTATGCATAGTTAAACTTCATAATGTAGTTTTTTATTTTTTATATCAATACTTTCTTGATTGTTTAAATATGAATTGTTGGCTGAAATTGAACTTGTCTACAGTTGGCTAGGTCTGAGGAATGCAGCAACGATAAAGGCTGTAAGCCCATAATTATATATGTATATGACCTATTTATAAGATAGAAAACTATATTGTATTAAACTCGTCATATTTTATTAGCAATGCATAATGCATTTCTCTGTGTATCAACAAGTATTCAGTAGTTGGGAACTGAATGTTTATTATTTAATCATGAATAGAGCCTTATTGGACAGAAATGTTCAAATGTGTTTCTTCACTTCTTGCTAAATGGGCATTAAGGATGTCTTCTCTTGTTAATTTTTCTCCCAGTAACCTCCAAGCCTGTGAGACAGTAACCCACAGGTTCGAGAAAGATTGTGTCCATGGATTAATTAAACGTGAGGCTAAGAGAGAGAACCAGAGGGAGCTCTGTGGGGTGCATAGAATGCATGTGCACCTTGCTCCTACGCATCAGCATTTTGCAGGCACACCATCACACTTCAGCAGTCTCAAGGCTCGCCCTGAGGTGTTGCCGAGCCATCATGACTGTCACTCCCTGCTAACATGTAGTGTTCACATACTCGCCTCCTCCTTACTACATGTGTACGCCGTCTCCATAGCACAGCTTTGAAAACTCTGTGGAAACTGAACTTTGAAGATTAGATGTTGTTAGCTAGCAGAGTATTTTTATATTGATATGCATACATAATTATGAAAGTTAAATAAAATATTTTAAATAATAAAAGAGTGCACACTTGACTGATGATTTTGGTAATCTTTGAGTATTCCTTGCAGTGGATAATTTTCCTTTTCTATTTTTTGAATCAAATTTCTTGTTACAGTCATTCATTTGTCTTAAACTGAAGCATATTCATCAAATTCATTTCACTGAAAATAATCCAGGTAATTGATTAATCTGAAAAGATCTGTGGAGTTGGGGAAGTAATACTCATCTGAAGTATAATTTAGAAACCAAGTCATGGAGAAGGACACTGCCTGTGCTGGGGAAGATGTGGGTACTAGTTCCCAGTCACAGATTAGCTGTGAGTGGCAGGAAAATGGAATTTCCTTTGCTCATCTCTGTGAGACCAAAGACATTACAGTGTTGCTGTGGTCAAAGATGCCAGAGAATGATGGAGGTGGGTCTTGTATCTTATCTGTTGCTTTCATTGGTTAACTAATAAAGAAAACTGCTTGGCCTGATAGGACAGAAAATTAGGTAGGCGGAGTAGACCGAACAGAATGCTGGGAGAAAGAAGCCGAGTCAGTCAGTCGCTATGATTCTCCCACCTGACACAGATGCAGGTTAAGACCTTTCCTGGTAAGCCAGCTCGTGGTGCTACACAGAATATTAGAAATGGGTTAGGTCAATATGTAAGAGCTAGCCAATAAGAGGTTAAAACTAATGGGCCAAGCAGTGTTTAAAAGAGTACAGTTTCCAAGCCAGGCGGTGGTGGCGCATGCCTTTAATCCCAGTACTCGGGAGGCAGAGGCAGGCAGATCTCTGTGAGTTCGAGACCAGCCTGGTCTACAAGAGCTAGTTCCAGGACAGGCTCCAAAACTACAGAAAAACCCTGTTTTGAAAAACCAAAAAAAAAAAAAAGAATACAGTTTCCGTGTAATTATTTTGGGGCATAAGCTAGCCAGGCGGCTGGGAGCTGGGCCAGCAGGGAACGCAGGCCGCTGCTCCTTCAACAAGAGAAACATAGAAAATGGACATTGGATAGCTGTTAGGGGTTTGCATTATCTGAGATGCCTCTTGTATTTTATTTTGAATATTTCCTGATGTGTAAAGTGCTGTTTAGGTGTGATGTTCAGATATTATAGAATCAAAAGGGTGGGAATAAATCCATGACTTATTAGAGACAGGAAGTGAGCAATCACAATATAGAACAGCAGTCATGATCAACTAGTCAGTGTTGAGGAAAGAAGAGGGAAATCCTAGGAGAGAACTGGCTGACTCACTCTTGATGTTTCTCTGAACTTTTCCAGTTCTGTCACAGTTGGAATGGCATCAAGGAACTGAAGAGTGGTGTCAGGCGAGCATGTGGAATCCAATGACAACTTTGTGACGGCAAAGGACGCCTGTGAGTGTTTAGATGTAGCCTCAAAGTCCTGGGCAGGACAGGGGTAAGAAATGAGCCTCAAAGGAGCATATGACTGAGAGGATAGTGGGAATTTAGAAAGATGACTTGACATACAAATGGAAATGCCAACATGCAATACACCAGAGCACATCAGAGAAATACTCGTGGGCAGGAGAGGCTAATGGGGGGGGCATCTGAGGAGCAAGGGTTATCTAAGCCCTGACAGGAGGTGGGGTCGAGTGAGTGCAAGGGTTCTGCTCCCAGCTGGCTGGGTGAAGCAAGGGAGAATTAGATTTGTCATCAAATTTGGGAGTGAAGGGAAGGAAAATTGAGGCTTTCAAAAAACTTGAAAGTGTTGACAAATCAATGTGACTGGTTTTAGGCAAATAAAAATATCTGATAGGCGTTCTCTAAAGTAGTTATGGTGGACTGCACCTGATTGCCAAATCGCAGGTTCAGTCTGATGAGTAGGAGGGAGTAGGCTTTTGTTCTTTTTTTGAGTATGAGTGAATGTAAGAAAATCAAGATTATGAGATTTAAAAAAGTTCAAAGAAATCCTTTTAGAGACAGCTGGTAATGTAGAAAGGACTGTCAAGGTAGCAGACTTGATCATAGCCATCTATAGTGCTATCATCAACCTCACCCATTCTCTCCCCCATTCAGCAAGGTAACGGGCATGATCCTCCATATCTATACTGCTCTAATTAACCTCACTCGTCTTTCACCCCCATTCAGCAAATTTTATCTAGATTCCATTTGATATGCTAGATTCTGGATGGCAATCCTAGAAAAGTAGTATCAACCACAAAAATACCATTGGTTTAGCAGAAAGACACAGTTAAACATTCAATTGACAGGGCCCATAGGCATGGGTCTAGTCTTCCTTGAATAAAGGTCAGAGAGTTGGAACTCACCTCTGTTCCTTCAAGATTATTGTCAACATTTCAAATAACAGATCAGAGAGCTCTGCTCTCTTAAGTTTATTGTCAATAGGTGTGACTGATATCCAGACCTGGTATTTCAGGTATTAAGAAGTAGATCTGTTCCTACCTCAAACAAAAGTCTAAGGATCCCACTAAGTTCCTACTCTCTCAGGGAGATAAAAATGGATTCCACCCAGGGAGTGCTTTGCCTACAGAATGTTTTGGTCTAGGGTGTGAGTGTTACTTGTCTTGTTCTGGTGACAGAATGTTTAACTAAGGATGTAGCCCATAATCTTTCCAATGGTCTGTTCACACCTTGTATCATGTTAATGCAGTTTTATCTTACTCCCTACCTTTTGGGGTTGGGGCATTTAAGCAAATAGAAATTAAATGTGGGCGATTTGCAGTACTCACTGGAATTACCTCCTGGTACTATCTTATGTTTCTGGCTCTTATTTCTCCTGTATCTTGTTCCGTTAGCCTAATATTCTAATCCTCACTCTCCTTCCCTGGAAGGTATGAACCCACCACAGCTAAGAACCTGGCAGAAGTCACCCTAAAAAAGGTGGCTGACGACAATCCATGAGTGACAAAGAGTATTTCCTGTATAATCACAGTATACTGAAAGCCTAGTGGGGCCCCAGTAGGGTGTGCATCTCCCTCCACCCCCGTTCAGAAGCCAGGGTGTTATCTGGGCTTAAGAGGAGACCACACCAGACCTAAATGTTAGAAAATAAGTGAGTCTTTGGCAGTCAGATGTGGCTGTGCCCAGGGAACAGTTTTCAATAGTTAGGACATGCAGGCTGCCGGCAGCTCAGAGTGAGCAAAGCAGATAAGGCAGAGCAAAGCCTGCACCTGAGTGCCATTCACTAACCCCACGTGCTATGACCACCATCACCCCTTCAGACAATTCCATCAGTACCAAGCAGTTTTTAGAGTGTGCAGTGAGGTCTTTCTGACACCCATGGAGTCGCTCAGATGAAAGGCAACGTCTCTGAGAGGCATCTACTCACACGCTCACTGATCTGATCTCAGGATATGTACTTTTGTTGTAATAAGAGTGGTGGGGCTGCATCCCCAGCACCCAGGCCACCTGGCTAACTTATGCCTCGAAATAACAACACACAAATTGTATTCATTTAAACACTGCTAGCCCTTACTGGCTAATTCTGATATCCCGATCAACCCATCTCTAATAATCTGTGAGCACCGGTCTTACCAGGAAGATTCTAGCCTACGACCATCCTGGGTCAGAGCTTCATCGCGTGTGTCTGCCCAGGAGCCGGGCATGGTGTCTCTCTGAGGTGTCTACCCCCGAGAGGAGAGCTGTCGAGTCTGAACTCACTTCCTCTTCCTCCCAGCATTCTGTTCTGTTTACTCCTCCCACCTATGTTTTAACCTATGAGGGCAAGCAGTTTCTTTATTGCTTAACCAATGAAATCAACAGATTGATATATGACACTCCCACATCATACTTTGATGAATCAGTCACATGACAAAGCACAGGTTATAGAGACTAAGCCATGTCACCCCTCCATGAAGACCGTTTCCCCACCCAGACACAAGTTCTTACACGTCTTATTCACCTTTCAATCCATTTAGCTCAAACCCTGTAGACATTTGGAATGTACTAAGGCATTTGCTATGTCAGTGAAGCAATAATCACAGAACTGAAGCTCTGGAAGAGAAGAGAGTAAACCAAGACAATCACATCATAGAGATAACAACGAGAATAATGGTGATGATGGTGATGTTCACAATAAGACTGTTAGAAATAATGTTCATACTAATAATAAGTAATAGTTGAAATTCATAGAGTATTGTGGAATATTTATACACTGTGTGATGATGTGCTGCTGTGATTGGTGTAATAAAGATCTAAATGGCCAGTGTCTATGCAGAAAGCATAGGTGGGACTTCCAGGTTGAAAGAGGAAGTAGGAGGAGGAATCTAGGTGCACAAAAGAGATGCCAGGAGACATGGATGGCACGTGACAGAATGTACATGAATAGAAATGGGTTAATTTAAGTTATAAGAACTAGCTATGAACAAGCCCAAGCTAAGACTAATCTTTCATAATTAATAATAATTCTCTATGTTATTATTTGCAAGCTGGTGGCCCAAAGGAAAACCCATCTACATATGGTGTGCAATGCTAGGGCATGTATTTCCACACAGGACCTGAGCAAGCTATTAAAAAAAGTTTCAGACAAGCAAACATGGAGCTAGACACAACTTCCTAGTTCCACAGTCTCTCAGGCAGGCTGGAGCTCAGTGAACAGAGGCGTGGCTAGCAGCTGTTGCCTGTGGGTTGGGGCCAGCCACGAGAGCCATGAACTAAGCTGAGCCATATGGCGCCTGACATGGCAGTTTAAGATTTGTCTCCAATGGACAAGGAACACTGCAGGTGCTCAGTAAAGCTATGTTCAGACACAAAAATCCTCTAAAAAGGTACAATATGTTAAAAACTGTGCATAGATGCTAAAGAAAGAAAAGAAATGGGTATAGACAATCATAGGAAAAATAAATAATTTAAAACTGATTAGGTCTTAATATAAAAAGAATAAACCACATGCAGTCTGGATCCTGTATGGTGCTTTGTTGATCTTGAATTTTTTAAATGTTAATATACACAATAAACAATAGCTGCTGAGAGACATTGGATTACAGAAATTGCTCAATTAAAACAACCTACATATTTTAAGAATGTCTTCACTTCAAATCAAATGTCAGAGAATAGGTTGTGTTGATGGAGAGGTTATGACTTTCTTCCCACAGAAACAAAAGGTTATGACTCTTTTCAAAATTAATGAAGATCAGATTTGACTGGGGGCGATGTCCTGAAAATCTTAGCCACAGACATGAAGAAAAAAGCCAAGAAAGATGACAGGACAAGTGATGAATAAGCTGATCCCTTGACGTGGGAACATCTCTGAGACTGCATGAGACCTGATAAATCTTGTTGGCTACAGAGTCCTCATGACTTATTATTACATGCCATCCTTTCATACGGCATGGATAGAAGCTTGGTTATACAGCCCAAATGGACTTGTAAAATTGATAGATGCTTCCATCTGTTCAAACATAGAAAAAAAAATCTTTGGCTGACTTGTGTACACTATACAGTTCATACTTGTGTTACTGAAGATACACATGCTACCTTTAAAAAGTTTATATGTTTTCAGAAAGAATAAAGGGACCAAACACCAATGAAGACAAGTATCCCAGCTGTCTGGCCTCTCAGAATGCCTCGGTTGCAGTTTCCTCAAAAGTCTGCAACCAAAGCAAATTCAAAGTTGCTAGCTGAGATGGTCCAGCCTCACAGATTACTCTGCCAAGACTTCAGATAAGACCTGCCTTTTCTATTACACAGAGACTGAAAAATAAATGATACAGCTAGCTCTCCCAGGACTTGGCCATTATCCCAATTTTCTCAAGGTCCCCTAAAGATGTCATCATCCCAGACAACAAGAAACCATCCAGAGAACAGAGCATCCATATTCCCAAGAGGTGGGGTGCATGAGTTTTGGTCATTTGATGGTTTGTGGATGTTTGTCATCATTTAGAGGGCTGGTTATAAGTTGCTCTTTGTAATGGTCAGAAAAAAAAAGCTAAATAAAAGAGATGAAATTCAGGGATCTCTTTCTGAAGGGAAAAGGGGGAGATATAGTTTAGGAATGATGGTATACAAGGGTAGATTGTTGATGCTACTTTTGAACAATCACTAGTCTCAAATACTATACATTGGTAAGGATTTTTTATATTGATATAAATTTAAAGATATTTTTGTTATACTGTATATATGTTTCTTATTTAAGGTATTGTACCTATGCAGCTCATTTAAAATATAATGTAAAGTGATAGTCTTTAAAGGCTATTTAGGATAATAAATAAAGACAGCCTAGTAGTGAGTTGTCTCTAACAATCAAATTTATATAGCCAAGTTAGGTATGTTTTCAAGGTAAAGCAGAAATATATTTTAAATACATAAAGGGTCTTCAAACACTTCAAAGACCAACAGAATATGTCATTTAAATTTTTTAGCAAAAGGCTTTTCATGACAGTGAGACATGTCTGCTCCTGGCTGCACCAATCTATTTCAGAGAAGATGATGGACTTCAGAGAATCTCTGTATGGATTTTTTTCTTGTGAAAAAGATAACCACTGGACAAATTGCCTCAACTGCTGACAGCATACTGACTGAACCGGATGGGCAGGACACAAAAGAAAGTGACTACTAAACTTTGCTTAGACAGGGTAGGACAGTCCTTTAAAAATCTGTTTCACAGAAAAGTCTGTCAGATATTCTATATCTGTAGGCCAAAAGGATACCCCAACATTACAGAGAAACCTTGGGTGACTGTCCAGGCTGTCCTCTTTTTTTGTCTTTTGTATAGTTTTGAAAGTCGTTTGCTCTACCCTCCCTGTTGACTCAGGTAATATTATATTCTTCTCAGGTCTTTGATGGGGTTGAAGGCTAAATAGTTATAATTTTATAGTTTTTCTTGTTAACAAATTCATAAAAAAAACTTATGCAAGAGTAAAGTTTGGAGGATTGAGAAACATAAAATCTTAAGTTGTTTATCTAAGAAGGTGTTTGAAGGTCTAAGAAGATATTTTTTTTTGGATGGTAATACAAGTTATGATAGAAAGCGGTTTAGGTATAAAACTTTAGACTCCTCAAGGTAAGACAGATAATAGAGTAATTTCTCCAAATTTGCCAAATACAAATGGACTAGACATTATGAATATAATTCTTACTTAATAACTGCTCTTGTTGTATATAATTTAGCTGTATTAGAGATAAAACTTTCCCCTTTATTTAGACAAGGGGGAAATGTTGTGGAATATTTGTACACTGTGTAAAGATGCTTTGCTGTGGTTGGTATAATAAAAACCTGAATAGCCAATAGCTAGGCAGGAAATATAGGCTGAACTTCTGGGCAGAGAGAGGAAGTAGAAAGAATCTAAGCACACAAGAGAAATGCCAGGAGACATTGAAGAAGCAAGA
This sequence comes from Microtus oregoni, assembly GCF_018167655.1. Taxonomy (NCBI): domain Eukaryota; kingdom Metazoa; phylum Chordata; class Mammalia; order Rodentia; family Cricetidae; genus Microtus; species Microtus oregoni. The sequence continues at coordinate 46,916,854 of NW_024543073.1, forward strand.
TGGACAGTGTGTGACATACATAGATGAATAGAAATGGGTTAATTTAAGTTATAAGAACTAGTTAGAAACAGACCTAAGCTAAAGCCAAGCTTTCATAATAATAAGTCTCTGTGTCATTATTTGTGAACAAGGAGCCCAAAGAAAAATGTATCTATGAAAGAGCACTTACTAATAATATCAGATGGTCAGCACTGGAGATATATAATTTTACTTTATCCTTTACAATGTATAGTCAAGTAAGAAATATTTTGTCTCCTTCACTCAGGAAGACAAGTTCAGGAAATTCCTTGGGAGCACCTGGGTTGCAGGTGTGGCGGTGCCATTAGCTCTGAAGTCTGCAGGCTGCTCTGCCCCACTCACCACAACAGCTAAGAGTGGCATCATGGAAAAATGCCTCTTCCCAGGTCAGGAATTCTCTCCCACCAGCACTCCCTCACCAGAGAGATGCCAACACGGTCTGGACTTCATTCATAGTGCCATCAATAGTAAGCTGCCACCTCAGCTGTTTCTGTCTCCAGCTGTCTGCATATTGTCCACGCTTGTGTTCTGCCTAAGACACTCACCACATCTCCTTTGCCTTTAGCCACCAGCAAACATTGCTATGTATGAACCCCTGAGCATGTTCTGGAAGAAAGACTGCAGTGGTGTTCATAGCTGAATATCAAGACAACAGCAACCCCTTAGCATAAGAGCTCTTAGATCCTGCACTGCATCCTCCTTTCCTTCTCTTTTCCTCTGTTTCCGTTTGTGCCTGCCTTGTCCTCTTCCTTCCAACTCTCTCTTCCTTCTATGCACTTCTCACTTAACAAGAGAGGGTCACGGTCTTTAAGGCAACAAGTGTACAGACAAGATGTGATAGGTTGAACCCCAGTGATGTGGCCCCGGCTCTTTCTAGTTAAGATGTATGATACACAGCATCCCGTAATAGGGATCATTGTAGCCTGTTCTTCCAAATCTTGTAACAGGAAGCTCTCTGCTTTCTAGAACAATCTCACCCAGCTGTTGTGGACCACTGAAGGTAGATTACTCTGCAGGTCATCAAAACTGGGATATCCAGTTTTGTTCTGGGATAAACAGAAAAGGACTGTGTCACTAAAACTCATTCAGTTATATGATATTTGGAATGTTTATTGAGCTGATAGATAATGTTTAGTAAATAAAAGCAGTGGATGGATGATGTATTCATATTTTAAAAGCTGGTTCTCTGAAAACAAAAAGATATTTCTGGAAATTAAAGAAAATTTAAAAATCTTATTAAATTAATTACCTGAATTTCTGCAAAATCATGTATCCAGGTAGCTATTTGAACACATTCTGGCACTCGTCAGTCTCTTAGCTCTAAAAATGTGCCACCAGTAATTTTTTGAAGAATCAATTATTTTAATAAGGTTAAATAGTAAACCATATTAATTAAAAATTAATTTTAATTTTTCATAAATTGATCCAGAGTACTGTAGATTCCTTCAAATTTGTATTTCATGTTGAATAAATTTTAAATCATTGTCACTAATTTATCTCTCTCTGTCTATGAAGATAGTCATAACTGAAAAATAACACACACATGTATACACATTTATGTACACCACAAAAACTTGGGAAGCTTTGAAAACCTTCAGCCGAAGAATATTCTCAATTCAAGTTTTACTGCACTAACATATGTAAATATTTTAAAGATGCTGGATTTTTCTAGCATTCGAAGTGTACATGTGTGTGTGTATATACACACCAGTGTCAGAAGTGTACATGCATGTATGTATGTGTGTGCACATATGTGCACATATGTGTGCATGTATGTATGTGTGCATATGTGTGTATACACACCAGTGTCAGAAGTGTACATGCATGTATGTATGTGTACAAATGTGTACATATGTGTGCATGTATGTGTGTGCATGTGTGTGTACACACCAGTGTCAGAAGTGTTCATGCATGTATGTATGTGTGTACATATGTGTGTATGTATGTATGTGTACATATGTGTGTGTACACACCAGTTTCAGAAGTGTACATGCATGCATGTATGTGTGTGTACATATGTGTGCATGTATGTATGTTATTTATAGTTGTGTTGCAATTATCAACCGAATGTAGAGCTATGAAATAGTGGGCTTTCTCGGGTCACTCCATTCTCGTTTTAAATGTAAACCTAGCTCATTAAAAATAGCAAGTTGGTCAGATGACGCCTCTCATAAATCAAAGTATTTCAAAGTATAACTATGGGAATTTAAATAAAATCTCATATGGAATTTGAGTTCTCGTGGCTTCTTTTGCTGAGTTACTCTCTTCATTCTGTGAGGTGTATTTCAGTATCTTCTGGCTTACAAACATTTTATTCAATTATGTCAGTTTTCTTAAAGCATGGCAAGCTTTTGTGATTTTCCATTCATCAAATCATTAAATATTTTAATTTATTAAAAACAAGTAACCAAAATTTAGAGAATTTCCTAAAAATGTCGTCCCCTTTGGTAAGTATATTCAGATCATTATTTTAAAAAGTGGCTTCAACAATTTCTAGTGTTGATTGTTGATGAATCGCAAGGAGGAAATACATGTTTCCATGTGAAATTAGGCCAGAGAGAAGGCTCGGTAGTAGGTGGTGCTTGCGGCTGAGTCGACCTTAGTCTGATTCCCAGGGACCCTTGTGATGCCAAGAGAACACTGACTCCTGTTAAGTTGTGCTCTGACCGCATAGTGCTGCGGCACATGCATGCTTGCGCAAGCACTGACTGAGTAGGTTTTATTTAGGAATACATATGCAAATGCATGTAACAAAATTGATGATAAAAGAGGTTGTAAATTTAAAAGAGCAGGGAGGAGTGCATGGGAGAGTTTGAAAGGAGGAAAGGGAAGGGAAAGTACTGTAATTATAATATCAAAAATAAAATAATTTTAAAAATAAAATAATGAGGGTATGGAGAGATGGCTCTGTGGTTAAGAGCACAGGCTGCTCTTCCAGAGGACCCAGTTCAATTCCCATCACCTACATGGCAGCTTATAACTATGTGCAACTCCAGTTTCAGGGGATCCAACGCCTTCACTCAGACATACATGCAGGCAAAACACAAATGCAAAGTAAATAATAATAATAAAATTTTCAGGCTCAAAAATACATAAATGTGGGTTTTCCCTTCATGATCTTGACCCGCCTGGTTCATATAATCCCTCCTCCCTCTTTTCATCTGGTCTCCAGGGGCTCGGCCCAGTGCTTGGCTGTGGATCTCAGCATCTGCTTCTATCAGGGGCTTGATCCTGCCTCAACATGCCAGTCTGTGTTGACTCCCCATGCCTTACCTTCTCTGAGGAGAGGAAGGGGAAAGGGGGAAGGCAGGAGAAAAATGGGAAGAGGAGAGGGAGGAGAACTGTGGTTGGCATATAAAATGAATCAAAAAATTGAAAAAATACATAAATGTAATTTTAACCCTTAAAATTATTTCTTTTGTTTAACATGGGATTCATTATTACACTTTTAAGCATTGTGGCTTCATGTGTAAATAAATGTCTGCATATGTTAGAAACCATACATTGTCTCCTCTGCTACAGAATGTCTCACTATGTTTGGAGTAAATTATGATACGAATTATCTGTATGGAAGAACCAGTTCTAAGTATATTTCTATCTTATGGGTTTGTTTGTTTTTTGCTTACAAAAGAATATTGCTTTGTATAGTGATCGGCCTTTCCACAGTTTGGAGATAGCTATTGGAGAGGTGGTACATTGAACTGCTTTTTCAACTGAAGCATCTGGTATAAAATCGGTATCACCAAAATAATCATAAGGGTCTACAATTAATGAAATCAACATCATTTTTAAAGATTTATTTTATTTTATAGTATGAGTGTCTGTATTTATGTGTGTGCATTTTATGAGTACAATGCCTGTGGAAGCCAGAGGAGGGCATGAGATCCCCTGGAACTGGAGTTCCAGACCATCGTGAGCCACATCGTGAGTACACATCGTGAGTACACATCGTGAGTACACATCGTGAGCCACATCGTGAGTACACATCGTGAGCCACATCGTGAGTACATATCATGAGTACACATCGTGAGTACACATCGTGAGACACATCGTGAGTACACATCGTGAGTACACTTCGTGAGACACATCGTGAGTACACATCGTGAGACACATCGTGAGTACACATCGTGAGACACATCGTGAGTACACATCGTGAGTACAATGCCTGTGGAAGCCAGAGGAGGGCATGAGATCCCCTGGAACTGGAGTTCCAGACCATCGTGAGTCACCATGTGGATGCTGCACACTGAACCCAGATCCTCTGGAAGAGCAATAAGTATTCTTCATTGCTGAGACATCTCTCTAGGTTTCAACACCAACATCTACTGGTGTGTAGAAATAATATTTAAATGGAAAAATGGATGAAATCAGTTTACAGTAACAGATATTTGAGTCAAAGAAGTCAAATCAAAAGGATAAATGCAGATTCTGCTGCAGGTTGTAATGCTTGCCATCTTACAGTAGGAGTTACTTATGAACTGTTGTGAAGTTATGTAATCGTATAAAACTCTTTGCTTTTTCACCCACAAAATAGCAATTTCATTTAGTTTGGCCTAATTAAACATAAATGTTTTCCTAGAGATTTGTGTCTTTTGGTTTTCACGTGGCCAGTGATGTCACTGTGGGCCTTCTGTAGATGATAAATGACAACCAATACTTTGTGAACTGAAACGAAAACTTAAACTTTCCTGTAATGTACAGTTGAGTTTTCTTCAACATACTGCTGCTGAAAGGGTTTATTGCAAAATAAAATAGAATTAGCAAACAGTAAAGTAAGTAAATAGTTGAAGATTAACACCGTGCAAAGTTCTGAAAAAAAAACCCTGCATGGCAGGAGTGTTCCAATTACTTGCTCTATGTTCTTTGGCAAAATTTAGACTTTCTTTCCTGTACACACTTCCACACACCTAATGCATACTTTTCCACCCTTTCCTTTGACCTGGCTCCGTGGTCAAAGGAAGTAGCTTGATGGATCTTTTTTGGGTGACACCAAGGGTCAAGCCTTGACAGGTTGGGGCTCCCAAGTGCCAATGGGAACATCTCTTCCCATCTCGCCAGAGTTCAGCGTTTTAATCCTCAGGTAGTTATATTATCAGCAAACCCTCCAGACACTGTTCCATGAAGGAAGTGTTAATTATGTCACAGCGGGATTAGGGTAGGGAAAGGAGACGGGGTCATTGGTGGTCACCTTTCAGACTTAAGCACGTGTTAGAAGCCAGAATGCCGCCACCTTCACTCACCTCACAAGCAGTGGCAGCGTACGAGGGACATAAAGTAGAAGCAGGCTAAGTCCTCCCTGCCTGAGCACAAACCATGATGATGCTATTTAGTAAAGATAGGGAGGAGGAAAGACAGAGAGGTTGGTTAGTTAGTTAATTAGTTAGCTGTTCAGTTCTGGAAGCAATGCTAAAATGCAAAAGGCAGTGTCTTAACAGATAAAACCAATTACTGCTCCATCAGATCAGAATAAATGAGCCTTTAATAAGAATTATTCATTCACCCATTCCACAAATATTTACACAGCATCTGTGAACTGAATGCACTCGTTAGGAAATGAGGGTGTGGAGGAGAAACAAAGGCAGCCTCTGATGAAAAGTCACTTACGGTTTCAAGGGTTGGTGGCTCTGAAATGTGACGCCCTGTAGTTGTAGCTCCATCCTTGGCCTGACCCCGCATGCCTTACCTCGGAATTTGCTGCGTGACAGCCTGTCAGTTCTTGGCAGCTTGCTGTCAGTCTCCTCTGTCCCAGTAGTTCTCAAATGCTTGTGTATGTGAGCTGACTCGAGGGACGTCTGTGTACGTGTGCACTCGCACGCAAGGCTGTGTTCGTGTGTGTATGAATGTCCGTGGAGGACAGGGTCAACACGGAGCCTATTTCCTCAGTCACTTTCCTTAGTGTCCCTGAACCTGGAGTGCATCTATTCAGCTCGACGGGCTGCCCCCAGGGGTCTTCCTGCCTCTACATCCTCAGTGCTAGGATGATGGGGCTATGCCACCATGACCAGCTTTGTATTGCGCACTGGAGATTTGAACTCAGTTCTCTTATTCCATCTCTCTAGTCACACAAGAAACAGTTTTAGAAGCCTCTCATGCCATGACTGACCTCCAAGATTCTGACTCTAACTCTCAGGACATTTGCCTCTTACAAAAGACCTTCTGTGACCCCCCCCCCCACACACACACACTCTGGTGATCCACACAGCACACCTTCAGGAGCGGGAAGCAATTCTTCTGGACTCCAGCAAATATCTTGATATCCCCTTATTCTTCTTCAAGTATCAAGCGTGCTGAGCTCAACAGAATTCTTGCATTCCAGAGACTACTGGCGTTTTAGGGTGTTCCGACTGGGTTAAATGCAGCCCTTCACAATGGCACAGGAACAGCAGCACACAATGGCACAGGAGCAGCAGCACACAATGGCACCACTGCCATCGGGACCAATGGGTGCAGCCCCCTTGCTCTTCTTTTAGCCATTGAATTGCCCTGTGGCCTAATACCATGCTCAGAATCATCAAGCAGGCTTGCTCCATCTCGGATGAAAACCCTTGAGTGTGATCGCCTATGCAGTGAAATATTTAAGGGAATTCTACACCAAGTCACACTTCCTCCAAACTCCAAAATATAAAACCTGTCTAATATGCTCTGTTTCCCCCTCCCCTTCCCACCTCCTCCTTCCCGTCCAACAGAGGTTGTTACTGGCAAGGTCTCCGTGAGGGAGTCAAACAGAACCTTCAAAGCAAAACAGATGCATATATAAAACCATTTCATTTGTTCAAGCTGTGGAGTGACCTTAAAAGAAAGATGGATTCCATACCAACCAGGACTCACATGGAAGCCAAAGGTGCCAACGTATTTGGAGGACCAGATTCTTATGGACATGAGATCATCAGCACCTTCTAGAGAGACTATAGATGGGAATGAAAGAAAGCTAGAATTTTTTGATACTTACCAGCCCATGGATTTTCAGTGCCAATATTATATTTCCATAGCTGGGATAGCTTGTCCTCATGAAAAGAATACCAACTAGTACCAGCAACATAAGATACGGGCCATTAAGAGCTCCTCAGTTTCCCCATGTTGAACTTTGCCACAAATTCTTCAATTCCCATTCACAGAATAGGTTGTGGGTTCTCTGAATCCACACCAAGTTTTTCTTTTATCCTCATGAATATGTGACTTTCAAGTCAAGCCAAAGTCAGCCCATTGCACTTATGCCTTAAATTAAATTGAGAACACTGGCAAAATCCCACGAGGAGAAAAAGCAAAGCCAGAAGTGAGGCCCTGGTTTTCTTGTGTATACAACTGTATGAATAGGAAAAGGGAAATGATATCCTAATGGCTGTAGAGACAGAGAGGCCACAATCCCTCCCTGTGAGCAGTGATGCCCATGAGGAAAAACCCTGGCTACGCCATTTTCCTTTTACCCTGCGTTACTCCTGTGAAGAAAACCTTTGAAAGTTGGGAATAACATCACCAGGTCTGGATATTGTTGTCGGAGTTCTCCTCTAGTGCTTATCCTGAAGTTTTGTCTGAGCCCCTTAGAAGTCCCCAAGGTAGATATAAGTGAAGATATTTTATTTTTCTTTGATGAAGAAATGGAACAGTGAATAGGTACTCTTCTTGGGTGATGCATTTCTGCCCACAGGAGTCTGATGGGGAATTTTTAATGTGGAGTCTAGAGGTATTCACTCTAAAAACCTCAGTGTTACCTGACTTGAAGCGTTGGCACTACACTCATGGAAGAGAATCTTCAATTGACACACACACACACACACTTTGGAAGAGAGGCCATGTCCACTCTTTGCAAAGCATCCTGCTGGCTCATCCTAGCATTTCTAATAATGGAGTCTCTTTCAGTCTTGCTGACTGCATTGTCAACGATTCAGCCCAGTCGTGGCATATAGAAGACACTCAGCTCAGTATTCTCCCGTCAGTCAGGTCCAGACGGTTGTTCAAGAGCACACTGACTAGTCACGGAGTGAAGACCTTTGCAAACGCTTGGGCTCAGCCACTCACTGAATTATGGGGTGCTAGGGCAGTGACTTTTCATCTGAAGGAAATGCAGGTCATTCGTTCCTATCTGGGCTAGAGCTCTCAATGTTGACATACATGTGTGCTAGACAGGAGCCTGGACACTGGGAAGAATCTGAAAACTATTCCACTATGTTCTATTTCAGTGATGATCAAATGCAGCTTGCTGCTGATGCCATTGGCTTCCTAACAGTGCTGGAAATGTGCTGGCCTACTCTTAGATGACCAGTTAACACTGCAGGACCAAGAGCGGAGTCATCCTGTCTTTTTGCTATCCTATCCCAACAGGACCAGGTCCTGATGGTTCTTTCCTGCTTCCTGTCCCTGGCACATCTTCAGGCCCTTGAATGTCTTTGCTGTGCTACTATGCTAGGCTTTTCTTAGGGTTTTGAAAAAATGTTAGGTGGGAGAACATAAGCCAAGGGGTGAACCTACTGGCAGCAGTTTGCTGAATATAGATAGTATCAAACTACCTTTGGAATCAAGCTCAAGTCAGTCTTCCTATTTTCATCTCCAGCAAAACTTAATAGGACAAATCCATGAGAGAAGTCAAGACTTCTGGAAACTTCCATTCACATGCATGAAGAAGAAAGAGGGGTACCAGCAAAACTACTTTAGGGAGTGATGCTTAAAGCCCAAACGTGAAAGGAGCCAGTTCCTACTCTTCTCAATCAGCCTTTGGTCCCTTGCAAGCCAACTTGAAACTTAGTGATTTAAAACAGCCACTCCTGTTTTAATTCACTGATTTTTCCAGGCCGCAGCGTGGGTGAGGATCAGCTGGCAGCTGGATGTTCTAAGAGAGTCTTCTGGAACTGATACAGGTGTCTAGGCTCAGCTGAGGGCTGGACGGAGGGTAAAGCATTTTGGTGCTCATCCCATGGTCTTCTGGCTCCCAGCAGTCTTATTTAAATTTGTCCTCACTCAGCTTTTCAGTGGCAAAGGTTGAAGCAGGGACTCTGCGGCCTTCAGCTGAATGCTGCTGCTTTCTTATCGTGCCAAGGCAGATGGGTCACGTATGTGCACACTCCTCTTCAGACTGACAAGTTTTAAAGTACAAAGGAAGACGGCCTCAGGAGGCCTAGATTGTCACTGTGTAGGCCACCAGACACCTGCTGCTAGCTGCCGGTGGGCTAGAGAGCAGAATCAGAAGACATTGATTACAGGCGGAGAGGGATTTGTTCCTTCATAGGCCCAAAGATGAAAGTCTTCTCAGTTTTGAACTGAAGCATAAAAGGTACAAATACAAAAAAAATATTAAAAAGGAAGCAGTTGTGACATGATTTTTTTGACCATAGAAAGGGCTTTGCTTCTTCCAGTTAGTTACGTTTTCATTGCTGTGACCACAACACTGAAAGAAACAATGTAAAGAAGTATTTATTGGGGCTCACAGTTAGAGAGGATAGTCTGTATCAAAGATCTGACCTGGAAGCCCACACTGCCTGAAAGGCCCAGGGCCATAATCTGTAAAGGCCTGTGGGTCCTTAGTGACATGCATCCTCCAGTTAGGTCCCTCCTACTAAAGGGAACATGGCCTCTCAAAGTCATGCCACCACCCAGAAAACAATTCAAAATGAGCTTGTGGGAAACTTCTCAGATTCGAGCCAAGTGCTCTTTATTTCTAGAAGATTCTATCACTTCTCTTTAAGGCCTTCACTAGTTTTGATAGGCTGCAGGAACACGCTGGCCTCACCTATTACGTGCTGGAGAAGTAGTTGCTTTTGACCATGGAGCAGCATGATTGGCAGCCCTTCGCAAGGTCCTTCCATAAAGGTTAGGAGTTTGCTTCTGAGTTCCTGGTTTGAGAGTTTTTAGCATGAACGATGCTGGGTTTTGCTAGTGGTTTTCCTCTATAGCACGTTGAAGCAATCATATTTCCCCTTCAATCCATTAATGTGACACGTGGCCTTGGCTAGCTGTAATCTCATCAACAATACAGCTTTCTACAGTGATCTATTATTATTTTTACATATTATTGAACCTAATTTGTTGATTTCTTGTATTATATCTAGTTTCATAAAAGATATTAATGATTGATTTTCTTCTAACGCCATTGTCTGGTTTGGGTATTGATTTTGATGAAAGTAAATTGACAAATACTTCTCTGTTTTCTACTTTTAAAAATCATTTGTGTATTGCTGATACTTGCCTTACTAAATTGGTTGAAATAATTCACCAGTTGTAACAATTTGAGTTTTTAGTGTTCTCTAGAGAGAAATGCTTAACTACAGCTTCATTGGAAAAAGGATAGAAGGTGGGGGAGGTTCTTTTAGTAAAGTACTTGAAGTGCCAGGGTGAGGACCTGAGTCCAGGTCCCTAGCACTGATGGGAAAGGGTTAATGGGGCAATGCGCACCTAGAATTCCAATTCTGGCAAGGGAAGCAGGAGGTTTTCTGGGGTTTGTTTGTCAGCCAGGCTAGATGAATCCCTAAGCTCCAGGTTCAGTGAAAGAGCCTCTCCCTAAAACAATGTGGAGCCAGGCATGATGGTGCATGCCTTTTCCCAGCACTCAGGAGGCAAAGGCAGGCGAATCTTCTGAGTTCAAGACCAGCCTGGTCTACAGAGTGAGTTCCAGCACAGCCAAAGATACATAGAAAAACCCTGTCTCAAAAAAAAAAAAAAAATCCTAAAATAATAAATAAATAAAGCTAAAACAACAGTGTAAAGCAACTCCCGTCAACCTTTGGCTTCTACGTGTGTATACACACACACATGTACACACACACGTATGGAGAGGGAGGGGGTAATAATTCCTGTGTTTTTGTTCTTCTATGGCCACCTCTAGAAGTTTTTTTACTTCAGGAGTGTGTTTGTTTTAAATCTAAGCGCAAGCATTATTTGGTATATGTAATTCCTTGTATAATTTAAAATCCTGTAGATTATACAGTGATGTCCCCTTTCATTTCCTGATACTGTTTTCAAGGAACAAGGTTTAGTTTCATTAATTTCTGTTATTAATATAGTATCTATTTTACTGATCACCACTCTTATTTCCTCCTTTTCTAATCTCGGAATTGAATTTGTACTCCCCTTCCCCCCATTTTAAGGTGAAAAGCCTAAGAACAATTGATTTTCAGCAAGTATTGTTTTTAACATAAGCATTTAAAACTTGCAGTTTTTTTCTCTTAAACATTGTCTTTGTCTTAAATGTTAAAACAGATATTATCATATTATGTTTTCATTTTAATTCAGTTCAAAGTATTTTCATTAATCTTGGTGCTTTTTCCTTTGATCCACGGGGCAGTTTAGAACTCCAATGTGCGACCTTAATATTTAGGAAGATTTCTCTGTTTTAGTCAGCCAGGTAGCTAATTTAAATCTGATCTCATCATCAAACACCATCAGGAGAGCATCAAAAGTGATGTCTGGGCAAATATTTATGTACCCCATGGTCCAGTCAAGTATATACATATACCAAACCATAATACCATCCTCAAAGTGAAACAAATAATAGATGCCCTATTTTCTTCATTAGACATATTCCCATCCCATTTATTTGTTTATTTATGTATTTATTCATTTATGTACATTATCTCCACAGAACACTTATTTATATGATTAAAGTTCTGAAGAGTTTTGGAGTCCAAGTAATAGAGACACTCATATTTACTATACAGAGAACACTTAATTATTTTACTTGCTTTTTTACCAAAAATTAACATATAGTTGATATTTTGATACATTATATCCCAACATGTGAATTCTTGGGGTCAAACGTGGTTTTGAACGTAGTTATGCATTCTCTGAATTTACATTATTGCTGTTCGTTGTAGATGCCTTAAATCAAGTACATAAATTTTTGTATATTATTACCATGAAAGTTAAAGCAGATTTAGATAGAATATTTGGACAGAGTTGGAGAGAATGGCACACAGAATATTTGGATGGCCAAGAGAAAGTCAGTGAAGGAACCAGAAGCTATGATTTTTTTCATAAGCGTGTAGGCATTTGCTATGAACTCACTACCACCACCATGTTGGTTCTCTCTGTGGACGGTGACTTTGGGGCTGTCCCGTCCACTGCAGATAGTTGGGGGAGGGGCATCCGTCCTGCCCGTGACCCCTGACTACACTGCATCAATTAGAGTGAGCAGCCAGGGAGCTGAGCGGAGTGAGAGCGGGTTAGCCACTGAATCCCAGCAGTTGGAAAGCACTGAGCCAGAAAGCTCTACACTGCCCAAGCATGGCAATTTCTTTAACAAATAATTTTCAACTTAAAAGAGTTAAAAAGAAAAATGTGATCAGCATGACCTTGCCTTGTTTTCTGTCTCAAAGGCATTCACAGACTTGGCTCACGTCGGGCGAATATGACCTGAATGCAGACGTAGTCAAGTTCTCTCGTGCACCAATGCGTCAGATCTTTCAAACTCCATACCCATAACTGCGACTGAACAGAAAACCCCGGCATCTGGTTCTGATGGCCGGCTCTGCCTGCACTTGAAAGCAAAGGGCTGGAAACTCCCACTCAGAAAATCAACGTTCAATACAGTTCTCAGTACCTGAGCTTGTGTGTCACAAGCTTGGTGACTTTATTCTACCAGCTCCACATATTTTTTACATTATAATATTATGCTTCATTTCGGAACGTGCTGAGCTTTTTGTTCTAGTGGGTTTGAGGTGGCTTCCTCGTGTATATCTGTTTACTTTGTATATGTGTATATGAAAATGTGAAATACATGTCATTCTTAAAGAAAAAGTTCCCACAGCTTTCAATGGAACAGGCTAAAGGACACCATGCTCCAGCACAACATAGAAGAGTTTACCAGAGTGCAGCGTTCAAAAAGACACTGCAACTTTCTAGAACATCGACTATGTTTTTATTCCATTGTATTGTCCTAGGTATAGATAACCCAGCGCTTTACTCTCACAGGCTCTCGAATCAAATCATAGCAAAAGAATATAAACGTGAACTGAGAATGTAGGCCAGAGGTGGAGCACTTGTCCAGTGTGCACGAAGCTCTGGGTTCGAGTCCTACTTCTCCCACCACACACATACACACAGCATTTATTAACTTTATTTAAAAGTATGAGTAATTATTTAATGGAATAATTGTTTTAATTTCTAAAGGCTTCTATTCTGCCCCATGATCTTCTGTGCCTTTGATTTTATATCTCTCTTCTGTTCTCCAAATTACTACCAACAGAACCAGAGAAGAAAAGACAGAAAGAAACTAAAAGCAAATCTTTAATCTTTTCTGGATTGCATCTTCTGAAACAGTCCCGTCAAAAGCAGTTTAAAGAGAGCAATTAAAGGCAATGGCTGAAATTAGCCCGGGGATTATCAGTCGGCGTCATTTATCAGGCCTTTCTCTGATTCACATAAAGACACCATGAAGAGAGTACGCACGCATGGTGGCTCCACGCTGGTTGTGTTTAGGGAATCATTGTAGTAAGTATAAGTACGAGGAAGGTTGTCTGTGCATGCAAACGTCTCTCTGCTTTATGTGGAAAGTATTCGACTTTCTATTTTTCTTGTGAAAACCACGGGGTAATTGAATCTATGGACGATGTAATGGCTATAATGTTGGGTGCCCTCATAAGATGACCTTTTCTCTGCATTTCCACTAATTGGCTTTCAAAATGCTTTTGATGTCGCCAAAGAATTCAAAGATCAAGGAGTGGCTTCTTAGTCTACATCATTTTTTTTTTATCAGAAAACAAAAATAAAAGCTATTGAAGAAAAAAGAAGCAGAATTTTGAGAGCCATCCACAGCTGTCTTTGGCGGGCACTGTGATTTTCCCTTGGCTCCTCCGAGTACAAGCTGTCTAATCGGGGGATTAGCAAGTAGACTGAAGAAATGTAACAAAGTTTTGTACAACAGTAAATATTTGCAAAGCAAAACTTTGGAAAAATCCACGATACATTTAATGTCATTGATTTTAAAATTTCCAAGATATTCTTAAAATTATTATCTAATAGCCTGAAGATGCCCAAGCCAGACTGCCAGCAGACAGGAGACAGGTGCCATTCTGGGTTTCAAGAAACCCATCAAGTCTGTGCAGAGAACAAGTGACGGAAGAGGAGACTCTGGGATGATAACTTCCCTTGGCTGCTGGTTTTAAAATGCTCAACCCTAAACACGAATGTGTGTGTCAGCCCACGGCAGAAAGTGTGCGCTGAGCTCTTCGGACGCCGTCTGCAAATTCTCTGAAATGCAAGATGCAGTTCCTGGCATTTCCAAGAAGCTGCTGATGTGTAAACAGTTGATTATGTTCACTGAAATGTGCTCGTTATATTTTAGAGACAGAGATAAGAATGTCTACAGCATGGTAGGTTGTGTTTAAGTTAAACAATGATCGTGGGTTTCAGGATGGGGGCGAGGGGGCGCCACGGTGCTGACTGATTAGAAATAAGTCTTGCCCTCGAGAAAGGCACAGGGTCATTAACCCTTAATAATCATTTCCCTAAAAGAAATGTTCTAGGCTGTGGACCGAAATTCTTTTAAATGATGTACCAAGCTGAAAGGGATGTCGGCAGCAGGTGTCTTAACTGCTAGAGCTAAGGAAGGAATTCTGGTCACGTTCAGTTTACTGTCCTAAAAAATCAGACACACAGAGAATAAACAGAATTGGTGTGCTGTCTGTTATTATACTGGCAATATCCTGGACAGGTAGCTTTTATTCTCTTCTTATTCATTTATCCCATTTTGAAAAATTATGTTGCTCAGCTCACTTATTCAATAATCACTCCTGTTAAAATTATTATGTTTTGTCTTGAAAATAAGACAGTGAACACTCTGAAATATTGAAGCCCAGAGTTTGTAACTATACATTCACTATAGGCTATAGAACATTCAACAACTATTAAAAAATTTTTTCCAAAATAAAATCATTTATTTTTTATTTATTCTTTGTGTCTTTCACATAATGCCTCTCCATCTCACCCATCTCCCTCCTTGCCCCAAAATAAAACAAAACAAAATTTAAGAGAAAAGAAGGAAAAAGAAAAAAAGAAAGGGAAAATCTCATCATGGAAGCCGCAGTGTGGCACAGTGAGTCACACAGGGACCCTTTATCTACCCATTTGTCTATGCAGATGTTCATCACCAGGAACCATCGGTCTGATCTGAGGCCCTCAGTTTCTGCTGCACCATCAGTGCTGGGCCTCAGTGGGACTCTACCTAGACATCTCATTATTGCCTATGTCGTGGAGATCCTGCAGCCCTGGCTCCTCAAGACCTGCACCTCACACCTGTGCCCCAGCAGACCATAGATGGGGGGATATTAGGGTGGGTCAACACATAACTCTCGTTCTGGGCCTAGGTAGTTGTGGGATTGGTCAGCCCACCAGCTCTCCTCCATCTTTGCCATGAGGATGAGCTCTCCAGCATTGCCCTAGCTAGTTCTCCCCTTGCTTCTATGAGAAAGAGACAGGTCCAATTCTCCAGCTTCCACGTCCTCGGGGTTGTTTCTCCCACACCCACATCTTTAGGGCCAGCTCTACTGTGTTTCCCAGGTGAGGTGTAGGGGCCACTCTCCTGAGTGCTGCAGTTGATGAGGAGCAGGGCCAGCTCTCCCTGTCTTATGACCTCAGGACCAGCCGTCCCAGCTGCCTCAGACATTGATGGTTGGGGGGAGGTCAACAGTCATCCTTGAGTATCCAGCCTTTCTCTATGATGTCACTGCATGCACAGAAAAGAGTCCTTTCAGTGTTCACAGTGTGAAGGCACAAACACATGAAAGTTCGTTTTCCCCATGCCAGAGAGGACTTAAAGCCTTCTGTGGGGGAAGTAGGAGGCAGGTATCCAAAAGGAAGTAAAGAACGGGGGATCCAAAATTAACCCAAGGTACGTGTCGAGTCACTGTCATGCTGATTGCTGGTGAGGAGAAAAGGAGAGCCTGGAGCTCTACCATCAACAGATGCTTTTAATTCCTTCATAGTGTGATGAACAGATATTTACTCCGCTGGTTTTGAATACCTTCGGTCACTGTGAGCTACGGATTGAGCCAACAAGTGCCTAGTACTTAATCTAACACACATCTGGAAGAAATCCTAGTAGACCTTGATACCTAGCATGTGCCCATCTACCCAGCCCCCAGCCCATTCCTGTGGCCTCTGCTTGTGCAACCAGGCCTTTTGAAAGATTTCAGACAGACTAGATAACCTTTGGCTCAGTTTAGCAGGAGCTGTGGGCATTTTCTTCTGGTTTACAGTGGGAGGTCCAGCTGCGGCTTAGCAGTTCATTAGGACAAGTCTTTCCTAACTGATTACTTGGCCTTTCTTCTCACAGTAGAACTTGCCTTTTTATTTCTTCTCAGCTACTTTCTTCGTGAGATAATGGGAAAGAAGTTAGGACCGTGAAGGGTAGACCAGGGCCAGTGACATTCTCAAAGTAGACTTGATCCCCAGAGGTTTGAACTCTGGTAAGAAAACAGTCGTCACTTGGAAGCAAATATTGTCCCCGTGTAGAATGCAAAAGGGTCCCACCACAACGCCCTTCTTCTAACTCCAAACCAATAAAGTCTTGCCTTCGTTCTCTTTTATTTTCTTCTTAAGTAAAGTTGTGTGTGTGTGTGTGTGTGTGTGTGTGTGTGTGTGTGTTCCCATACACACACCCCCAGGACACATGTGGAGGAGGTCAGAGGGCAGTTTTCAGAAGTTGGTTCTCCCTTTCATAGGAGTCTTCGGAAATCATCCTGAGCCTATGGACTAGCAGGATGAATGTTTTTATCTGCTGAACCATCTTCTTCTGGATTAGGAGCCCAGGACCCTCTTTAAAGGCTAGGTGCAGTAGTGTGCACATGTAATTCCAGCCCTGGGGACAGAAACAGGCCAGTCCTGGGGCTCACTGGCCAGCTAGGCCCACCTACTTACTGAGTTCCAGGCAAATGAGAGAAGCTGTCTCAGCAAAAGATGGTGAACAGTGCCTGAAGAATGACATCTAAGGTTGTCCTCTGTGGACACATACACACAGACGCATGAACACACCCCATGCATGCCCCTCCCACATTTTACCTTTACATGCTACAAGAAAGTGAATCATAGATCTATAGGTCATTTCAAAAACATTTCTCTGTCTACCTAAGTTCTTCTGCAGTATAAATACATTATGTTTATGTCCAATGGAATATAAAATCAGTCATCACAACCACCCTTATTTATCAACTTCTAGGCTGCTTACAGATTGATCTTCTCATGATGAATGCTAAGAATATTTTTAGTCTTCTCAAGCTTTTACTCGGAAATAAAATAGCTCTACTGTTTCCAACAGTGACTCTGAGTTTCCCTTTCCTCTGGTAGCAAATTATTCCAGAAAGTGTGCTTTGTAGCCTCTTTCTTGAGTAGAAGAATGTTTTGTCATGTGACATCTTATGATGAGCGAACACAAGAGCCACAATTTCAGAACTAGATCAACTTTCTTTTGTACCTTCTCTGTCTCCAACGCTAGCCCAACTTCCTACTGAAGGATCTCAGGAATAACACTTGAAAACCATTGATTTTGAATAAATTTTCACTTATTCTATTTTTTAATTTAAAAACCTTAATCAGAATCATACAGTCAAAAGAATGTATTAAACTTAAGAATTTGAATAATCTTATGACTCTTGGTTTTGTTTACAATTTTCTGCTCTTTGAAAATAATTTGTGGAACAAATCTATAACTGGGGGATGGATTTTCAGCAGAAGGTCAGACACTAACTGAAACTCGGAATGCAGTGTAGACACCCACAGTAGGTCTTCATGCTTTTGCAAGACTTGTACGGATGCTCACTTAGACCTTGTTAGCTGTCCATGGCAGCCAAGAGTAAGAAGGATGCAGTTCAGAGGAGAGGGGGAGTTCCTTTTTGCAAGCATTTCCCTGAGTTCCTCCTTGCCAGCATCTCCCTGAGTTGTTTCTTGCCAGCATCTCCCTGAGTTGTTCCTTGCCAGCATCTTCCCGAGTTCCTTCTTGCCAGCAACTCCCTGAGTTCCTCCTTGTCAGCATCTCCCTGAGTTCCTCCTTGTCAGCATCTCCCTTTCTTACTTGTTCCTTGCCTCTCTTTTGCCAGGTGAGATGAATTGGTAACGAGCCACTTCTGAGAGAGGGTAGAAGACCAGACACTGGATGGGAACACAGGATCTTACTTCTCAGAATCCAACAGGAGAAAAGGAATTTTCTCAAAGACGCCCTGGGAGAAGCCAACATCTCTCCCATTGAGCACATTTTAAGACTAATTTCCACCAAGATTTCAGTGTTTCCGTCAAAGAGTTAATGCTATCTCTACAATGTGCTCTCACTCCCAAAGAGAAAGCAACTAATGTGGAGTGTAGGGATGGGATGCTTTAATAATGGGGAAGTGTCACAAGGACCATGCATTTTGAAGATCAGACCTGGTGGCACCTGTTCACTACTGCAGACTGATTGGAGACTTCTGTGGAAGTGTGTGTGTGTGTGTGTGTGTGTGTGTATAGTGGACTACTGTAATTTATTACAATTACATTGCATAGAATAAAAATGAATGAAACACTTCATGACTGAAAGCTTGGGCTAGTCAACTGTAAGAAGAAGAAACTCTGTCTGCTTCAAGACTTACCCATAAATCAGGAAAAGGAATTTGCACCAGCCAGGCTATGGACTGTCTAAAATACAGTGCACAGACCCACTTTCTGTGTTTGCCCATGAGCAGAGAGAAAGCCAGCAGCACCCGCCGGCTGGTGTGCCAATGCGTGCAAATGGTTTCACACTGAAGGTCAGTGGGATGCAGCTCTGAACAACCCAAGGATCCCTGCAACAGTGTTGATAGAGATCAAACTTTGGGAAACAGGTGCGTTAGCACAGCTATTGGAAAGATCTGTTAAGAAACCAGTCACTGTGACAAATTCAAGGAGGAAAACATATCACCAGGCTGTAAGGACTCCAGGCTCTGTTTTACGCTGGCCTCAGAAGGTCAAAAGCACACCTTCCCTGTAGCCTTATAAGGCCAGAGGCCACTGGGCACTTTTTTAAAGATGAATGTTCTGGTCTGAGTATGCTCCTACAATCCAGTGACGTTCTTCCTCAGGGTGGTCTGTAAATATTCTAAGTCTTTGCTTACTATATAAAATCACAGGGAAGTGTTAGCCTGCATCACTCTGTGCGCTGCACATCCTCAGCCAGGCGAACCCTACAAAGTACGTCACTCCCTGAAGAACATCTTTAAAGAAAAGAAGATGGTTTTCTTCTTTTCTTTTTTCTTTGAGCCTGCCTTTGGCTGTGCGCATACTGGGTTACATAAGTAGCGTGAGCCATGACACTAGTAAGTCAAGCTCATCTGGAGCACAACAGAAGCCTCCCCCACCACCACCACCCCCGCCCCGCCCCGTGGGTTTATCCTCCTACCTCTCTCCAGCTGCCTCCCTCCAGCTGCCTCTCTCCCGGTGCCACCTTGCTGGCTTTATGCTGTGTTTGCCTCTCTCCAAGGAGATTTCTCTCACTTTACCTAGTTGATGATCTTGCATCAAAACCGCCCCTAGTGCCTGAGGGGAATCCCAGATAAAGAAGGAAAAGATAAAAAGATGTTTAAAATACATTCCAGCCATCCAGGGAAATTTTTTTTTTTTTAAAGATAGCCTCACTGGGGGAAACATGGATCTGTTTTTAAAGTCGATGTATGTGTGAGAACTGGAATTTGGTCAGGGCGATATTATTGGTTATGTTGGTTTCAATTTTTTCCGTGCTTGTGGTCTAATTAATTGTATCACTTTTAACTTGATGATGAGATACAGACCACAATGTTGAATTAATCCTGGCTCAAATCCCAGCTGGATTGAACTGCTAATACCATGTGGTCATCTATTAGAGTTTTCCTTCAAATTAATATGATCTGGTAACCAAATGCTGAGAACCGGACCCGTAACCGTCTCCTCGGCTTCGAAAGGATCTCAGTGACTTTTCCCTGATTTGTGGCTCCAAGTTTGGAAAGGCAAGGGCTGTGCATTTTGTTTTCACGCATGTCGTGTTTTGCCAAGTCAGACATCTTTCCACATGGGATAAGATTATAATGGCATTGCAAAGTAGTTCTCTTGAAACCTCCTCAACCAGATTATGTTCTGCATTCCTGTGTTTGAAGTTACTGGGATTTGCTAAAATATTTGATAATGCCTAAGCAGATAAGAGATTATATGCTTTATGTATACAGAGGAAGGATTTGTTCCAGCTTGGACACAGTGTATTAATTGGCCACCTACAGTGAGCAGTGTGTAATATCTGCCCCCACCCCGCCCCCTCGCCTCACTCCTTCCCTTCCTCGCTGCTCTTCGGGCAGAAGATGGGGTGCGTACTGAACTAAATTCGCTGACTTTCTGGAACACATTAAACAACGTGTGCTACTTGTGTCGTGTTACATTAGCTTCACTTCCAATGACAAGTTGTATATATCTGTAATAAAGAGCCCCTCGGGGACCAGATCAAGATTAAGGGAGAGAAAGGATGCCGCTGCTGTAGTTAAGTAATTTACAGTCTCTCAGCAAATGCTCGCAAAGCAATGAGTGCTCGCTCCAGCAGGGCTGGCTGATAGCATGCTGGATGCTGGTGTCTCCACTGCAAAGTTGGCTTTGGTTGTTGTTTTTGTTTGTTTGTTTTTTGTTTTGTTTTTGAAGAAACCTTCATATTCTATGGGATTCCCATGATGCTCACTCTATCGAAAGTGCCTTCACATGGGTTTTTGAGCATCTTACCAGTGTTTCCCACAGGTTAGGACAGAACATTCGCATTAGAACAATGTGAGTCAGGACACTCTCAGCAGTGAAGGAGAGAGGGGACACAAGACTCAGTGACAGTGATGGAACCCAGCAATTTTATTTAAACTGAAACATTTGCTCATTCCATACCAAAGGCTTTAACCAATCAGAACAACCCAGAGCAGAAAACAACTTAACAATTTGGGGCGGGGAAGTTGCAGTCAGGTTGAGAAACTGGCTTTGATTCACCAGAGAGTACATGAACAAAGTTGGAAGCTGGACAGAGTGACGCTTACACGTAATCCCAGTGCTCTGGGCACTGAAGCAAGAGGACCGAGGGACTCAGGCCATCCTGGCCTTTGCAATGAGACTCTATTTCAGAACAACAGCTAAAACATCCAGAGACAACCAGGAAACTGGTTCACTCACCTATGTGAAATTAGAACACTTGCAGGCACGACAATCTCGTCCCACAGGAACACAAACTCAGCCCTTTCCTTCTTCAAAGTGCAGTCTTACTTCAGATTTGAGTTCGAGCACCTAGTCTCTTATGGATCAGAAGCATTTGAATGGCACTCTATGGATGCCACTTGGCTGCTGGGACAGTTGCACCTACTTCTATGGCAAGTGGCAGCATTGGATGTTCTGCCAGTCGGAACTCTTAACCGTCCGATCTTTCTGGAAAGCTGTGAGAGGTGAATGGTTTTCATTCGTCTCTATCTGAAGACAGAAGGAAACAAGGGATGGGAGCTGCTCTGCCCCCGCCCTTCTCTGCCGAGGCGTCCCTGCATGTAGAGTTCACCACCACAGACTGGGTTTGAACATCAACCGTATCCTTACACAAAAGTTAAAAAATGGAATCAAATGTCATTAAAAACATTCACGTGCTATCTTTGAAACCATACGCCACTGCCTCAGCCATGTGGGAGGTGCTGTAGTCTGTTGCCATGGCGCGCATCTCACGCAGAGTTAAAGAATTTTCCTACTTTATTATAGTATGGGGCCCCCATGCGAACTTTTGAATACCTTGACGGTGAACATCAGGAAAAGTAAAAACAAAACAACAATAACAAAAAAAAGAACAAAACATGAATTTCTTGGTGCTGGCTAATGGTGTAGAAAAGTCCTCAGGAGGGCTGCCTGCTGGTAATGGAAGCTCCCACCTTCCGGCCTGGGGAAAGGAGATGACTTAGCTGCTGCTTAGGACCCTGTAGCTGCTAATAAGGTGAGAGATTGCATCTGCCCCGTCTTTCTCTCACTGTGCCCTCCTGAAAGGCTGCTAGGAATCAGAAAGGGGTTTGGGGAACCCATCTATGTATTTTCCCAAAGTTGCTTACTCTGGTTAGAGAAGCAATGGCCAAAATCTTCGCTTGGAGGAACTGTCTTACCTTGGTGTTGGCCATACCTCAGCAGCAACTACTCTAGTCTGAGTGGGTCATGTTCTGAGGAGGGAGAAGAGCCACCTTCTGTCTCTCGTCACCTCTCTTCCCCAGTCATACCTGCTGTGATGGACCTCAGTCCACAGCTGTGCAGACTGAGTTGATGAGGCACTGAGAGCTTTGACACAGGGGTCTTCATCCCAAAGGGATAAATGGAGTCTCTTTCTTTAAGACTGTCCTGGGGTAGGTGAGATGACTCCGTGGGTAAGAGTCACACAAGCATGAAGACACGGATTCAGATCTCAGCGCCCATGTTCAACGCCCAGATGGTGTTGAGTTCTTGTGACTCCAGTGCCGTGGGAGGTGGAGACAGGAGGATTGCTACAAGCTGTTGGCTGGTAGCCTCAAAATAATAGTCCTGACTGTGATATAATGAGATACTGATGATTTTCTCTATCCGAGCAGGGATACACATCCTCACATGAATGTCTGTATACACTTTTTACATAAATATCAAAGAATGCACACACATATACACACACACAAATTAAGAAAAAGAGACAAAGAGATACTAGATAGATAGATAGATAGATAGATAGACAGACAGGCAGATAGACACTATTTCTTTTTCTCTCTGGTTATGACCTTCAAATTTTTGTACACTGGGGTAATTGAAAGTTCTTTTGACAAATGAAAATTCTCCTTCCTTCTCAAAGTCTAGCTTTAGAAAATCTGACTTTGTTCCCCCCAAGATTTTTAATAGTCCAGAAGATTGTGAAATGTCTAATACATCTCAATGGATGCCTTAAATCTGAATCCAAGTGATACCTCACCAAGAACCTTCTGCTTGAGCACTTGGCTCTGGTCACACTATTTCCTTTGAATCGTCCTTATATGTAAAGAAGCTACTCTTGACTCTCGTTATATGAACTTCATTTTTAAAGCTATTAAAAGGAAGCGCATGCAAAGCTATCAAGACCAGCCATTTTTCCACACTAGTTCAGATTACATGTGGGGGGACTTTAGTAATTGTAAGACATACTATAAAATCAGCCAGGAAGGCATTGTCACCACTTGGGAGAGTCTAGAAGGTGCACCTTTCTTTGTACACACCTCTAATCTCAAAATAAACACACACCAGTGACTTTAGGAGTCAGATCAATTGCAGAAAATCAACCACAAAAATGAGTACAATGTGACAATCTCCGGATGTTACGCAGAATTACTCTAAAGAATAAAAATGCCTATTGCCCCCCTCCCCCAGTTTTTCCTGTTAAGTACAAGCTTATGCTCGTCCCATTCCATATTTTACAAAAGAGGCACAGCCTTACCAAGTAAATTGAAAGTTCTTTCAGTTCTCCAAATGTCAGGGCTGCCAGCTCTACATCACCACACCATTATCTCTGCTTCTGACTGTTGAGCAAATCACATTTCTTCAGGGCAGTTTCTTTCCATATAGGAAAAGAGATCCTCTTGCCTCTGCCTCCCAAGTGCTGGGACTAAAGGTGTGTGCCACCACCTCCCAGCTAATGAAATCTTTTATAAAATTATATCACATTCTGTTATTTCTTCAGGATTTACACTTGATTTTTTAAAAAGATTTGTTTATTTTTATTCCTGTGGATGTGTGAGTGCTTGCCTGAGTTTTTATGCAGTGCATTTCTGCAGATGCCTGTGGTGGTCAGGAGTCAGATCCCCTGGAACTGGAGTTACAGGTGGTTGTGATCCTCATGATCTGGATGCTGGGAGCTTGTAACAAGAGCTGTCTGCTTGTTTGTGTTTCTGTCCTGCCCGGTTTCCACAACTGTTTGGCCCCAAAGATAATCACACATAGGTCTCCATAAATTATAAGCTGATTGGCCCATTAGCTCTAGCCTCTCACTGGCTAATTCTCACATCTTGATTAACCCATTTTTCTGATCTAAGTTAGCCATGTGGCTCAGTACATTTTTCAGTGGGGCAGATCACATCCTGCTGCTTCAGTGGTCTGGGCAGGAGTGGGAAAAAATGAACTTCCTCCTTCCCAGAATTCTCCTGTTCTCATTGCACCATTTCTACTTCCTGTCTGGTTTTCCCACCTATACTTCCTGCCAGGCCAGTCAGCATATATTTAAAACATGATTGACAGAATACTGACAATTCTCCCACAGGAGCTAAACCTGGGTCTTGTGTAAGGTCAGCATGTGCCCTCAGCCACTGAGCGACCTCTCCAGCCCCAAGTACATTGTAGTTTAATATGCTCCCAGTTTGGACAGATTTCTGATTTTGCGAAAATGCTTCCTGGTAGTGGGTAAAACCAAACACTTTACATAAGTGACAGCTACAGCATATGAGGAAATAAAGAGCCCTTGCAAGAGCCACCTGAGCTATCCCCACTAGATAGTCAGAGTGGCAGCCATGGTTTAGTCATACTCCCAAGTCAGCAGGCAGTCCCAAGGCCATGTGGGGTGCAGAACAAGCCATCCCATTAGAGTCCACCTTCCTGCCTTCAGCAGAGAGCACTTAGCTGCTGCAGAGAGGGGATGTATAAATAATCTCCCTCTCTCCTACTGCGACACTGGGCAAGAGTGACCCAATGACTGGACCGTGAGCTGACAGTAATGAGATAGTGATTATAACAGAGTCTCCATGGGCTTATGACCCGACACCCACTGACACATCTTGGTGTACACCCAAGCTGATTTTGATATATTAACCAAGAGTTCTGGTACAAAAACAAAATTTAGATTCACAAGAGTGAAAGAAAAAGGCAGACATAATCAACAGAATTGACTTTTCAGATAAGTTAAAAGAAAGATCTTTTATGTCCCTTTTATAGAGGACTTCAGTGTTATAAGGTCTCTGTTGGGATGGGAAGAGGACTTGGTACCGATATTACAGAAGTAACAAAATATAATTTTTGTGAGCTGCTAAATGATATAGTTTACGGCCAACTTTAAGTATATATCATATATGTCACTACAACACTTTAATTTAGGATTGCCATCTTCATAGAAGTGGGGTTTTTCCATGTTCTCCTCGGCTTCGCTCCTTTTTTTCTTGCCCACCCTGAGATGCCAGTACAAACAGGGAGTCCCCTTGACCTCAAAGGGAGCTTTGTGCTGAGATTTGCTCGTTTGGACATGGAACAAACTTTTAAAAGGGACATGAAGTTCTAAATTCCACCTGATTTAGTTGGCTCAGTATCTACAGATATTTTTCTAAAATGACCTATTTTTTCTTACTTTAGCATGTCATAAAAACAGAGAAACAGGAAAATACAAATTTCACATTATATTACCAATATACCATATTTTGTACCCAGTCAAAAAGAAATTCAAGTTTCTTTGGGGTCACAGATATACGAGACCTAACGGCTGTGTATTTCCAAAAACCTGTTCAATCTTTATTGTTTTCCTTTTAAAATTTCAATGAAAATAGCCTTAGAGTTGTATCAAGTGCAACCCAAATAAAGCAAAATAAATTGCAAACCTACCACGAATACAAGAATTATGCGGACACCATCTAAGTTACTTTAACGTAAGATATAAATCCAGAGATTTCTCATGCCATCATTTTGTAAATAATTACAGTTCTGCTGAAACTGTTGTATAAAGTTTACATGGGAGGTTCAGTGCACCCTTGCTCTTGTTTAGAACATTCGGAACCACCAGAGAGCTGTTGATATATGGCTGTGCTTTCCAGTGCCTGAGACATCTACTACATGGAGCATAATAAACAGGGCATAAAGACAGGTTTGTGCAAGCAGTTTGCAGTGACCTTTCTGGCAGCTGAAATCCATCTTGAGTACATGGTGCTGATGTGGACGGACATGTAAACTTAGTCTTGTTACCATAACTACTAGTTCTACAAATATACTCAGATGCCCAAAATGTACATCACTCTCAGGAAAGTGACTTTAAATGGGGAAATGCAGCCAAGGAGAAGCCAGTCAGATAAGATCAAAACCGTCTATTACTAAGCAATCTCTGTGATCAGTTAACCAAAGTGTTGAAAGCATAGGGGTAGGTGGATTTAATCCACAATCATAGAGAGTTAAGAGCCTCTTGATAGCATATTTAGGGATTTTTGTGTTGTTTGTAAGTTATACCTTGGTGGGTTTTTATGAGCAATAGAAGTGCCCTGGTAACTTCCTTCCCCAAATTAAAGTTAGCTTAAGAATGGCCAAGTCAACAGAGGATATCAATATGTCGAAATATTCCAGATGTACTTACCTAATGGTTTGATAAATAATGCAGGCACTTGAGTATTAAATTTGGAAAACTGGGCTTTAAAAAAGACCCTTCTAAACTGAAGCCTGATATTAAAATCTCTCTTAATCAGAGTGGTCAAGTTTGCCTGGGGTCTCAGCCTCTCTCTTCTGGCTAGCATGGTGTGTGTAGGGAATCAGTCACAGGGAACAGACCTGGTGTACCAAACTGACTTGGGTCCAGCAAATGAATTTGGCTTGTGTTTTCTTTTGGTCACAGACACACCAATGACATCAATTTCAGTCTCCACATGCGGCTGATATTCCGGAGAACTTGGATCCCTTCTTGTTGACTTAGGTACTTGATGAATGTGCCTCCTGTTTCTTCTGAAACAACTCCCACTCTCCCAGGAAATGTCTCAAAGCTTATCTTCAGGTGTTATTTAATAAAAAAGAAATCACTGGAGGTGATTGAACAAGCACAATTATCTCTGCAAACAACAAAAAACCAGAAATCAGTAGAAATGTCAAACAAAAGCCTGCTCACTGCTCGCGTTAAAGATGATAGATTAAGAAGTAGGGAGAAGGCTGGATGGGAGGGAGAAACCTTAGCCTTCACTTGCTTGGACTCCAAAACCGAGCCCTGCCCCAACTAAATCACATCATCATGCCCGTTATCCAAGCCTTGCCCTTTGCTCATCAGTAGAATTTGAGGAAAAGATCAGTAGTAAGCTTGATGAAGATTTGACCCTGGTTTTCTTTCTCTTTACTCAGGAGTCAGCTGAGGTGAGGTCAGAACTTACAGCTATGGAGGCCTAATGAAACACGCCTAAAATTCCAACCTGCTCAGAAGACAAGGCAGGAAGCCGGCAGTTCACATTCGGCCTACTCAACTCAACAAGACACTATCCCCAAATAAAACTAAATAGACAGAAAGTTCTTGATGTGGCTTTGCAATAGAGCTCTTATGCAGCCTATACAAGGCCCTGGGTTCAAGACACCTAATGCTTCAGAGAAAAGAATATCTGGATACGGATAGACTTGGGCCTGTGCTCTGCCCAGTTGACTAGCCCAATTTTGGAGTGGTTTTTGTTTTTTTTTTTTAAGAATCTTCAAACAAGACCTTATAAAGTAAAATTATGACATCGTCATCCCTGGGTGCCTTATATAGACAGTTGGGACTCTGGTGGGATAAAGAGGAACTAGACAAAGTCACATTCCATGGGGGTTCTCTCTCTGCTCCTGGCCATGGTGATGGGAATTTCTCTTTTGTGCCATGCCCTCCCATCATGATAAACCCCAGACTCAGAAACTGTGAGTCATGGTAAGCTTTTTCTCCCTGAAAAGTGTCTCTGTCAGGTATTCTGCCACTTAAAAAAAATACCTGAGACAGAAAACGGTTCAGAAAATAAGACCATTGCAGTGACTGAATGTGATTCTTAAGCTCTCAGGAGCAGTCTGTGGGTGGGATTTACAAAACAGTGAAGTGGACCAGAGAGAGCTTGGCATATTGTAAGCAGAACTTACAGAGTGGCTCTGGAAGGAGCTCAGAAAAGCAGAATGCTCACAGATGGGGAGTGGATAAAGGCTATGTTCCTGATGTCTTGGATGAGAGGAAAAGGGAGTTGGGTTTAGAGACCATTTTCATACTACATCTGCAGAAGAACTTGTCAGCATTTTGCCGATGTCCTGAGACTTTGTGAGAGGCAAAGTTTAAAGGTGATGGATTAAATGTGATGCTGAAGTGAATTGTAAGTCTACAAACTATTAAAGCTAATGTATGAATATGGCTAGTCGCTTTTAACCAGATTGATAGGTGCAATGAGAAGTCCAAAAGTAAATTGGGATATTTTAAAAACCTGCAGTTTGTCCAGATGATGAACATATTTATTTATTTATTTTTATTTATTTATTTTTTTTAAATTTATTTATTTATTAAGGATTTCTGCCTCGTCCCCACAACCGCTTCCCATTTCCCTCCCCCTCCCCCGATCAAGTCCCCCTCCCTCATCTGCTCGAAGAGCAATCAGGGTTCCCTGACCTGTGGGAAGCCCAAGGACTGCCCACCTCTATCCAGGTCTCATAAGGTGAGCATTCAAACTGCCTAGGCTCCCACAAAGCCAGTACGTGCAGTAGGATCAAAAACCCACTGCAATTGTTCTTGAATTCTCAGTATTCCTCATTGTCCGCTATGTTCAGCTAGTCCGGATTTATCCCATGCTTTTTCAGACCTAGGCCAGCTGGCCTTGGTGAGATCCCAATAGAGCAAGGAACTCAGGACCACGAGGGGTGCACCCACACACTAAGAACATATTTAAAGTAGGGCCGAGGGTAGACATGTCACGCAGTGGCAGAACATCTGCATAATGCAGACAAGAATCTGGCTTTGATCCCTTGTATTGAAGTTGGTACCAAAAAAGATGTCGTTGTTAAAAAAATAGTACAGACATTAAAAAGTCACCAGATATTTTACAACAGGACTTTAGGAAAATTACTAGAAAGCATTTGTGGAATCAGCTAGACTTCTCCATCTCAGACTCAAGCATATAAAGGTTTTAGCTCATTTCAAGGACTTTGTTTAGAAAGGAGAGCTTCAGGGTACCTTGTCTGTGCAAGAAACCTGGAGAATTGTCTTTCCTTCTAGATACTCAGAGATTGCTGGAACCATGCTATTAGACCACCTCACTACTGCTTAAACTGACAACATACTTTGACACTGTTCAAATGATGATCATTTTCCAGGGATTCAGAATGCAAGAGTTATAAAGTCATGAAGGATCCACTCAGATTTCAAGGGAAGCTTAGGAGGGTGCACAATGCATGGCAGGTCTGGGATATCTGTAAGGGAGTCTCTGGGAGGGCAATACATGAATCTTTGAAGGTGAATTTGATATAATGGACACCTCAGGAAGTTGGCAATTCCAGGAACACGAACCATCTGCAGTGGGTGAAACCAGCCCAAGAGAAAAGTCATGTGGACTGCCAATAGTGAGGCATCGAAAACAGTGTTGACAAAGCCAGTCGGAACCGCAGTACTATAAACATGCCTTAAACAATCTAGGCTGGGGCACAAGATCTATTCTCTCCCCCTGCTAGCTTTGTCTTGTGCTGCATCGATACTTTCTTGCCATTTCCCATGATCTTCTTGTGGAGCAGCAACGTGTACTCCTGATTCAGTGGTGATTCAGTTAATAATGTCCCTTGAGTCTCTTAGAAGACATCTACCTGGACCCTTGCAACAGCATTAGAGCTGTTGGGACAACAGAGACTATTAGATCCGCCTAATGCATTTTTCATTATGAGATAGCCATAAGACTTTGGGGGACAGAATTAAAATATAGATTAAGATGTATTTTGACATCAAATTGAGAAAGAGAGGGTTATTCTTGACTGGATTAAAAGTGATTAAGAAGTTATCAAGGTATGCCCTGAATGTATCTGTGAGAGATATTCCAGGAAGTATTTGCTGGTTATAAAAGACAGTTTCTGCGTCTGTATGACGCCATCCAATAGATCCAGGGCTCGGATGGAGGAAAAGAGGGGAGGGGAAAGTCAGGTAGTGCAAACATTATCTCTCTTGCTTTCTGGCCTCGTGACTGAGGTGCTTTGCTCTGCTACCCCTTCCCCTGATGATGTGCCGAGACCTCTCAAAGGATGAGACAGCAAGTCTTTCTTCTTTCATGTTTACCCAGTACTCTGCAACTTAGTGAAATCTCTAACATGGCCACCTTTTCTGGTTCTATAGCAATGTTTTAATATGTCACAGTTGAGAATCAAGCCAAATGTGAGAGATAAGAAACCAGTGTATAAATGCGCATGTGCACACACACATATATATAGCATGTATGTATATTATATATATATAACATATTATTATGTATATTATTCTCTCCCTCTTTACCCTCTCTGTATAATCTATCTCTAATCTAATCTATCAGGAAACTCATATTTTTAAGGTCTCAAATGGCTGTAACATTGACACGAACACCAATGATCTACAGTTTTATATATTATGTTCTGTTAAATAGTAAAAGAATTCAACACTAAGACAGACTCATATCTGCAAGCTAAATTTCTTCATTTTAATGAATTTGTGTTCTCAAGTAAGGCCAGAAATCTTTAAAAGAAATGATGGCTTAAAATAGCCCAATAGGCAAAAAGAACTTTTGAGGAACCCATTAGGAGCACTTGTAGACTCCGTAATAATGAACTTGGAAAGCTGGAGCACCTAAAATAAAGCAGGGGGCTATTTTCTGTCTTATTTGCTGAAAGGACTTGCATGCTCAGCAGCTCTACAGCACCACAGGTGCTCCAGGGGCCTGCAGTGGACTGGTTTGTCCTAGTCAGTCGCCAGCTTCAGGAGAGACTCTGCTTGTGCAGTAACCGGAGCTGTAGCCATCACATCCACATCTGACGGAAGAAAGAATACAGTCCTTAAAACTACCCAAGAGACCTTTCGGAAGTTCTACCCGTCAGCTTGCGCACACAGGTCCTTGTCTTTGCCTGTCTATGAAGAAAGGGAGAAAAAATGAAAATATGCATCTGTCTACATGGACGGGATAGATATTACATACTAAACATCTACTAGAGCGTCTACTACCGCCGTTGGAATTTGAGGGGATTCTGTCAAGTAACACAGAATAAAAGGTTAACCATGTCAGTGATGTAAGTTTATCATGAACAAGGTAAAGTAAGCACTCCAAAGCCCTGCAAGGTCACTTGAAATTAAGATGAAAATATAGCAGATGCATAGAACACAGAGGTTATGACTCCAGTCAAGATTCCCATTTGGGTTTAGCACCAAGGTTAGGTGCAGCAATGCCTAGTTATGGAGGGAGACAAAGTCGTGCTCATTTTATCAAAATATAAGAGACTTCTTAACTATACATGTAGTAAATTTGAAGATAAAGTATTTCAGGACTTAAAGAAATTGACACGTACCTGCCTTAAAAATAATTTAACGAATAATCGGTCTCCTAAAGCAGATCTACCAAAAGTGATCAAGTTCCTGAAGCCCGAGACCACACCCACAATGAAGAATTCTATGGTAAGGGATAAACAACTGTGGTCACAGCAGCGATACCCCTGTAACATGTAGTACTCCATCAAAAGTGTCATATTCATGACTGCCGGCAGATTCCCTTAGCTGTCCAAAGACACATTAACATGAAGCGTGGACAGTGGCTCATGGTGTCTGATGCCGACCTCTGGATTCTTTCTCAGTGTCTTCTGACAAGAAACCCCTACACAACGTCCTACCATAAAGTGGGTTGGGTTTTACTAATGCAATTGGCTGTCACAGAAGTGCAGAAAATGCCAGGGTGGTTTAAACGCTGATGAAGATTTTGAGAGCTGGACCTTGGCGACTGCTTTAAACATCTGGCTTCTCAGCTAGGGTTCAGGAAGATCTCCCAGCTACTTAGTGAACTGAAGGCTTATTCAGTGATGTCACCACTGACATCATCACGGCCAATCCATTCCACATTACCAATGGACTAAAACAGAATTGTTTCATAGGTCACTTTTTATTAAATCCATATCCCAAAACTGTGTTCAAAGATTCAACAAAGAAATCCAGACTTGGTCAATGTAAGATTTTCACTGACAACATGGGGAAAAATCTTCATGGATTTTTTTTCTTTCCTTGGCAGCACTGTATCTAACAGTGTGTTGATTGACCATGATGTAGGAAATGAAACCTGTAAAGCCCGGATGATTTTTAGGAGCCTGGTGGGTAGAACAGGACACCATTCTATCAGGCGCCCCTCACTAGAATCAAAACTGTTTCTACTGCAGTATTTGTGCCAATCTTTTTTTCTTTATTTTTTTTTCCCCTGCTATTCCAAGACCTGGACTTGCTACAGGAATAGATGCAGGGCCTGTAGCAATCCATCCAAATCACTCTGAATTAACACAGGTTTGTACTGCACCCAGTCTCTCAGTGTTGAAATGGAGATTGTTCCCTGGATAAGACATGCGTGGAGAAGGCATGACAGCAGAAACCACAGTGGCAATTCCCTGCATGGAAAATCGCACTGATGAGATGTAGAAGATGAAGAAGCTACTCTACAACAGAATGTCAGAGCAGAGCAGCAGAGAAGACAGTAGTCGGGAACGCAGCAACCAGGAAAAACATTGCTGCACAGGTCATGAGCCATGAGACCTAGATGGGAGCACCATGAGCTATGAAACTTGAGAGGATAATGCTTATGGTTTCACACAGAGGTCAACCTTCGGGTCCTAGGGGCTCTCTCTTAGTCCTATTCTGAGCAGATATCAGTTTCTCTGCCTTCAGGACATACTATTTTTGGGATAGTACAGATAGTACAAATACAATGTACATTGTGTATAAGTCTACTACTATAGATTACTACTACTATATACGTATCCATGAAGTATGCGTATAGTGTATGTGTGTTTACATGTAAATGAATAATATATGGTATGTTTATAAATAGACATGTAACATTCAAAAGTCTGAAACTATAGCACAATACATAGTTGCCATAATCTTGAAACAATCTTCCTGCTATAGTTTTGTTGAACATGTTCTTACTGTGTGCTATTCCCAGTAAGATCTTCTTCTTGCCAGGCTAACCTTTTTCTGTCCTCAGAGACATACATTCTACCATCATGCCCCTGTCTAGATGGCTCTGCCTTCTTCTTACTTCCATAAGCCCTTCTACCTACGTGAATACCAGCTCCCTGACACTAGCTTCCCAGGTGGTTCACGTTCTATTGCGATCTCTGAAAGAAGCCGACTGTCCTTGTCATTGGACTAAATCACAAGCTAGACTGGATGTTTTGCAGTGGCAGGTGTGTCTCTTTCTCCCCTCCAAATGAATTGCAACTGTCACAAGGACAAGGACAAATCTTGCGCTCTTTGCTCTATACAGGGCACAGCTGTACCCCAGACAATCTTTTTTTTTTTTTTTACTTTCAAAACCAAACTGTTTTTCATTGGTGTTTTGATTTCCAAAATGATATTTTGGTCAAATGATATTTTTCTGATCTAACACTTTGACCTATTACAGAAGTTGAGTCAGGATATTGAATAGTAGTTCATAAAAATCCCCTGGGCAGCATTTGCGAACGTCAGCAAGCAGGCATGTATTTAGATGCTTTTGTCTTGATGTTTTCTCGAAGCACTTGCTTCATTATCACAAGTGGTCCTATAGGATTATTATAAGAATGGTCAGCTGTTGTGAAGATTCATTTGATAGATGGGAATGTGAAGTCAAGGATATTAAATGCTTTGTCTAAGGATATGTAAGAAACTAGAGGCAGGATGGGATATGCCTTTATGGCATTCTTAATAGTAAAAAAAAACTTAGAATTTGATATAAAAATCAACCATATGTGTCTACCTTTTGTGGTCTCACATTTTTCTGTGGCCCTTCAAGGGAAGCATTGCAAAGATAACATCTTTATACAAACCGCCTTACACGACAGTTGGACCTCAGCCATCCACTGGTTCAAGTTCTCATTTTGGGTTTCTTCTCCCAGGTTTTCAAGCGGAGCTGTGAGCCCCTGAGCTTCCCTAGTGCAGCTCCTTGCAGAGTGTAGCTATCTGGTGATGTTTAAGAGCACTGAAGCTGCCACTGAGCCCTGCCTTTTCTCCTCAGTTTCACAAGACAAACAATGTTATTAAGAGTAAACTGTCAGCGATATGCTTACAAGTTGCGTCTCTCCAATCTTGCCCCACTTCTCTTAATACCCAGGCAGGAGCAGCCAGTGGGCAGAGGAGAGGGGCAGCTGGTTTCCTGGAACCGGCTCACTGGTCCCCATATGCTGCTGTGTCATTACCAAGGACATCTGTGAAAGCCTTTTCTGTCCGTGCTGTCAAAGCTCCATTTTTACTTCCATTTAATTCACTGACGCAAAAGCAAGAGTTAGCAATGAAATGCATTCAAGGCTCCCACGGGGGCTCACGAGCCAGTCTTGGGGGTCTCCTCAGACTCTCAGCTATAACAAAAACCAAGAATGTGGTCAGGACTGCAGACTAAGCAACACCCAGCTAAACTGGTACTTCAGAGAAAGAACACCTGTTGTTTAGTTCAGCCACGACCGGTGTAACACTTAGGGCACACTCACAAGAAAAATAATCGTGTGTGTGAGCATTCTAATCATGCTGTGCACTCTGTATCCTTACTTGCTTAATCTGCACACTTCTACCCACTGCATTAGACAAGATCTGTAATGCCCGGTGTTTCTACCAGGATCATGGGCAACTTGGTATTTTTTGTGGCTCGTGCCCTGGAGATACTTCAGTCCCTGGGATGCTGCTGCTGTGTCGTGGGAAAAGATACTGGAATGCTGTTAGGAGCTTGTTTGCCATTTTGGTCATCTTCAAGAATACCCAACTTCCTGCTCCCTGTGGAAAGTAGAGGGGGATGGACAGCTGCGTCCTCACAGTAGTACTGCAAGTTTAGCTTCTTGTGGAGCATTTTAAATATTATTTAAAATATGCGAGATTGCAGACGAGGACTTCTAGGGCAATTAAACTGGGTAATATGCAGCACTCAGTTCATAAATAAGACTCATGTTTCCTAAATCAAATGCGTAGCCCATCTTTTAAGACAAAAGTCACATAGGAAAATTAAGTGTTTAATGACACAGATTGAACTTTTAAAAACTGGGTTTGAGTTTCAGGGAAAGAGACTGAGTTTTCAGCTCTGCTCCAGGCCCTGTTTAGCAATATGTATACAGCAGTGAACGAGACACATTCAAAGTTCTCTTTCCTATTATTAGGAGACAAATGCTAATAAGTAAAACAAAAATCAGTTTGATAAATATGATTAAGTGCTAAGTGGAAAAAGAGATGAGAATGCTTAGGAAATACAGGTTTCTGATGAATGCTTTCCTTAACCATTCGTTAATCAGAAAATACCAGTTTGTTTAAGACCTGGTGCTGAGAAACATTCTAAACTGTGTGCACTGCACTTTCAACAATTGCCCCTTCCCAGCACAACAGTGCCATGCCTGTCCCTCTAGGCAGCCTGGCCTTGCTCCCAAGGGCTGGAAATCTGGAGGCCAGACACCCAGTTAAGAGCATCAGCCTCTTTCCCCCTGGAACTTCACACCATGGACCTTCACCACCCATTTTTCTTTGGGTAAATTATTCACTGATTCGTCTCTCATTCTCCCTTCTTAACCACGGAGTTTAGTTTGGGATTTTTAGGCCACTTTCCAATCCTAGTGGCACTAATACTTCCGAGCTTTCAATTGCTCCTTAATGATCCCCCAAATCATCAAATGTACCAGCCTTCCGTGTCTTTGATGTCCACAGCGCCAAAGATCACAACTCAACTTGAACATCGGTTTCTTCGGAGCGCATGTTGAGCAGAGTCATGGGGAAAGCCCCTCTGCCCCTGACATCTGCCTGGCTCTGCTCTCGTGGCATGGCTCATATCCTTGTTAGTGCTTCTGGTATCATTAGCTCATCTTGCCATGGCCTACAAATGATTTAGAGTGTCTACTGAGAATAAAGCCCTCTTGAACACCCAGGATACAGTAGTGAACATGCTAATGAGCATTCGTTATAGGAGAAGACAGCTTAATGGGAACGCGATTACAAGTGTGATAAACCTTACATGATGGAATGTGCAGGGAAGGGGGACTCTCCAAGATGGAGCCCCAAGAACTCACGAGATAGTTGGACTTTCAAGGAGGACTATGGAACTGAAGACACCCTGGAAGAATAAAGACTACCCATTACAAAGGAGGGGCCTTTCCGCCTGGAGTTCTGGATTAGTGTGTGAGTTTTGAACTTCCTCCTCCCAGCCACAGAGTCTCTGCCCAGCATGTCTTTTTGTCCACCATACATGCTACTCTTTCAAAGTATCTGTAGCATCTTCAAATACGAAAACTTGAATGAATTAAGATTAAAATCTGCCTCCTCTCTCCCTCCACTGTAGCATGGTCCTACTGAAGGCCACTCCATCACGTCTGTCTCGTCCTTCTTGTCATGTTACCTCTTTGCCTGTTCAGATTTCTCATTCCTCTCACTGCATCCTAAAAGTTTCATCTCTCTTTTGTCCTTCTACTCTTTTCATCACCTGCCCCTCACCTGCCCTGCTTCACCTTAACCCACATCTGATTTTGTTTCCCCAGCAGGAGCTCATCGCCAGCATCACCGGCTGCAAGCACACAGCACCCGCAGCTTCATTTCACATCTCTCCTTCCTCTTTCATTGGGCTGAGAGGTGGTTTTCCTCAGTAACCCCCCTCCTCGCTGTGCCTTGGAGTGCACACTCAGTTTGCCCCATTATTTAGTGTTTTGCTTTTCTGAGTCTCTAACCTGCTGTCACCTGATACCCCCAATTTGTTTCTAGACAGTCCTTATACTTGCTTTGTGTCCACATCATGTTGTCTACTCTGCTTGTAGACCTGCTTTGCCCAAAGGGGAAATAACGCTCCTCACAGGTTAACCAATGTGTTCTATCTTCTCTGCCAAAGGGAATGATCTACCCTTCAGGACTTCTTTTTAAGGTAATATATGTACTGATTAAGAAGAGGAATTCCCCAGGCTCAGGAGGGAGATTTGGTTTGGATTAGATAGCAGCGATCATCTCAGGACACAGTGAGGCATGCCCACCCGAGAAGCTCTCCTGTGTTTGGTTGCACAATGCAGGAATTGGATGAAGAACACTGGAAAAAGAAACAGTGAACAGATTAGAGGCCCCTGGATTGCTCCATGCAGAGCTTGGCTCCCTGCTCCCCCAAAAGGACCGACATTCAAAAGAGTTGACTGTACAGGGCCAGCATAGAGATGAGAGGCAATAAGCTGCTTGGTTAGCAGGTGGAAGGACAGTGAGAAGCAACAGCCCTAGAAGTGATGAGAAGGAAGGAAGAATGAGAAGGAGAGTCACACCAGACAACCCCTGGACCACTCACAGCGAAGGATGCTCCTAAACTCGAAGCCCAATGAGCAGGCTTATAGCGGCAGTTCTCTGTCTTCTTTCAGAACCTAGAGGACAACAAACTGTTTGCTTGCATTTTAATGGAAGCTCTCCAGCTGCTGGCGACAGACCTATCACAGCACTGTGCTGACTTCACTCTCGCAGGGACTGCTGTATGGTTAATAAATCCAGCATCGTTCATCCAAATCCATCATATGATCTATAGCAACAGCTGGAAAAGTCCTAACGTCCCATGCCCATGCGTAGTCTATCTTTGTATGCTAATTTGCTCCCTAAGGAGCCTCATAGAAGGAAAGGTTGTATCACAAGCCCCTGCCTCTAGCACATAATAATATGAATGCTTATTGGGGTACCAGTGTTACTCTTTATTCATAAATAAGACAACTTAGTCGTTAAACGGTTAGGAATCTGGCCTAAACATATCCAGCTGGTAAATGCTGAAGTGAGATCCAAAGCTCTAGCATTTTTTTTCAGTACCAGCCTGCCACCTCTGACAGTGCCAGGCACCTTGTAGAAGCTTCTTGATATAAGGATAAATCATACATAGATCAAAAATGGTTGCTTGATAAATGCTTCAGGGGGTATTATTAATTAAAGATAGAAAACGTATTCTTCCTCATTAATTTAACTTTAGCCTTTAAGGAGGAAAGGTGTCCTGATTTTGTGGTGAATTTGAATTGTTCATGTTGTCTATAACTACTAATATACCGGTGTTTATCTTGTGATAGAGGTTCAACCCTACAAGGTAGAGACAGGTTAACTTTAAGAAAAGAACAAAGGAAAATAGGTGCCCACCTATGCAGGAAATCCTTGGGACAGCATAGCCTTGGAAGAAATGATGAGTTGGAGGACATCTCATCTTGGCAAATACAGACAGACTGACTTAAGGGGAGATAACTTCTTTCAATGTGATTGCTGCTGACATCGAGGACTGCTTTCAGTGCCATTATCTTCATGTCCACAAAAATGCTTGTTTCATTTTTTTTTAAACTTTACAAACTATGAGTGGAATTTCCCATGCTCTCTATGCATCCAAACATATATTCCTTTCATATGCAAACACAGCTTTAGCAACGCAAGCACACACGTGCGTGCACAAAGACCCGTCAATCCTGTCAGAGGCTAAATGGGAGAGCTGAGAATGTTGCAAGAGCTAAGCATGCAATCAACGGATACTTATTAATTAGGAAAAAAGTTGTTCCCAAATTTGTTTCTTAACTCATCTGTTTTCAGTAGAGTTTCTATTGTGCGTGGGCTGTTTTCTTGGGGATTGCTTGCCTTTGCTGCAATGCAGACCCCACAGAGGCAGAGGCATGCCATCTTGTCTATGTAGTGGTCAGTCTCGTTAGAGGGGCATGGCCCTGCTTCCAAGGGCAGACCAGCGGGTCAAAGATAAGCAGCTAGACAAGTTGCAAGAGTAGCTCTAGTTTTTCCAAGCACTCTAAGTCAGGAAGGATGCTGCAGAGCTTCTACTTAAGAATGGTTTATATTCTCAATGGTGTGGAAAATGTGTGTATGAATACAGAGAAAAGAAAGTCAGTGTGCAGGGTGAAAGGAAGCTTGTAAGGGAAAGAGTTTGGTCTACAATGTCCTGGGCTCACTGTGGAAGCAGGCTTTTTTTTTTTTATTATTATGTAGTGAAAGTTCTATGGACCGATTTAGTAAATGAAACCCTTCATTAGACAGCTCTCAACAGACTGGAGGTTATCAACAGGAAGATTTGCCTGCCCTCTTGCTGGAGTTTTAAGATGTTGGCTGCTAACCACTAAGAAATGTTTCCATACAAGACAACTTTGATTAAGGGTGACCTTAAGATTCACCATGTTAAGTTAAACACATGACTGATAGATAAGAACTTGCTTTCCTGCCAGTAGACAGTAGTCACAAATCACCCAGTAACATGGCCTGTGCTGGACAGGTGAACTATCTTTTCTGGAGGTGATAAGGACTTGGAACATTCTAGAAAGAGTTTTGCATGAACAGTCAGGGAGGAATAACATGGATTATTTTGACATGAAACAAAGGGTAAATAATTTAGGACCCTTTCCTAAATAATCGGCTGCAGACTTAAAAACACATCCCCAAGTCCTGAGTGCCCAGAGAAGCTGTTCATGAAGACAAGTCATGTGATCACTTGCCTATGAATTCCTTTAGAACCCAGGAGGCTGCAGGTCTAAGAATCTCTATAAAATGATGATAACCCACCTTCTTGCCACAATTTCCCTGGCGGAGGGGAAAAGAGTTGTAGTTGGGAGGTTGAGAAAAGAGTCAAAATTGAAGACTTCTGAG
The DNA here is from genome assembly GCF_018167655.1 of Microtus oregoni. NCBI lineage: Eukaryota > Metazoa > Chordata > Mammalia > Rodentia > Cricetidae > Microtus > Microtus oregoni. The sequence goes on from NW_024543073.1 coordinate 46,956,317, forward strand.
TGGGTTTAAATTTCAGCGCGCTTTTAAAACTGCAAAGGAGAAAAGACGCAGCTCTCTTCCTCTGGCCTCTGCCCTTCTCCCCTCCAACTGTTCAGCATAATGAGCTGTGGTTTGTTGAAGTGATAGCAGTCGCCTGCTCATAGTTGTGTTTAAAATTCCTGTTTCTTATCTTCTTTACTGATTGATGGGGACGGGACCTGGAAGACCTTCCTCCCATTTCCACCTCCCACCCCTCTGCTCCCAACCCGTCCCCTGGGAGGAGTGAAACACTTGACACGGGGGACATTAGACAACACGGTGGCTTCCTTGTTAAATCCCTTTGGCCTTGTCAGTTAGCCGGATGCTTAGCTCCCTGGTGGCATCTGTGATGTGTCTTAGTACCTGAAGAGGCAGGCCACACAGGGTGGGCTTCGTTAGTCTAAAATCAACAGAAAACAACAACAACCCCTCCAGGTCCAGTCGAGAAAGAGTGCATGTGACTTCAGTTTTTAACTAGCTTTCCTCTCAAGCTTCCTTTGTTTTTTAACAGCATAGATTTAAAAAAAAAAAAAAAACTAAACAAGAAAATTCCAAGTTATTTGCAGAGATCGCAATTTTTAAAAAAGAAAATGTTTTCCTATGGCCAGTCTGTTTTGCAGTGTGTGTGTGTGTGTGTGTGTGTGTGTGTGTGTGTGTGTGTGTGTTTTCCACCTTGTTTTTCTTTTCTGCTTCTTTTTTTTTCTCCCTCTCTCCCTGTAGATTCTGAAAAGAAATAGCCGGCTGTAGGCATTGCCTGTGGCATGCTGGCCGGGCTCCTTGGGTGGTCCAAGCCGACTTTATGATTTATTCAGCTAATGGGAAGGGAGCATGACCCCCAGTGGCCACAGAAAGAGAGCTGCATGTGGGTTTAATGCTTTCACCACAAAAATGTCTGCTATGACTAAGCTGTGCAGCTGAAGTCACTGTCTGAGCGCCGCTAAAAGGAACCTAGGCATTAGATGTGCACTATTTACTATAGCTCAGCTCTTGGGATTAGGCCAAGGCGTTTGTGCTCAGTTTCAAAGAATAGCATGGAAGCTGCTAGAAAAATTAAGACTGTGCAATTTATTTTTACCAGTCTCCCTGGTGAGTTGCTCGGTGAAGGCTTTACCTCATATGATGTTTTTTTTTTTTTCTTTTCCTCCCTTAATAAAGAGTCATTTTTAAATGTTCCAGTTTTTTTCTTGCTTTCTATAGAGTTTTATTGTGGAGGGATCCCAGGTTTTCTGTTTGTCACAGCCCTGAGTCACCATGTTATTGTTCTTTAATGTTAATTTGAAATGATAAAAGAATGCCTAATGTTGAGAGAAAGAGAGAAAGTGCCTGTAGGAGCAGGAGAGGCAGGCTGGAGAGTAAGGCCCCTTTCCCACACACGGCCCCTGCTAGAAAGGCCTCTTTGACCCAGCGAGCCCCCCACCCCTGACAACAACATTACTGGCATGACTGGGGCACAGCAACGAGCATGGTTTGCTTCGTGTGGATTGTGAGGGAAGGGGACGAGTGGAGAAGCCCTGAGGGAGGCAAGGAAAGCTGTTGGCAACTGTGATTTCTGCTGCTGCTGGCATACCTACCACCCAACCTCCAGCGAATCTCTTTGATGTCTGTAGCTCAGGGTCCTGGGGCCAAAATGCAAACCCTCTCTCTCTCTCTCTCTCTCTCTCTCTCTCTCTCTCTCTCTCTCTCTCTCTCTCTCTCTGAATGTTCCTCCAAGATAGTTTAGACTTCAAGGTCCAGAGAGAACACCCAGGCCTGTCCGCGGCACTGGCTTGCAAGTTTCACATGTAGAAAAACCCCCGCATTCCTCAGTTGCTCAGCATTTCAGCTTCACTCAACTGAAAGTCACCAGAAGCTGCCCCGTGTCTGTGCCCGCCAGTTTGTCACTCCAGGAATAGGGATGCTCCTATCTTCCCAAACGCACTGAGGGTCTTCACTTCGGCTTCTAAATATTTCCTAACAAAAACATTTTCCACTGCGGGGGAGGGGGGCTAAGAAGATGGCTCAGTCAGGAAAGTGCTTGCAATGAGTTCCAAACCCCAGCATCCATATTACAAGAGCCAAGGCAGGAGTCCCGCACCTGCAATCCCAGCGCTCAGGAAGCACACAGAAGGATGCTGGAGCCTTGCTGGCCAGCCAACCTAGCCAGTGCATGAAATCCATGTGTAGTGAGGGAGCTTGTCTCAAAAAATACAGAAAAAAGGTCAGCATTGACCCATGACCTGTGTGAACACACGTACATCCTACACATGAATATGTATATGCACATATAAAATATTATCCTCATATTCTGACAAACCAGTGAGTACCATTTGTTATAATAAGACTCACCACTAAGCTGACCCCAAGGCTGAGTTGTGTCTGCCTCCTTAAGCCTTCATCTCGGCCTATGTGTTAGATTTGCCTTTGTGGTCCTAAGGAGTAATTCAGCAAGGAGGCCTTCATTTTCCCCAATGGAAACCGTAAATAGCAACCCAGGACAGATCCGGAGAATGGCTTTTGAGTCTCTAGAGATTAACAAAGTTATCAAGAGAGAGTACTTGACCTTTGCCCTCCCCAGCCTGAGAAGATAGGCCGGGTCAGAAAACCACTGTCCTGCCTCATTCCACTCTCTGCAGGTAGATTCGGAAATGAAAAAGGTATGGACACTCCCTTCTTCTGGCTCCACCCGGTGCCCTGTCCCCTTTCCTGCATATTACTGAACCCAAAGTTGAAAGTCTGAACAAATCCTTCACCTGAACTTACACAGAGCCTTGCTGTAGTCATTTTAATATCCTACGTTAGTCCTTGGAGCCAGAAGAGAACCTTGGGACAGAATCTGGGAATCTTGAGTACCACCGTCATTTATTCTCTAGAGTTGCCCCACCAAAGGGAAGGGCCATAGATAGTTTATGCTGGTCATAGTATATGACTTTTCTGTAATCATATCTTAGGGGGAATAATATATGTGTGTATGTATCTATTCAAACATGTTTGTTTTATCCTGATTTTTTTGAGGTTATGACTGATAATTTTCATTTTCTTCTGTTAATCTACTCTTCAGCTCCAGGTTATGTCCCAAAGCAACTGTGTAATGCCCAGAACTTTGGAGATCTTGTTATTCTTCTAGAATGATCACAAGTTAGAACTGTGCTGATCCATTTAGATTCATCTGACGTTCTTTGTGGACACTGTTCAGGTACAAACAGGAAGCAAAACAAAACCAAACCCTCGGGTTATAGATAAAAGCAACAGAATTAAAAAAAAAAAAAGGCAGTTGTGTTAAACATTACACTGTTTTCAGAGCACCAAGCGAGTGCTCATTTCACGATTTGGGGACTATTTTTGCATCATCTGGATTTCTCAGACAACATCATAGTGCCAGTGCTTAGCGCAAAACCATAAACACTCTAGAAAAGAGAGAAGTTGGGCATACCTCTCACCCAAGCAGACATTCCCACGCCAGAACACACGGGGTACACATTTTTATGACAACAGTTCAGCAAGTACTGCTTTTCTTTCCATTTGTCCTTCTAGGCCCTCCAGTCTGGAAGGCAGAAAAAGTAACGATGGAGGGAAGAGGCTTCTAATACAACTGCTTTCCAGGCCCTTCCAAGCTAGCATTGTTTTTGGCAGTGCATGGGGGTACTTAGGTAGAGCTCCAGTGAGAGAGAAACGTGAGAAGCAGAATTGCAAAGCAATAGAGAATCGAGGCCAAAGGAATCTTTCCCTCTGGTGTGGGTTTCCCACCCTAATTGGTAACCAACCCAAACCACCCGAGTGCAAGCGCAGTGTGCCGGGCAGATGGATCTGCAGCGCCGCTTTGCCTGCCTGACATCTGTGGGTTTCTGGCACACAGGTGTTTCAGCTTTAGTCAGCCAGGAAACAGCTTTTTCCCTTTCTTTTCCAAGGGAGGGAGTTTTGGGGAGGTGGGAACACCCACGATTGTTTCTCGGAATGAGAAGGAGGCAAGGGTTGGGGGAAGGGAACACACAGCCCACCCACTGCTTATAGATTCCTTGCTCTCCTGCAGGTCAGCCTTATTCTGCAAGGTGTAAATCAGAGGGCAGATGCATGAGCTGGGACGTTTTCCAGATGCACGTCACACAAAGACCCATGTGTTCTCGTTGTGTGGAAAGAGCAGGCCATCGGAGCCGTTCTGGGACACCAGACCTGTGGGGACATGTCATCCTGTCTTCATCTTCCACTCAGTGGAGACTGACGTTGCGAATGCGGTGGGAGAACCTGAAAGCCAGGGCAGTGGACAGTTAAGAAAAGCCCGTGTTTCTCTGTGGAGCCAGCAGACCGCAGGAAGCCCTGTGCTTGCCACAGCCCGCCAGATGTGCTTGCAAGAAGCCGACCCACCAAAGTCAACAGCAAGCAGTTTGAAATGGGCCAACACTGCACCAGAAGACTCCTGGGTCCTGCTCCCCCAGGAACTGGCCCAAATGCCAAGTGGCCAATGTTCCAAGTGGCCATTCCTGTTCTTTCTGTAGTTGGCGCAGGCTCTCTGCGGCCTGGGTGGTGGCCCTGCTGGACCTATGTACTTTTTACCCTTCCTCCTTCGCTTTTTTGAACTGAATTTTCTGGGCATGATCTGACAGGAAACTGCTATGAGCGGAACCCAGGGCCTTCCTTCCGCATCTTACACAAGAACTATTGAACTACACCCCAATCCTAAGTGCTCTTCCTTCTTTCCCTTTTCAAAAATTTGTCCTTTTCATATGTGTGTGTGTGTGTGTGTGTGTGTGTGTAGTGCACACACATGTGTTTGTGTTCACATGCGTGTAATATACAGGCACAGGTGTGCAATGCTTGTAGATGCCCATGACCGGTGACTGAGATCTTCTTCTGTCTCTCTCCCACCTATTCTTTTGGGACAGGCCCTCTCAGTCAAAACCAGAGCTCATGTGAGACACCAGTCCCTGCAGCTACCTTGCTCTGGGGATCTCTGTCTTTGCCTCCCAAGACTGTAACACCGGAAGCCCGTGTTACCCACCAAGCACATGAGTTTTCAGAATCCAAACTCTGGTCTCTTCTACTTCTGTGACAGGTGCTCTAACCTCTGACCCATCTCTCCAACCCATCTTTCTGGGAAGCACATTATATACTGGGTGGTAACTTTAACTTTCACACCCTTCGGAGGCCGTTTGGTTATTTCTTGTCCCTGACTGAAATGCATATCACATCTGCAAATGTTAAGGAAGGCTTCTTCATAGACAGCTTGACTTCCTACTTCTGTTAGTTTCTCTGTCTTATCTGAGTCCTTTGCTCCTTCAGTTGTAACAGCACCTATATTTTTCCAGATTCTCTTATTGAGCTTGCAGGATTTTCTAGGGTGGGGCCATTTTCTCTTTGCAATCGCCATTCTCGAATTTGTTTGAGTTCTTCACTTTAGTTTTTACTTGACGAGGGAGTAAGCAGCCCTTCAGTGACTGCTAGCAATATGTAAGCTCACATCGTGTTCCTTGTCTTATTTTTAGGCTAAAATCATGGTATGACTCTTTCTTCCCTTGAGTCAGTAAAGCCTGCCATTTGGTGTCTGGGACAAGTCATCTCAATCCGTTTCAGGAAGCTAGCATATAAAACACAATTAATTAGTGACATTGAGAACAGAAAGCAAAGGCAAACAGGACAGGAAATAGACTCAGGATTCTATAGAGGATATTGCCCTCGGCACCAATGACTCCAGAAATAACCAATAATAACATTGCGAGTTGTGGAAATTCCATTCTCTGGAATGCAGTTGAGGTCATAATTCAACTAGAAATTATCTTGGTTTTCCTGGCTTATTTTCCCACCCTCTTTGCAATTCTATTTTCTAGTCTCCCTCAAAAACCACCAAATAAACCCCAGGCATTTAACTCTATTAAGAAAAATAAATGTTTTATCCACCTGTTAATAGGACTCCAATGCTAGATTAGTGGAGGCCTGGATGTGCTTTATCCCGCCCAGCAATAAATGGCACAGGAAAAATGTGTTAAAATCGAACTGCTTTTTTTGTGCTTTAAGAAAATTTAATCTGATACCTTTTAAAACTTTTATCCTTTTCCTCAAAGGAAAGGAATATTTTTTTCTAAGTAAAACAAATTATACCACCTGGAACCAAATTAGAAACTTGCGTTAGTAATGAATGCTTTCAGCCTTCATTGAAGTCTAGATGGCAGGACACAGTAGCTACTGTATGCAAAGTCACAGGGGAAGAAACTGACCGCTGAACAAGTGCACCCAAGCCAGAGAGGAAGTAGTTTTTCAATGTAATAATCTTTCTGATGCTCAAAAAACAGTTTAAAACTTCAGGGAACCCATCCCTCCCCCAAACTCACCTATCCTCCTGCAACCTCAGTAGAACCTGGAATCACAGCCTGCTACAATACAGAGAGGACCAAGAGCTACAAGCCCTATCCTGCCCCCAAACTTGCCTATCCTCCTGCAAACTCAATGGAACTCTGCAACACAGCTTGCTACAGTGCACAGAGGACCAAGAGGTGAGTGACCAGCCACCCAGCATGACACCCCACTCTCTAGGCCCTCCTTAGTAGGACAAAACCCCCATCACTCCCCCACCTGCCTCTGCTTCTCTAGCCAGCAGGAGAGTTTCCTGCAGAGAGGATCAAGAGAGAACAACAAGAAAGGAACTCTAAAGCACAAGCTGTGATTGCAGAGTGCACCAAGACATAGAACCAGGACAGCAGTCAAGAAAGCAGACTCAGAGGCTCCCTGAGACACAGACATTGACAGCACAGAGCAGATTAAGAACAGTTCCCAATGCTCCAGTGTGGGTCTCTGTCTCTATCTCCATCCATCACCAGATGAAGGTTCTATGGTGATATGCAAGATATTCGTCAGTATTGCTATAGGATAGGGTCATTTCAGGTTCCCTATCCTCAGCTGCCCAAGGAACTAACTGGGGACCTCGGCTTGGGCATCTGGGAGCCACTCTAGGTTCAAGTCTCTTGCCAACTCTAAGGTGGCTCCCTTAACTAAGAATTGGAGCACTGGACTGAGCTCCCAAGGTCCCAATGAGGAGCAGAAGGAGGGAGAACATGAGCAAAGAAGTCGGGACCACGAGGGGTGCACCCACCCACTGAGACAGTGGAGCTGATCTATTGGGAGCTCACCAAGGCCAGCTGGACTGTGACTGAAAAATCATGGGATAAAACTGGACTCTCTGAGCATGGCGAACAATGAGGGCTGATGAGAAGCCAAGGACAATGGCACAGGGTTTTGAACCTACGTAATGTGCTGGCTTTGTGGGAGCCTAGCCAGTTTGGATGTTCACCTTCCTAGGAATGGACGGAGAGGGGAGGACCTAGGACTTACCACAGGGCAGGGAACCCTGACTGCTCTTTGGACTGGAGAGGGAGGGGGAGAGGAGTGGGGGGAGGAGGAGAAGGGTGGGAGGAGGGAGAGAAGGGTGGGAGGAGGGGGAAAAGGGTGGGAGGAGGGGGAGAAGGGTGGGAGGAGGGGGAGGGAAATGGGAGGCTGGGAGGAGGTTGAAACTTGTTTTTTTTTTCTCTCCTTTTCTCAATAAAAAAAATGGAAAAAAAAAAGAATAGTTCCCAAGACATAGACAGCCATGGCAAGGATTGAATCACAAGGAAAAGACACTGCAGGCAACAATTGTAAGAAGAGGTGGGTTGGCGCCAATGCAAGAATTTCAACCAACAACCTAAAAAGCAACATGGTAACACCAGAACCCAGTGGTCACACAACAGGAAGACTCAATCATCCTAACCCAGAAGAAGCAGAAGAAAACGATTTTAGGCGTAACTTTGTGAAGATGATGAAAACCTTTGAAGAGGAAATGAAAAACTCCTTTAAAGAAATGGAGGAAAAGACAAACAAATAAATGGAAGAAACTAATAAATCCCTCAAAGAACCCCCCAAAACATGAAAAAAAGTCAATCAAACAGGTGAAGCAAACAGTTCAAGACTTGAAGACTGAAACAGAGGCAATAAAGAAAACAGAAATTGAGGAAATCCTGGATATGGAAAATCTGCGTAAAAGAACAGGGATTACAGAGGCAAGTATAACCAACAGAATACAAGAGATAGAAGAGAGACTCTCAGATGTTGAAGATACTCTAGAGGAAATTGATTCATTGGTCAAAGAAAACATTACATCCAACAAATTCTTAACACAAAACATCCATGAAATCTGGGACACCATGAAAAGACCAAACCTAAGAATAATAGGATAGAAGAGGGAAAAGAACTCCAGCTCAAAGGAACAGAAAATATATTCAACAAAATTATAGAAGAAAACTTTCCCAACCTAAAGAAGAACATTCCTATGAAGGTACAAGAAGCTTACAGAACACCAAATAGACAGGACAAAAAAAAAAAAAAAGACTCGCCATATAATAATCAAAATGCAAAACATACAGAATAAATAAAGAATAAGAGCTGCAAAGGAAAAAGATCAAGTAACCTATAAAGGTAGACCTACCAGAATTACACCCAACTTCTAAATGGAGAAACTGTGAATGCCAGAAGGTCCTGGGCAGATGTGCTGCAGACACTAAGAGACAAAGGATGCAAGTCCAGACTACTATAGCCAGCATAACTTTCAATCATCATCAATAGAGAAAGCAAGATATTCTGTGACAAAACTGGATTTAAACAATATGTATCCTTAAACCCAGCCCAACAGAAATTACAAGAAGGAAAACCCCAACCCAAGGAAGCTAACTACACCCACAAAAAAATAGTCAACAGATAACTTCCCACCAGCAAAACTCAAAGAAGGGAAACACACAAATACTACAACTGAAAAAAAAAACAGAATTAACAACCACTGATCTTAAGTTCTCTTAATATCAATGGACTTGATTCACCTATAAAAAGACACAGGCTAAGAGAATGGATATGAAAACAGGATCCAGCCTTCTGCTGTATACAAGAAACACACCTCAACCTCAAAGACAGATATTACTTCAGTAAAGAGTTGAAAAGAGGCTTTCCCAAAAAAATGGACCTAAGAAAAAAGCAGGTGTAGATATCCTAATATCCAACCAAATAGATTTCAAACTAAAATCAGTCAGAACAGATAAAGATGGACAGTTTATACCCATAACAGGAACAATCCATCAAGATGGAGTCTCAATCCTGAACATCTATGCACCTAATACAAGAGCACCCACATATGTAATAGAAACATTACTAAAGCATAAATTGCACATCAAACCCCACACACTAATAGTAGGAGACTTCAACACTCCTCTCTCGTCAATGGACAGGTCAATCAGACAGAAACTTAACAGAGAAATAAGAGAACTAACAGATGTCATGACTCAAATGGACTTAATAGACATCTATAAAACATTCCACCCAAATACAAAAGAATATACCTTCTTCTCAGCACCTTATGGAATCTTCTCTAAAATCAACCACATACTCAGTAACAAAGCAAACTTCCACAGATAAAAAAAAAATTGGAGTAACTCCCTGTATCGTATTGATCATCATGGTTTAAAGTTAGAATTTAACAACAACATTACTCTTGGAAAGTCTACAAATTCATGAAAATTTAACAGTGAATTACTGAACCACCACTGGGTCAAAGAAGAAATAAAGAAAAAAATAAAGACTTTCTAGAATTCCACGAAAATGAAGGCACAATATACTTAAACCTATGGGACACTATGAAAGCAGTGCTAAGAGGAAAGTTCATTGCACTAAGTGCCCACATAAAAAAAGTGGAGAAGGCTCACAATAGTGACTTAACAGCACACCTGAAAGTTCTAGAACAAAAATAAGCCGGCACATCCAGGAGGATTAGAAGAGAGGAAGTAAACAAATTGAAGGCTGAAATAAATAAAATAGAAACAAAGAAAACTATACAAATAATCAATGAGAAAAAGTGCTGGTTCTTTGAGAAAATCAACAAGATAGACAAACCTTTATCCAAACTAATCAAAAGGCAGAAAGAGAACATCCAAATTAACAAAATCAGAAATGGAAAGGTGGATACAACAACAGACACTGAGGAAATTCAGAAAATTATTAGGTCATACTACAAAAACCTGTACTCTACAAAACTGGAAAACGTAAAAGAAATAAACAATTTTCTGGATAGATACCATATAACAAAATTAAATCAAGACCAGGTGAACAATTTAAATAGACCTATAAACTGTAAGGAAATAGAAGCTATCATCAAAAGCCTCCCAACCAAAAACAGTCCAGGGATGGATGGTTTTAGTTCAGAATTCTATCAGAACTTCCAAGAAGAGCTAATACCTATACTCCTCAAAGTGTTCCACATAATAGAAACAGGAGGAACATTGCCAAACTCTTTTAATGAGGCTAAAGTTACCCTGATACTGAAACCATACAAAGACTCAACCAAGAAAATTACAGACCAATCTCACACATTAACATAGATGCAAAAATACTCAGAAAAACACTGACAAACCGAATCTAAGAACACATCAAAAAAATCATTCACCATGATCAAGTCAGCTTCATCTTAGAGATGCAGGGATGGTTCAACATACAAAAATCTATCAATGTAATCCATTATATAAATAAACAGAAAGAAAAAACCATATGATCATCTCATTAGATGCAGAAAAAGCAATCAACAAAATTCAACACCCCGTCATGATAAAGATCTTGGAGAGATCATGGATACAAGGAACATATCTAAACATAATACAAGCAATATACAATAAGCAGACACCCAACATCAAATTAAATTGAGGAAAAACTCAAAGTGATTCCATTAAAATCAATAACAAGACAAGGCTGTCCACTCTCTCCATAGCTCTTCAACATAGTTCTTGAAGTTCTGGCTATAGCAATAAGACAACAAAAGATCAAAGGAATTCAAATTGGAAAGAAAGAAGTCAACTTTTCATTATTTGCAGATGATATGATAGTATATATAAGTGACCCCAAAAATTCTACCATGGAACTCCTACAGCTAATAAATACCTTCAGTAATGTGGCGGGATACAAAATCAACTCAAAAAAAAAAATCAGTAGCCCTCCTATATACAAATGATGAAGAAGCTCAGAAAGAAATCAGAGAAACATCACCTTTCACAATAGCCACAAATAGTTAAAATATCTTGGGGTAACACTAACCAAAGAAGTGAAAGACAAGAACATTAAGTCTTTGAAGAAAGAACTTGGAGCAGATAACAGAAAATGGAAAGATCTCTCATGTTCTTGGATAGATAAGATCAACATAATAAAAATTGGCAATCCTACATGCAATCCCCATCAAAATCCCAACACAATTCTTCACAGATCTTGAAAGAAAGTAATCAACTTCATATGGAAAAACAAAAAACCCAGGATAGCCAAAATAATCCTGTACTTCTGGAGGCATCACCATCCTTGACATCAAGCTCTATTACAGAGCTACAGTACTGAAAACAGCCTGGTATTGGCATAAAACAGGATGGTTGACCAATGGAATTGAATTGAAGACCTGGATATTAATCCACACACCTATGAACATTTGATTTTTGACAAAGAAGCTAAAATTATACAATGGAAAAAAGAAAGCTTCTTCAACAAATGGTGCTGGCATAACTGAATGTCAACATGTAGAAGAAAAAAAATAGTTCCATATCTATCACCATGCACAAAATTCAAGTCAAAATGAATTAAAGACCTCAATATAAATCTGACCAGACTGAGCCTGATAGAAGAGAAAGTGGAAAGTACTCTTCAATACACAGGCAGAGGAGACCACTACCTAAATAAAACCCCAGTAGCACATACACCTAGAGCAACAATAAATAAATGGGACCTCCTGAAACTTAGAAGCTTCTGTAAAGTGAAGGACACAGTCAATAAGACAAAAGGGCAGCCTACTGAATGGAAAAAGAACTTCACCAACCCCACATCAGACAAAGGACTCAAAATATATAATTAACTCAAAAAATTAGACATCACAACTCCAAATAACCCAATTAAAAATGGGGTAGAGAACTAAACAGAGAATTCTCAACAGAAGAATTTCAAATGATCAAAAGATGCTTAAGGAAATGCTCAACATTCTTAGCCATCAGGGAAATACAAATCAAAACAACTCTGAGATACCATTTTACACCTGTCAAAATGGGTAAGATCAAAACCACCAATGACAGCTTATGCTAGAGAGGATGTGGAGTAAGGGGAACACTCATCCATTGCTGGTGGGAATGCAAACTTGTTCAACCACTGTAGAAATCTGCGTGGCAGTTTCTCAGAAACAACCTACCTCAGGATTCAGCAATACCACTCTTGGATATATACCCAAAAGATGCTCAATCATACTACATAGGCATTTGCTCAACTATGTTCATAGCAGCATATTTGTAATAGCCAGAATCTGGAAAAACATAGATACCCCTCAACCAAAGAATGAAAAAGAAAATGTAACACATTTACACATTAGAGTTCTACTCAGCAGTAAAAAACAATGACATCTTAAAATTTGCATGCAAATGGATGGAACTAGAAAACACCATTCTGAGTGAGGTAACCCAGACTCTAAAAGATGATTATGGGTATGTATTCACTCATAAGTGGATACTAGCTATAAACAAAGGACATTGAGCCTATAGTTCATGATCCTAGAGAAGCTAAGTAACAAGGTGAACCCTAAGAAAAACATATAGATAGATAGATAGATAGATAGATAGATAGATAGATAGACCAATAGATCCATCTGGAAAGTCAAAATAAACAAGATTGCCTCACAAAATTGGGAACATGGGAGTGGGGAGAGAAGGGAAGGTGAAAGGAGAAGATGAGAGGAGAAGGGGAGAGGGGAGAGGGGAGGAAAACTTGAGGGAACGGGATAGCCAAGATGGAGGAAACACAGATATGAGAGCAAGGAAAAAGATATCTTGATTGAGGGAGCCATTATGGGGCTAACAGGAAACCTGGCTGTAGAGAAATCCTAAGAATCCACAAGGATGATCCCAGCTAAGACCCTAAGTAGTAGAGGAGAGGGTTCCCGAACTGGCCTTGCCCTGTAGTCAGACTGATGAATATCTTAAATATTACCATAGAACCTTTGATGTGGGAGTGTCATATAATCTATTGATTTCATTGGCTAAGTAATAAACAAACTGCTTGGGCTCATAGCTTAGAACATAGGTGGGTGGAGTAAACAGAACAGAATGCTGGGAGGAAGAGGAAGTGAGGTAAGACGCCTCAGACAGAGACATCATCCTCTCCTCTCCCGGGCAGACACACGCGATGAAGCTCCGACCCAGGATGGACGTAGGCTAGAATCTTCCTGGTAAGTGCACCTTGGGGTGCTACACACAGATGATTAGAAATGGGTTAAATTAATATGTGAGAATTGGCCTAGAAGAGAATGGGCCAAGCAGTGTTTAAATGAATACAGTTTGTGTGTTGTTATTTCGGGCATAAGCTAGCCAAGCAGGCAGCTGGGGTGCTGGGGACGCAGCCCCGCCACTCTTATCACTACAGAATGGCGCCCAGACGTGTGGACAACTGAATCCACTGAAAGCCTGAGAAAGCTTGGGAAAGAGTAAAGCATGTTTTCTTGGTAGCGACAATTTCTCGGGTCTACTCTGCTTGCTAGAGGCAAGCAAGCTCTCTTATCTAAGAGAGGCTTCCTGACTCAGCTTTAGCTGCAAAACCCTGCAGCTCATTAAGAGGTCCTGCCACAAAACACTTAAACGGTGTTGACGAAAAGCTGAACGCATGCTTTTCGGTTTTCAGCCATAGCAGGAAAAAAACTGCGCCGTTTAAAAATGCCAGCTTTCTGGGCTATCCTGCAAGGGCAAACTCTGACTCTTTTACGCAGGTAGTTCATGCGGTTTGCAAGCACAGGCTGCTGAAGCTCACTTGCTGGCAGGGACCTTGAAATGCCATACAGTTGTAGCAGTAAACATGGCTACAGCCTGTATATCTGCCATGAGGCTGGAAAGCTAAAGAATGGACTGGATCTAGCTGACAAAGCCACGGCTTTAATCCTACCCATATTGCTCAGTAATTTAAAGGCTCGTGTGGTCAGAAAAAGAGAGATATACAGTAAAGAGAGATTCAAAGACAAAGAAAATTTCTAAATGGTTTAAAGTGTGTTAAAAATATATGCAGACTAAAAGTTGAAGTTCTTAAAGTAAAAAACAAAAAAAAGAAGAGAGTTGTTGTGTGTGGTAGTACACACCTTTAATCCCAACACTTGGGAGGCAGAGGGAAATTAAGCTCTGTGACTTCAAGGTGTGGTAGCATGCGCTTTAATCCCAGTGCCTAGAAGGCAGGGACAAACAGATCTCTGTGAGTTCAAGGTGTGGTAGCGTACACCTTTAATCCCAATGCCTGGGAGGCAGAGACAGGCGGATCTCTGAGAGTTCAAGGACAGCCTGGTCTACAGAGTTATTCCAAGTCAAAGATACAGAGAACCTGTCTCAAAAAGCAAAAAATAAAAATAAACAAAATAGAGGTTAAAATAAAACGAACAAAGATGGAAAATACACAGATAATCTTGATACTGTATGCTATTATGTTCTCTTTGAATTGTTTGAATGCTGAGGAAGGAGCAACAGCCGCTAAAAGATATTTATTTACAAATGCTGCTGAACTAATCCAACATAGATATTTTGATGCCTTGACTTTGAAATTTGGATCTAAGGACATGATGCTTTGGAAAGAAGTTTCTTATTTTGTTTTCACAGAGGATGAGACCCTGTTCATTTCTTCTATTCCGATATGGTATGATGGACCACGTCCTCCTGAAGGGTTGCTGTGAACATCTTCAAAAAATTGCTTTGCTCAACTGCCAACTGAGATGACCCTGGCACACAGGTTACCCCATGAAAGATATGATTAACAGCACCCCCATTCAGCAGGAAGCAGTTTGGAGAGAAAAAACTGTGCCCATGTTCCCAAATATGGTTTATAAACGTTCTTTTACATTTAATGGGGGATATGATAGAGATATGAATAATTTACATTGATATGGATTTTGTTTTAGTGATTTAAATTTAAGGTCAATTTTGTTATATGTATATGCATATTTCTGCTATTGATTAAGATATTGTGATTGTGTAGTTCATTAAAAAATGTAATGTATAATTAGAATATAGATTGTTAATAGATAATCATAATAGTCAAGTTTGTAGTCATGTTAGTTAGATTTTCTAGATATATAGATATATATTTCAGCTTAGATCAGCATTCTTCAAATCTTTCAAAGACTACGGAATATGCTATTAAATATTTTAATAACTTAGGACTTTTCATGACAATGAGACATGTCTGCTCCTGGAAACACCAATCTACTTCAAGAGGAAGATGGGCATCGAAGAGGATCCTTATGGAGTTTGATAGCCATTTGGGCAAGAAACTGTTTTTGCCTGGACTATTGCATAAACTGGACACAGAGAACCCACAGAGAGAGGACTACTGAACTTGCCTAAAGGTGAGATGATCTTTCGGGGTTCCTGATTCATGAAAGAGTCTGCGAGACATTCTGCAGGACACAACAGATAGTGACTGAACTGACTTTGAAATGTCCTGCTTCATGGAAATGTCTCTGGATACCATGGGCCTGTAGGCCGAAGATGGATGCCCCAATGGTACAGAGGAACTTTGGGTGACTGTCCAGGCAGCGAGATGTCTCTGTCATTTCTAGAGTTTTAAAAGTTGCTTTTTTCTTGTTTGCTTAGGTAATATTGTATCTTTCTGGAGTCTTTGATGGAGTTAAGAATAGTTAGTTATAGTTATAGTTTTCCTAGTTATGATAAAGATTATTGTAATTTTTACTTGATAACTGTTTTGTTATATGTAATTTTGCTGTTAAGGTTAAAGCCTTCCTTTTTTTGTTTAAACAGAAAAAGGGGAAATGATGTGGGAGTGTCATATATCAATCTGTTGATTTCATTGGCTAAGTAATAAACAAACTGCTTGGGCTCATAGCTTAGAACATAGGTGGGTGGAGTAAACAGAACAGAATGCTGGGAGGAAGAGGAAGTGAGGTAAAACGCCTCAGACAGAGACGTCATCCTCTCCTCTCCCAGGCAGACACACGCGATGAAGCTCCGACCCAGGATGGACGTAGGCTAGAATCTTCCCGGTAAGTACACCCTGGGGTGCTACACACAGATGATTAGAAATGGGTTAAATTAATATGTGAGAATTGGCCTAGAAGAGAATGGGCCAAGCAGTGTTTAAATGAATACAGTTTGTGTGTTGTTATTTCGGGCATAAGCTAGCCAAGCAGGCGGCTGGGGTGCTGGGGACACAGTCCCGCCGCTTTTATCACTACAAACCTTCATCTAGCAATTGATTGAAACAGGCAGAGATCCACTTTGGAACATCGGACTGAGCTCTTAACATCCAGTTGAAGAATGGGAGGAGTGAGAATATGAGCAAAGAGGTCAAGACCATGATGGGTTCACCCACCGAAACAGTTTACCTGAGCTAATGGGAGCTCATAAACTCGAGCCAGACAAGGAAGGAACAAGCATAGGACCAAACTAGTCCCTCTGAATGTGGTTGACAGTTGCATTGCTGGGGCAGACTGAGGGGCCACTGGAATTGGCACCAAGATTTATCCCGACTGCATGTACTGGTTTTTTGGGAACCCATTCTCTTTGAAAGGATACCTTACTCATCCTAGATATAGTAGAGAGGGCCTTGGACCTTCCCCAAAGCAATGGACCTTACCCTCTCTGAGGAGTGGATGGGGGGTGGAGGGGGTAAGTGGAGAAGATGGGAGGAGGGGAGAGAGTGGAAACTGGGATTGGTATGTATAATAAAAAAAAAGATTGTTTTCTGTTTAAAAAAATAAAAATGTTTTTAAAAAACTGCAGGAAAATTCTAAAAGGTTTTCCTGTTTGAAATCAATGGAGAAGTTCAACTGTAACATCATCTATTCTCTATAAAGGTAAAAATATTTTCTGGATTTATTTAATAGAGCCTAATATTCTTTGGGTGATATATGGGACATCTTTTCATGAATTGGTGCCTTCGGGTCCAGTTCCACATTGATCACCACCTCTGCTGTCATTTACAGTTTGAAATGCGCTGGGCATGCATTTGTGAATTTGATTTCACAATATCAACAACATAAAGTGACTTACCGTGATATTCATAACAGGTTGCCATCTTTAGTTTTGCTCAAGGATCTAGTTCAGAAAGATTTCAGAGTTAAATAAGGCTGAAGTCAGGAATTTACTTTGCTGCCAACGAAAAGTGACCTTGAGTTATCTATGAAATCATTTAAAGTTTGTTTCTTTGTTTGTAGAACCAGAGTCATAATACATGCCTTCCAAGGTTAGTGTGAGGCTGAGTAAAGAGACACAAGAAAAAAAAAAGCTTAGCATGGTGATGTGTTTTGGGGAAACAGTCAAAAACTGTAAAGGCAGAACAAGCAAGGAAGTGCTCAATCTGTAAGACTTGCATCTACTGGGGGTCAGTAAGTTCCTGAGTGAGCAAACACCACAAACTGGCTCGGTAGCAGCTGTGTACCGCAGACTCGGGGCTCTGCAGTTCTCTATTTCATGTAAAGACTAACTGTCATACACACAAGATCTTTTCCATGTGGAACATTGACACAAAAATCTGGGCATCATAGCTCATACCCATAACTCCAGTACTTGAGAGGTGATAGTAGGAGGATCAGGAATTTATGGTTATCCCCAGTTATACAATGAGTTTCTGGACAGCCTGGGTTATAAGAGATTTTGTCTCAAAAAAGGAAAATGTGTCTCAGAGAGTGTTAAAAAGCTATGGCTGAGAAAACACAAAGAGGCCTAGAGAAGGATGGATCTCCACTCGTAGGTAGAAAGAAGGGCAATCCTACAGAGTAGTAACTTATTTGTGGAGTCATGGTTTTTGTTTTTTGTTTGTTTGTTTTTGTTTTTCGAGACAGAGTTTCTCTGTAGCTTTGGAGAGAGTCATGTTTTAAATAAACCCCCTTGGTGCCATTTAACAATATGAAATAACTTTTTTTTTGCTTTTGGTTTTTTGAAACAGGGTTTCTCTGTAGCTTTGGAGCCTATCCCGGAACTAGCTCTTGTAGACCAGGCTGGCCTCGAACTCCCAGAGATCCGCTTGCCTCTGCCTCCCGAGTGCTGGGATTAAAGGCGTGCGCCACCACCGCCCCACTGAAATAATTTTTAAGGTGATTCCATAAACTACTTCAGCCAAGACAAAACAGAGAGGATGAAAGTATCAGTGGCAACGACAAGGGGGCATCCCATTTGGGCACAAGGCTCATAGAAGAAACAGGAACTTTCTCTAGGAGCCAATTTTGTAGACTCTGATGCCCATGTGCCATTCTAAACATGAAAATTCTGGCACTTTAGACATGTTTATCATCAAAACAACAGATATCTGATTATGTATAGACCTATTATCTTTTCAAGTAGCTATATTGGTAACTATTTATACCCAGTAAACAGGTCAAAGAATGAGAGTGAGCCCAAGTGGGCATAATGCTTACTATGGACTGAAAACCTAAAAAGAACTAAGGTGACCCAGGAGATCAGCCTCTGGGTACATCTAAGAGAGATTACCTGATTAGGTTAGCTTCTCAACACGCCTATGAAAGACTATGTTAATTACATACATACACCTTAAGTGTGGGTGGTACACTTCTGTGGACTTGGGTTTTTGATGATATAAACAAGAAAAAGGTATCTGAGTAAACGGTTCATCACTTTCCTCTTCATAATTGCAGGTACAACAGGACCAGCTGCTTCAAACTCTCGTCGCTTCAATGTTTCAGTCGTGATGGACTCTATTCTGAAGCCATCCACTAAAACAATCCTTTCCTTACTTAAGTGTCCCTTTGGAGTATCTCATCACATCAGCAGGAAGAGTAACTGAAACATAAAAACTGTCCGGAGAGGTATGGCTGCTATGATAAACCTGACCTCATGCTTCTTAGGCCTTTGTGACTGGCTCAAGGGAGGGATGTTGAATTTAGAACTTTGGGACAGAAAAGCCCTTAAATGCCACATTGATGAGCCATTGCAGGGTCTTAGGAAAGATAATGCTGAGAGAAACACAGACAGTGGAGGCTCAACTTTCAAAGTGGGGACAAGAATTCCACTAAGAACTGGGGTAGAGACTTTTCAGGTTATATTGCAGCAAATAGTCTGTCTGCCTTCTTCTTCCCATGTCTCAAGAATTTATATAAGGCTAAATTTCAAAGTGGCAGACTGATTTTTCTGGTGGAGGAAGTTTCAAGACATGAGAACATTTGGCCATGACTCTGCTTCTGCTTACTGCTCTTTTTTCAGGCCTACAGCAAAAAAAGAGTTGAGCAGAATGAGATGAAAATGTGGTCTAGTGAAGAAGGCTGAACGAATAGAGAACAAGGAGAGTAAAAATGACAAGCCATATGTAAATGCTGAAGATATTGGTGCATTAAAGATAAATTTTCTTCTCTGCAAGAAGGACAACAAGAAAAGTACCCTGAGGTCAAGACCCCACCCATCAAAGCCTCAAACTTGTAAAAAATGCAAAGTCATTTCAAAGGAGAGAACCTAAACCCAGAATGTTAGAAGAATCTCCTGCTCCTAGAAAGCAACTACTGGGGAAATGTTCCTCCAGGACCAGCAGACATAGGCTGCTACAACTGTGGTCCATGAATCTGTCATCAAAACCTAGTAGCATCATCCAAATGGCACTGGTTTTAAAGGCATGAAAGATGAAAAGATGAGGGTCATAGAGACTTGCACCACAATTCCAGAAAACCACTGAGGTAAGGCAGAGTGTTGCAGAGTTGAGTTCCTGCAAGAAGACCCCAAGAGGACATTTAGGGAAACTATTAAGATCAAGTTCAAGTTTCCAAGGAGACCCCAGGATGTTGGAGATGCCAGAATGATAGGATGTCTTCCAAGGAAAGCAGCATGCGTAAGGGAGATTCTGTGTAAGAGAGAGGCTACATGTTACAGGTCACGGAGCTGGAAGAGTGGGGTTATCTCTTCGGTGCCCAGATAATTTCATTATGAGTCTCAAACAATGAGTGCCAGACATGGAGCTGGAAGATTAGCTATTTGACCTGATGTGTTTCAGATTTTCTGTTTGTTTGTTTTTGCTTGGATCTTTCTTTGCTATGCCTCATTCCTGTCTTTGGGAATGGGAATAATTACTCTGCCCCACTGTGTGTTGAAAGCATATGATTTATTGATTTTTATAAAGGGTCATCAAGTGATTGTGTTGAGTTTTGAAAGATAACTTTGAACATTTAGTATTGGAACTATTTAAGACTAAACAAATTCCACAAACTCAGAAGCTAATAAACAACAGACACTTGTTTCTTAGAGTTCTAGAGGTTAGTGGACCAAAGTGCCAGGCTCCTGAGATTTGGTATCTCTAGAATCCACTTTGTGGTTCATAGATGACATATCCACCAATGTTGCCATCAGGTTGTGGACAGGAAAGCAACTCACTACAACTTATTTAAAAGGTTAATAATCCAACTCAAGGGTTCTGCCCTCACAAGGCATAGTCCCACCTCTAAATATCATCCCTTTGGTGATCAGGTCTCAACACGGAGAGGAGCAGAGAAATACTCACACTGAAGAGAGATAGCAGTTTGGCAGAAAGATGGTATTCTAAAGAGAGGCACTTATATCTCTGTCTTTGACTACCAGAACCCTAGAAACGTTGCAATTTTTATTTTAAAACTATTTAAACAATTATCTTCAAAAATGGGAAATTTCCTCCAAAATTTCATGCCGAGAGAAGAATTTTTTCAGCCCTATCATTTTCATTGCTTTCTTATACAGAGAAATAGAGATGATAACTCAGGATTTACAAAAAGCATAGAAGAAAAAACAGGAATGACTGACATCACAGCTGAATTGGACGGGAAGAAACATGGAAAATCATACAGCTTGATTTTGTGGTTTAACCTCTCAGGAAATCTTGACCTTGAAAGTGAGCCTTCCAAAGTCACTTTCAAAGTTGGTGCAATATCTAAGAATAGAATTCCAGAGTCTTGATTGTTCAGTTCAACTCAGTACCCTGCTGGCATGCGTCCCATCTACCTTGGAACCTGCCATTGCTTTCTTATCTACCTGACAGCATTGGTATTCATTACCTGACTAGAACATGGTCAAGAAAGGTGGGTGTGATACCAGACCATTTGCCCAGTCTCCCCCACTTTTCAAATTAACAAATATGGAAGAACCTCTACGGCTTTGCTATCCTTGGTTACCATTGTCAGGTTTACAAGAATGTCTGGTTATTTGGTTGTTCTTGACTGGATAATTTCTATTTCCTCATAACTTTGAGTTAGTTTTTACCAGCTTCTGTGCTTTTGGTAACCAGAATACTGATGTCAACACTGACTTATATTTGAAGAACTGACAAAATCAAACCCAGTAAAATTGCATATATGACAATTCTGCATTCCTTTGAAGAGCATATTAGCATTTGTGTGAGCATCTGCTTTGTTCCTGCTATTGTGTGAAATCTGAGTCCTTGAGCACTGCTTAGAACTAGGCTACTAAAGAGAATGTGTGCCTCTGAAATAGACTTCAAGACGTTGTGTGTTATGTTGATAGGCACAGCTTACCCCCAAGGCTTACCTTCTTGCCTCATGGGCTTTCTAGTGTCCTGGGGCGGGGGAAGGTTATTCCTCTTTAAGCATCTCCTCTCCCTTGGCATGTTACTAGTATCCCGTCACTGTTACATGGTCCTGCGTCTCCTTCCTCTGGACTTCCTCTTTCTGATCTAAGTTCTCCAATGGTACCACTTTTCTGCTTTTGTTGTTTCCACCAAGGCATCCAATGAAGAACCCAAGACTAGGCTGCAATTCTCCTGTGTGAAGACATCTTCTAAACAGTAGGAGCCCCTGGAATGGTTCTTTGCTTCTTTCTAGTTTATCTTGAGGATCTCTTTCTCATTAGCTATTCTGAGTCACAATTTGGGAGATTGAGCAACATGTGGCTAATAAAATAAACAAGATTTTATTACCTGCTATATCCTCCCCACTCAGCTAAGCAGTCTAGTTTAATCCGTAGGACAAGGTTTTTCAAAGTTCGTAATAATAGCTCCTTTTATAGATAGAAAGCATCTCAAAGTATCTAAAGCTTAGTTGCTGAGTTCTTGTGAATATTAGTAAATATTAATATTTTAGATATTAACAAAAGGTTTATGTGACATGAAAAGAAGTCAAAATATGGCCTCTTTGATGATTAGGAAGAAGAGAAGGCATTCAGTACTCTTATCCACCTTTGCAATTTGTGCCTCCTCACAAGGAAGCCAGGGAGCTTCACACCCAGGTTATGGCAGCAATGGCTTTAGAAAGTGTATTGTTGATAACAACTGCAGTCTGCAATGGCATGCCTGTGAAAACTATTCAAAAGGAATGTGCACTGCAAAAGCTTAAAAACAATGGTAAATCTGAATTTATGTATGGCTAGCTCAATTAAAATGTCTAATCATAGCATTTATTATTCATTGTGACACAGGACCTGGCAGAAGAAACTTAAGGCAGGGAAGATTTATTTAGGCTCATGGTTTTGGAGGTTTTCAATTTATTATGGTAGTGAAGACATGGTTACAGAAACGGTTCCCAGCTCCACCCAAGGTAGCAGGATCCAGTTCCATCCATGTAGACAGGATTCCTGAGGTGGAACCGCTCTTCATATATCAGCCAATCAAGACGTAGGAAGCCTGACTGGAAGTAGGGCTAGATTGTAACCCTCCAAGGCAAGCCCACGGTGATCTATCAAACAAGGGAATCAAGTGAACCCTTAGAGATTCTTCAGCTACAAACCAAAATAAATGCTCGAATAAATATATCACTTAACAAATGCATAGATAATTATATCACTTAACATAGTTCTAAGGCTGCTTTGCTCTTCAATAAAGTTCACATATAATTTACTGTTAACATCACTTCAGCCTCACGGAAGTAAGACGTGCAGCCCTGCCTTTTAAAGCAAATGATTCATTGGAAGGCTGCCTGACAGTCTCACTACCATTTTCTTGTACTCATTCTTAAGATTGTACGTATGAGAAAGATTTCTCCTCCCGCCAACTCACAGTTGTTAAAAGGCAGTGTAGGATCGAGTGCATCTTGGTGAGAGAGTGCTTGCCTAGAATGCACGGAACTTTGGATTCAATTTCCAGCATTTTAATTTTTTAAGAATTAATTTGATATGTTTAAATAGCTGGACAATGATGCAGAACCAATGAATCACATGGCTAGCGGTTACTGAATACGGAAGCTAATGCTTTTAGTGGAAGGGAGTCTTGCTAACTAGCTAATGAAGCGGACCATTTTAGTTTAGTGATTGACTATCGTGACATTGCCCTCCCCTCCCTCCTTCCCTCTAGTCCATATGGAATGCAAACCTCTACTAAAGAACAAAGATCTCCCTAATTTCCTCAGTCCAGGTGGGCTAAGTCCATTCAGGACTGGCCGTGAGTGATAAACAAATTATAAACCCCATGTTGGGCCTTTCAAGGCTCTGAATTAGCAGGGCTCTCGTGAAGGGTTAGGGATTATGGGCTGTGCCTGGTTAACGCTGTGTGGAAACCAGCATTAACTCGCCACCTCTGTGACTCTTTGTAGCCATCATTCAGAGGATATGGGACTGGAAGTTTCCTTTTTTCCCTGGGTTCCTTTGTGAGCAGCATGAAGAGGCCGGGCACTGTGCCTGGGCACATTATTTCACCAGCATTAACTTCCCTGTGCTCGTTCTCCAGAAAAAATAAATAAAAAAAAAAAACAAGACTTTTCCCATTTAACTGAGACCAAAGTTTTCTCTTCTCCTCTTTGTGATGTGGAAATGAATAGGAAGAGATGAGTTTTGCTGAGGCTTGAGAGTTAGTGAAGAGGAGATGGGCAAGGGATGGATACTGTCTCCTGATTCCATAAAGAGGCTGCTCCCTATGAACAGAGCAGTGGCTGTTATGAACTACAAAACCACATTGTTCCTTTCTTTCGTGCTGAATGGAGTTGGTTACCCTTTCAGCATAAGTGTGAAAACAGGAGAGAGAAAGAACATATCCACGTTGGGCAACGTTAAATAGAAGAGTTTGAGGAACGCTGGTACGCTGGCTATAAAATGATGGAAATTCGTCAATGAAAGTGCGTGGTTTTAATTAGTCTCTGAACTATATTCTAAAAGGAAGTTCACCAAAGGAATAATACCACAGCAAACTACATGTGCAGAGTCTCTGCGTCAGGAAGAAATCCCAGCAGCCTCCTAACCTCTTTCAGGGCCCGGAGAGCAGGGTATTCAAACCGTGAGTGTGCAGCAGGTGTGGCTGACAGTGCAGTTTCTGGAGACTGTCCTGGCACGTGGAGAGACAGGATGAGAACCCTGATACCATATCCTATCTCTGTGTGGAGTTTCTTAATGACTTAACAAGATGCAGGAGGATGCCCAGGGGAAAGCATGCTTCCTTGCAGCTTTCATTCAAACAGTCATTCACACATCCATCCATCCGTCAGTCCATTTATAGCCAAGAGGGTGTTAGATGCTCCATCTGCTGTATCCTGATCCGGGGGACCACATGCTTGCTCTCCTCTACCGTTTAGCACAAATAATGAGATGAACAACAATCTACAAGCTTGCAGAATGCTTTCTCTTTGGGTCTTTCTGGTTGCTTTTGGTACTTCTATAAGTGAGAATCAATTATTACACAGCTCTCACAGTCAGTGCGACTTAGACGTCCAGAGAAAGGGTGGACAAAGCAGGTAGATAATAATGGGTCTCTTTGGCCTAATTTTCAAGATGCCATCACTTTTTAATCGTAAAGGTCTATTATTTTTATTTCATGTGTGCGGGTATTTTGCCTCCAAGCATGTATGTGTACTGTGTGTGTGCCTGGTTCCTCAGGCGGTCAGAAGAGAGCATCGGATCCCCTGAAGTTATAGTTGGAGAAAGCTTCAAGCCACTGTTCACATGCCGGAAACTAAACCCAAGTCCCCTTTGAGAGCAGCAATGCCTCTTAACTGCTGAGCTGTTTCTCTAGCCCCTAAATGTGCCATCTCTTTCAGCTCGTCCCCTATCCCAGGACCGAGTTATCAGTCCCTAGAGACCCCTTGTAGAGTGCAGGTGACTGCTTACCAGCTTGGGTGACAGTGCCTGGCGGTTCATTCATGGTTATAGAATTTGTAGGTAATTGATAGACTCATAATCGTGCAATATAAAAACTGGATAAATAGCTCTCTAGTGTGCTTTAAGCTATGTAGTTTCAATATTAGAAACATGATTTTCACATTCTATTCTACTACTAAATTCCAAAATTAACCATAATTCAAGTTGTCCAGAATGTAGTCACCGTGGAAGTAGGATTTCCATGGCATATATGAGCATGAGTTTATTCTATTTAATTGTTTTCGTGTGCTGCTGACTTTCATGCATGTTAGCCAAGTATGCTACCAATAAACTATATCTTCGACTTATAAATTATTGGATTTGAAGGAAAGACAGCAATGAGAGCTGGAGAGATGTCTCAGTGCTGAGAGCACTTGGTGCTCTTACAGAGGACCAGGCTCAGCTCCCAGAACCCACAGGGCAGATCACTACAGTCAACAACTCTAGTTCCAGAGGATCCGACAACTTCTCCGCCTCTGAAGGCAGAAGGCATGCAAATGATATATGGATACATGCAGGCAGGACACCCACTTATACAAAATAAAGAAATATAAAAAGGAAGACAAGAACGAGATTTCCAGGGAAAAACAGATACTGTTGTTTTAAGAGACCCAGGCCCCACAAAATCCCTGACAAAATCCCTGAACCATAGTCCTGCACAGACCCTGAACAGCTCGGCTCCAAGCCCCAACCTAGTGAAGGAAGCACACTCTGAAAATGTGACCAGAGCTGGAGGGGGGGGGGGGGATGTGTCTCCGAGCCTAGAGCTGGTGAAAAGACCCCGGACCCTGAAACCAGGATCAAAAGAATTCACAATGCCCTTAGATTCAGGGAATACCAAAGATATTTGCCCTGGTCCAAAAATTAGGGTCAAAAAGAACCAAAGAAAGAAGCCCAGTTTGTCCCCAAAATCGAAGTCATCTCTGCCCCCTCCCTAAAACCAGCCAACCCCTGAGTAGAGAAAACTGACCAATCACTGAGCACCTAGAGGCTTGACCTTCCCTTCAGGCAGTTACCAGCAGCTGGGAATTCCCTTCAGTCTTAGAAAGACCCCTTAAGTCACAGAGAACAGCCAATTCCAAGCCTGGAATTCCCTTCACCCCACTAGGGGGCAGCCAATCACAAGCCCAGAGCCTTGGCATGCCCCAAGCCTCTCCCCTATATAAACCCCCTCTGTTCTGAGTTCAGGGCCTGGCTCTCTTATGAGCTATTAGTGTTGCTGCTGTTCTTGTCATTGCTCGCAGTAAAGACTGGTTTTGCACAGAGTCGGTTTCCTGGTGGTGGTTCAGGTTTCCGATTCCCCGCATAACAGTTTGGGTGCGGGGCAGTGAATATTTGTGCATACACATACATGCACACGATGTGTGTGTGTTCACATGAGCACATGTAGCAGTAGGTTCTTACCTTCCACCCTTAAATGGGTTCTGAGGATGAAGCTCAGGCCACGTGAACAGCACATTAACCACGGAGCCATCCACCAGCCCCAAAGATATGTTTTTGAAGTGAAGTTCTATACACGTGAAGGGGAAAAATATTTGGTGGTCGTCGGTGAAACCATGAGACTCCATTAAAAGGGCTACCAAGGATTTATTAGGATGTCGTCAAGGTAAATAGCCACCCTGGGCCTCCGTTCCACTCAGGAGTGAATAGAACCAGCAGTCTGATCTTGGATCAGACAAGAAACACGGCCTCTGTCTGGTCGGATAGCCCATGACAATGGGCGAAGCAAATACTCACTACAGGTGGTGGTTGTGAGAAGGAACAGTGGCTTAACTGGTTTCTAGCCTTTGGTTTGAGGTTTGAGAAGCCACTGGCAGCCATTTAAACCAATGGATACTTGGTGAGCACAAATTAACTAATTTACAAAATGAAGTGATAATAGTGTTTACTTCACAGGGTCCTTGTAAGGATTGAGTTGAGGCTACCCAGAGAGCTCCCAGCAGGGTCTAACATGTACTCGTTATTGAACTGGCATCAACTGTTATTAATATTATCATCAGTAGCATTGGCAGACAGGAAATGGGATGATAGATTTACTTTTATTTATGTGTATGTGTGTTTGTGTGGATGCATGCCACGTGTGTGCAGATGCCGGCAGAAGACTGAAGTGGGCATTGGATTCCTGGAGCTGTAGCCCAGGTGATCGTAAGCTGCCCAACATGAATGCCAGGAACACATAGGACCCAAACTCTAGTACTCGGGAGGAGCAGTGAAGGCCCTTAACTGCTAAGCCGTCACTCCAGCCCTAGAGAGTTTTGATTAAATATCCAGAATAAATCCTTAGGAGTAAAGAGTTTCTGGTATAATTGGGGTGAAATCCAGGAGGTAAAAGTCCCACCAACTAGGCTGATAATGTTTGTGACTCAAATCACAAACACTGAGTAAGGTGTTAAGCAGAGCCATCGTTGTGTGAAACAAGCCCCACAGTTTCTGTGGACAGGACACAGCCCAGGACCAGAACCGCTGGTTAGACGACAGTCAAGAGGTCACAGTGAGAATTAAAGTTTGCTGTGGGGAACCAAGGAGCCAGACGGCACAGCCAGCCTTCAGTCAGAGAATGGAAAGAGTTCATTTCTGACGAGTGAGCTGCGCAAGAAAAACATTCTGCCCGGAAAGCAAAGAGCAGAGGCAGACCTGGCCTCCTGCTGGCAAGCACACTCCACAACCAGAAAACACCTAGGTCACAGGAAAACTCCAATAACACTAGTCAGCTAAATGATCAATTGATTCAGTGGTGACAGATTCCATGAACTGCATCAGCTTGGGAGCGTGGGTCCTAGAGACGGTCTTGCTTCCGGTTCAGCAACCTCCTGGCTGTGCTTCCCCTTGCCATCCTGCTTAGGCTGAATGGTGCTGAGTCTGTTACATGGTAGATGCTGGGAAGGACACGAAAGAAAAGTTTGAGTTCAGTTGTGAGCTGAAGGTTCTTTGTAAGACATAGCCATATGGAAAGTTCCAGAGCTCACAAAGTGATGTGTTACATACTCAGAGAAGTGGAAAACACATGCAAAGTGGGTTGACCAGAAGTCTGCATCTCTTGTGTTTGCTGGACTTTGAAAAACAGACAAGATATGGGTGTAAAGGGAAAAGTGGGAATGCTTTTCTGCTAGGGACCACTGAGTCTAGTATGTGTATGTGCAGAGGGGTGTGTGCACGTCCTTTCTGAAACAGTGCTGGTCTTCCATATTAGTCAGTAATGGTCCCTCTTCGTGGAAATAGGGGAGGACTGCTGGATGGTAGAGACCGCTAGGCTGTTGCTCTTTAGAGTTTAAAAAATATTAGCAATTTTAGAATCAGTAAACAGCCCAATGATTCCTCCCAATGTTTAGGATCCATAGTAGAAATAGAAACACGAGAAGCAATTGGTATAGGTAAGAGATTAGAGACACACTAAGGCAAATTTCAGTATCCAAGCTATGTGTCTATGGGAGGAAAAGGCCGAGTGAAGGAAAACAGGCAAGAAGGGCTTAGAGCCACGTGAGACACTAAGTTCATCAGCACTGTTGAAGGAGCTCAAGCAAGGTGTCCCTGGGGGTTATTTAACCCTGGCTGTGGTTATTTAAAATTCAACTTTATGATAGTTTTGTAAGACAAAGCAGAGACTTCTTATATTAGCTTTGGCCAGAAGTATTCAGATCCGAGAAGACTGACTGCTGAATTGGGAGATTAATCTGACACTCACCACGTGTGGCATTGGAAAGTCACCTCACTTCTGGTGACCTGGGTTTCCTGAAACATCAAATGTGGGAATTAGATGCGGTGCCCCTGGGTATCCTCCAGGTCTGCTTTCTGCGGCGCCCTGAGACGACGCTAGCACCTGTTTTCAATTTGAGCTCTTACGTGCATTTCCTTATTCTTTAAACCTGCCTTTCTGGTAAGCTGTGACATTCATTATGGGGCTTCTAGTCATTTCCTTTTATTCTAGAGAGAATATATATTCCATTTTTTAGCTCTAGCCTTTCCAGCCCCCTCATGTTGAAACCATATTTTGTGAGAACAGCTGTTAAAATCATCTCTGGGTTTCAGTGGCAGCCATGACTGGGAAGCCCTACTGGACAAGGTTCAGCCTGAGAGGGCGGCCCGCTTATTTGGATGAGAATTTGCAGTGATGTTACGTACTATTGCACGCTGTTCTAACTTATCTGGAGCCACGAGGAAGGCCTCCTGGCAGTTCTGTACCTGGAACTTCCTCGTCTCCACCCTACACTTCCTCCTCTCTGACGCTCAACATTCTAGACCTTTCATTGCAGGGTGCTCAAACTAGCCACGCCTTCAGCAGGCACCAAAGGAAAATGAAGACAGGCTAAGAGGAAAGGAAGAACATGATGCCAGTCACCCTTCGCTAGCGCGGAAATGGGCAGGGTTCCTTAGCCCCTACCACGAGCTGGAATCTTCATCAGGATGGTCACTAGGGAGTCCTTTGCTTCCTAGGTCTTAATGTGTTTGCCCCTGTTCTACTGCAGGGAAAACCCTTCGTGATCAGGTAGCTCCCCCGGAAGTCATCTCATTCGGAAGTGCCATCCTCATGCGCTCAGCCCACGCTGCATCTGCAGAGAGCAGTTCTCACGGACATTTACACAGGTCACACCCTACCTGTTCTCTTCCCCTATCTGATGCGCTCCAGGTCCCATCTCTACCTCAAAACCACCTGACTGCCCTCTGAATGCTAACAATAATCCTGCGTCAGTGCCTAGGCCCCTTGGCACAGCTAGTATTTTAAACAAAAACTACCTATCACAGGACTACAGTCAGTCACGCCATGAACAGCAGCATAGCAATTCCGGGGCTTCTGGGGAAACGTCACCCTGTCTCTTCTCCAACGGCTCAGGTTTCTTCTTTAATTCCTAGGAAGACAGGTCTTCCCTTCTCGAGTTCTTGAGCCCCTGGGGACCCCTACCTGGTGCTTTTATTTCTTCCATCAACCCTCATCACCATGTTTCCAGCTCTTATGCTTCAGTAGGTAAAATGGGTCCTACTGTGTGAGTTGGAAACAGTGTGATAATAAGATCTGGCCTCAGGTTGCCCTTGTCCTCATCATCCCCCCTATGGTGCAGAGGGCTTCTTCCTTCCGTTCCCCTCTCCTTTCCATGGTGTGTGGTGGGGGGGGGGGGGGTGTCAGGCAACACCCTGCTGCTGCCACAAACCATCTAAGAAAATCCACTTACAAAGAGAAAGATCTGTT
Organism: Microtus oregoni; assembly: GCF_018167655.1. NCBI lineage: Eukaryota > Metazoa > Chordata > Mammalia > Rodentia > Cricetidae > Microtus > Microtus oregoni. Next base: position 46,986,545 of record NW_024543073.1, read on the forward strand.
TTGCTCACAGTTTCAGAGATTTTAGCCCATGATCTCTTGAGCCCATTACTCTGGGCCTGTGGTGTGTCGTAAACTCTTCCTATGTGATGAAAGGAAAAATCTCTTCAACCCAGATAAAGAAGGCAGCAGCTGCCCAAAGAAAAATTTCTGTCCAAGTCTGGCTTGGTAAACCAATACATTTATTGGCAGTATCTCCAGGAACAACGGCAGTGACACCACTGGGAAGTCTCTGGAGCAATTTGTAAACAGGTAAACTATTACAAAAAAGAGTTCTATTCATAGCTAGATACAGTCATGGAAATTACACTCTGATGGGTCCTACTGGGCAATGCACAGGCCACGACATCACAATCCTCCCCTTAGTTCCCTGGCACTGTGTATCACTACAGTGACCTCAGGAAGGGGAGGAGTTTTCTGAACCGACTGAGTCTCCACCTCCTTCTAAGAGGTGACATTAGTAAGTGTGATGTCAAGGGGGTCTCCTAGTGACTCCAAGTGCTCTAATTCACAGACGAAACCGATTCCCATGAGTTGGCAGTGAGCTCCGAAGTAGGAGAGTGTGGTGACATTGCTCACAGTGTGGTACCTGGGAAGGAAGTGGTAGACACTGGGAACCCAATATCCCAGTCAAGGACATACCCCCTAATGAGCTAACGTTTTCCCACATCACATCACTCTATAAATGTAGCTATCACTGAGAAAGAACCAACCACCCTCAAGGAGGTGAATTAGCCATTTGGGTACTGCAGACAAGTCTCTACAGCATAAAGTGATGGCAAGGGCTATCTGGTCTGTTGGAAAGACAGCAATGAGCCTTGCTTTTCAGAAACCATGAAGGAAACACTAGTCAGAGATGAGGCTTGTGGGGTAAAAGTCTATTTACCTTTTTAGTTGTATGTTGATGGTGGGAGCGGTGGGCTGCAGCCCCGGCTCCAGCACAGCTAGCTTTATACCCAAAATAACAACACACAAATTATATTCTTTTAAACACTGCTTGGCCCATTAGCTCTAGCTTCTTACTGGCTAACTCCCACATCTTGATTAACCCATTTCTAATGAGTGTAGCACCACGAGGTGGTGGCTTACTGGGAATATTCTTAACCTGCATCCATCTTGGAGAGGAGAGCTATAACGATTGTCTCACTTCCCTTCTTCCCAGCATTCTGTTCGGTCTACTCCGACTATCTAAATTCTGCCCTATCAGGCCAAGCAGCTTTCTTTATTAATTAACCAATGAAAGCAACAGATAGACAGATGACCCTCATCCATCAGTTGTAAGAGAAGGTGGGCTTGGAAAAGGGACCAAGGGACAGGTAAAAGATATTTGGGGGAAAAATTTAATTTTACTATTATTTTTTGATTTTTTGAGATTACAATATAATTGCTTCTGCTTCCCTTTCTCCCTCCGAATCCTGCCATATAACCCTCCTTGCTTTCTCTAGTGGCCTCTCTTTTCATTAATGGATGCATATATTTGACAATTTGATGATTGTTTTTGACATGTCAATTGTAGGGGAGAAAGCACAGGGCTTACAGCTGACATCACTAAACAAAACAAAGAATAACAAGAGAAACCATGCATTAGTTTAGTTGGCACTTTATGTGGATGAGACCCCAGTGACCTGGGGAAATCTGAGCATGTTTATGGGCTGGCAGGCACATATGTTTGGAAAAAAATATGGTCTAAGTACAATAACCTGAGGGAAAGCAAGGCCAGATCGGGTCATTCCAGTTCCTTGTGGCATTTCTATATGATGCCCCTTCCATCTAGGCACAGGACAGGATACCTGTCATCCGAGTGTCTGAAAGAGAGGAAGAAGGGAGAGGTTCAGAGAGGAATCTTCTAGATTTTGTGGTCTGTTTTAGGAAGGAAACAGTGGCATGGATTTCCCTCCCATGAGCCACTTCAGGAGAGAAGGACAGGAGACTGTTGAGACTCTTGCCTCTGTGGTCTTATCTTCCTTCATCTTAAAATCCTCAGCATACCGAGATGCTATGTGTAGCATGGGGAAGGAAGGAGAGAGGATGGGCAAGTAAGGTCTCTAAATGTCCACATGAGGTGGGCTCTGCCTGGATTGGGAAAAGACAGCGTGGAGAAGGCAGAGCTGTTTTATTCTCTTCAAGTGCAGAGGATTCACACAATTGGAGTTAAAATAACCAGAGTATGCGTAGAAAATCACCCAGATCCGCATTTTTTCCTTATGAGTAAAAACATACCTGTGCCTTAGAGGACTCTGAGCAGAAGATGAGGCTTGGGGAGGAGATCATGGAGAGGGAGGGCACAGTGAAGGGGAGGAGACCGTGGAGGGGAGGGCACAGTGAAGGGGAGGAGACCGTGGAGGGGAGGGCATAGTGGAGGGGAGGGGACTGTGGAGGGGAGGGAACCGTGGAGGGGAGGGGACCATGGAGGGAAGGGGACCGTGGAGGGGAGGGGACAGTGGAGGGGAAGGGACCGTGGAGGGGAGGGCACAGTGGAGGGGAGGGGACAGTGGAGGGGAAGGGATGGTGGAGGGGAGGAGACCATGGAGGGGAGTGGAAGTGGAGGGGACGGTGGGTCAGCCACATTAGTGAACTGATGAATAGGGATAGTGAACTGAATGAAAGGAGTAATGGGCTCAGTTTGCTGTAATCCTTGATGATACAGTCTAGGGGTATTGATTGCATTCACTTTCTTTCCACCAGTTAAAAAATTAAAAGGTAGGAAAAAATTTGAGCACAATGGATAGTGGAGAAATCTCAAACAGTGCAGACAACCAGAGACAGAACCAGCAGTTAAGAAAGGGTTTTATTAGGGAAACACACATGCAGAAGACTCACAGGGAAAAAGCAGAGGGGTGGCTCAAAAATGCAGTCTGTTTTCAAGAGCTGGTGTTTTGTTTTGTTCTGTTTGATGTTGGACTCACAAGTCCTGATCCAGCCTTGAACATGTTGAGCCAGTCCATCTGGCCTGCCTGTAGGAGACAAAAGCCCACAAAGCCTTTTTTTTTTTTTTAAGCACCCAGGCCTTTGTCTTAGGTCATGAGGATGAGAAGAAGCCAACCATTTTGGAAGTTTGCCACCTTTATAAGCTAGTGACAGCCCCCCTCCCTATCCGTCTGCCTACCACGATTCTGTTCAACTCCCGGTCTCTCACCCATGAGTCAATAGAAGTTGGTGAGATGGAAGATCTGTCAAGCATGGCTCCTGGATGCTGTGAAATTAGTAAAATTAGTGCTCAGCTCACAGGAGGACTGAGAGCAGGCAGGAGCTTGGAAGGAGTAAGGAAGCATGGAAGGGCCTGGGAGTTGGAAACCTTCATAATTATCTAGGCTCAGTCACCAGGAAGCTGTGTGGGCTTGTTCTAGTCGTTTGTATATTGAAGACAGGCTTCTTCACAGCCTCCTCTTCCCCAAAGGCCTGTATTCAGCATCCAACTTAAAATAAACACGTAGAAGCTGGGGAAAGGGCTGTGCGAGCCCCGCTTCATTGTGTTAGGAAAGAACCCAGAAAATTTGCAGAGGGAGAGGGAGGACGAGAGGGAGAAGGAAGAGATCTGGGAGAGACAGAGAAGTAATGACTTCTCAGAACAGATACCTAAGGAGCAAACATGTGCATAGAATACTTGAAGACCCCACTTGGTGAGGTCTGTTTAGAAAATAAAATTCTGTTTGACATAGTGGCAAGGCCTCCACGCACTTCCCCCACTCGCTGGTGGGTGGGCTGGGGACTGGGAGGCCTCTTACCGGTGCTTGGCTTGTTGCTAAGCAGGGCTGGTGTGCTTGCTCTCGGCTTTATATACAGTGTATTGTTGTTTTGTAAGGCAGAGTGCCCATATAAATCCTGCATTGCTGAGATGGAGCATGGCAGGAAATAATTACATAAATCATTACACTTGTGCCTCACATTGCCTCTTATTCCTCATTTTATACTCCCATGTGTTAAATAACCTGAACCCTGAAATCATAATAGTATCCTTAATAGATATGTTTATTTTATTTTTTTTTTTTTTTGCCCTTGTTAGACTAAAAGTTTGTGGAAATGGGTAGAGTTTGCTTGGGGCTGTGGGTATGAATTTTCTGCAAGCTAAGATTTGATTGTTTGAAAGGGTTTCAGTAACCGTTGAGGGCGGGGACCTAAAAGCATATGATCAGACTGCAATCAGTAAGACTGCTCCCAGAGAATACACGAAGGCGAACCTAATGTTTGGGGCCTGAGTTTCTTGAGGGAATATGTTGCTGCATGCTGCTTTTCCGCGTCTCTCAAAGAGGAAGTGCAAGAAGAAAGGAGTTAATGATATTCATTCAACACAGGCCTAATTAAGGCAGGAGTTGATTAAACTAATAGAAAATGTCATATAGACAAAATATCATGTCTGAAAGAAAAACCCTCTAAACACAATGTTTTTACAAGTTTAGCATTGACATTATTATAAGGTAGTCCTAGGACAGTTTTGCCCAAAGTGCCGATATGATGCCTATAATTGTTGCGACTCGAAGGTGTGCACCGGATGGGTTAGCATCCTAAGTGCGTTGGTGCTAGTGAAAGGATGCGGCTCCAAAGTCATCTGCATCTAAAAAGTGGTACTTAAAAGGGAAACTCTTGGGGAGGAAACTTGATCCAACTCTGTGAGAAAAATGTTTTTAATAAGCAGTTAAGGTTTAGATTATACACTAATTGGAAAGGGTTTCATTTTTTACAGCATAAATCATTTTCCTTCCCCTCAGCAGTATGAATTATTACAGCAGCTCCATTCCATGACTTCCCAAGGCTCTGGACGTTGAATGTAAGTTCACAAGGAAACCCATGGCTCTTTGGAAGAGCAACCCTGGCTGGACAGGACTGTCAGGATAAGTGTGTGTGCCTGGGAAGGCTCACACCTACACCGAATCTCTCAGGGTAGCCAAACTTTCAGTGCAAGGGTCTGGGGACAGGCTTGGTCAGGAAAGTGCTGGCCACACAAGCAGCAGGACCCATGTTTAGTTCTCAGAAACAACAGGTAAAAAAATCAGGGACTTGGTGTATGCTTTGTAATAAAGGCAGGTGGGTCTCTGGGGCTTGCTGGCCAGCCAGCCCAGCTTACTTTGCAAGTTCTGAGGAAATGACAGACTGTCTTTAAAAAAAAAAAAAAAAAAGGCTGGGGATGGCTGAATGGCACCCGCGGAATGCTTGAAGTTCTCTTTTGTCGCATGTATGCACCCCCCCCACACACATACATGCGTGCACATGCACACTCCTACACTACATTTCATGGAGTCATGTGTCATCTAGAAGATTACCATATTCAGAACACTGGCTCCAATTCTTAAAGACACATTTTGAGAATAATTCAGAAAACCTGAATACATGGAAAAGGCTTCTGTCGACCAATGGGAAGGATTCGACCTGAAGGAGGTGGATTTCATTGTGGTCCACTGTTGCATGGCATCTTAAAAGTTACCATTTACTCTATCTGGGTTTCAGCTTTTCATAGAACATCTATAAAAGAGTGGATCTAATAAATAATTTATAAAGCTTTTTTTTTTAAGCCTTAAAATTCCAGCATTTTTGGCAGAACATTTTGAGGTAATAACTAAGGTTTGTGTTCCCAGCACTCTTGTCGTGGCCTCCCCCATGGAGCCCCTGGCTTTCATTACTTAGACAAGGGGAGATGCAGTAAACAATGAAGTCATCTGAATTATTATTGTTGTTTTTCAACTTGTATTAGCCACAATAATCTTGAAACCGAAGGCATCAGAGTGTAGGTGTGAGTTGTTTGGGAGAGGGCTCCAAAAGCATCTTGTAGAAGATGAGAAGCAAACTGTAAAGTGCATCCATGTAAATAATGTGGTTTGACTTAAGAGCTAGCTCTTTACCAGGAGAAAGAAGTTGACCCTGGAAGGCAGAATGGGATGGGGGGGGGGGGGGAGTGACGGTCCTTAGGTGGCCATGAACCTGCAGGAAGAAGTCCACCACTCCAAGGAGGGCCGGGAAGGAACAACAAAGGCCTCGATTTATTCCAGGGTTATTTCAGAGTGCAGAAAACCATTGGTGGCATCGCTAGCTTGCTAGTGGCCTCACAGAATAGCCACCTATGCAGGAGAGTTACTAACTATAGTGAAGCCAGGGGGAACCCAGCAAAATGCCTCCAGGGCAGCCTCGTAGAATCCTATGCTCCCTAGCAAGATGGAAAGCAGGAACTGTGTCCCCCAAAGGGAGCAGGGACATGCCTGAGAAGGGGTTCTGAGAATAGAGATCCTTCAGACACAAGGGGACAAGGACAAAAGGCTCCTTTTGGAGTGCAGAGATCAAGGGGGATGTGCGTTTTCTTCTGCGTGCTGAGAGAGAACTTGCATGTTTGTGGCTAAGGTCACACAAGGTTGTGCATATGAAGCTCCATGCCACTGACCCAGTTGTCTCTTCTTATTTTGGGACGAATTCCTAGGTACAGGACTACAGCCTTAAGTAGGAGAGTAATGGACTGAGATTTGCCCTTGGGAAGTGCGACCCCTGTGATAGTATTTAATGCGGCCTACCAAAGGTAATAATGGATGACATGTGGATCATGGGAATGATGCTCTCCAGACAGCGTTAGTGCCCTAGTGAGATGCATCAGAAGGAGTGGGCTTTGTCTCTCTGCCATCTCAAAACTTGGGGTAACTTGTCCTAGCATTAATATATCAGATGCCAAGAGCAGAGCCTGCATCATAAGCACACCGTGCTGTCGCTCCAGTGCCTGACTTCCATCTTTCCAGACTGGGAGAAAACAAGGTTCTGTGTTTAACCTCCTAGTCTGTGTAGAATTTTATAATGGCAACTCCAGCACACTAAGATCCCAAGCAGGACAGTTTTGAAAACAAAAGGGGACTGATGGAAATTATACACTTCTAGTATTCATTAACCATCTCCTTCAATATCAGCCCCTGGAGGCAGGAAAGTCAGCAGTTCAAGACCGGCCTCGGCTGTGTTCTACCTTCTAAACTGACTTTTTGTGTGAGTTTATGGATAGATTCAAACAAGTCAGTAGAAATAAAATGTTTATGAGTTGTACCTGGGTTTAAGGTCAACCTGAGCAATAGAGAGAGAGAGAGAGAGAGAGAGAGAGAGAAGAAAGAAACTTTCAACAAATTAGCACATAATTTAAATTGATTGACTTGTAAGTATTTTGGCAGAAATTCTTTGCATAATCACTTTATCTAAAAAATAAAATTATTCATAGTTTCATACATTAAGTAAAAATATAAAATTATATTATCTTGATATCTTCACAGTAAAATTAACACACAACATCTCCATGACTTGCTCACTGAAAATGTACTGTAAAATCAAACATGGTACATCATTTTCACAAATTTCTACTTTTCTAAGTTATCTTTTTACTTTTTCAAATATTCTTCAAATTAATATCTCTAGTAATCTCTACTCTTCCCGGTAATGTATAACATCATAATTGATAAAATACATTGATGCATGGGTACTCATGAATGTAATCACCATGGAGAAAATGCTCCAAAGTGACTGAGCTTGGCAGCTCTAGCCCTCAGCAAATAGTGTCTGCATATAAGACCAGATACTTTGTAGATAATGTCTCTTTGCCTCAATTTTGAGATTCTCTTTGCCACAAAACATTTTATAAGGCAAAACTCATAAAAATAAACTCTCTGCTCATAATTCTAATGTGTTGCCAAATAGATGCTCCAAAGTCACAGGACTTTCATTCCATGCCAGCACATGCTATAATCCAATTATCAAAAGCAGAGCTTGATCAAAAGATGGTTTCTACAAGTCATTTACAGAATTTCAGAATTGAATCATACACACTGTTTGAGGTCCTCATCGCTTAATTTTCTCATCTCCCCAACTTTGTAGGAATCAGTTTGCCTTTGTAGTTATTGCAAAACCTGAAGTCTTCTGGCTTCTGACACATGAGAATCTCAATAAAAGATTTCCAACTAATCATTTTTTAATTGAAGAATCCTTCAGTGCCAACGTGGGACTAGCTGGCTATTACAATGTAATTCTTCTCAATGCTGAAACATTCCTGAAATCCAATTAAAGAATAAGAGAAGCACCCACCACCTTGCAAAATAGAAACTGTATTTGGCTTGGTTATTTTGTTTTGTTCTGTATCTAACATAACTTTAATCAATAGATTTTTATAGTCAGTTCTGTTCATCAAATGCTTTTTAAATTCTGATGCTGGCAGCAGCTGTTGCTTCCTCTGAAAAGTTATTACAGTTTGTTTAATATGGTTATAACTTATATGTGTATGCCACCCAATTGCAAGAATAATTTTCTCTGTATTTGATTGAATACAATCATAATTTTGTCTCTGATGTGCTCTGCTTTACCAAGTGAGTCCACACTGAAAAAATAAGAACCTAGCAATGCTAAGTTCAATACTGAACTTTTGAACTGAACAGGGAATAGAGTCGTCTCTACTCACTGACCTTTTAGAAACATATTTCATGTAGATTGATAAAAGAATTTGAACAACTAAAGAGAAAAACTTTGTTTATTAGTTGTAACTTATTAAACTACAAAACAGCATGATTAACTCTTTACAAATGTTTTTTCTGCTATGGTCTAATATTTGCATCTTCCTACAATATATGTGTGATTGTTGGTTTCAATTGCCAACTTGACACAGTCTAGAATCATTGGGAATATAGTTTCAATGAGGGATTTTATACATTTGATTGGCCTTTGGGCATGTTTTGGGGGTAAAAGTTAAGTTAGTTAATTAATATGGGAAGACTGAGTCCATTGTGGGTGGCACCATTGCCTGGGCAGGGAGTCATGAACAAGAGTGGAGAAACTGAACTCAGCACAAGCGAGTACTGTGGATGCATTCATTTTTCTCCGCTTTTTCCCTGTAGGTGTGATATGAAGACTTGAATTTTCTGCCTTGATTTCTCCACAATGGTAGACCCCTTTATCTTCTAAGCTGCTTTCTATTGGGACCTTATATCACAACATCAGAAAAGGAACTAAAACATGTTAAAATCAAATCACAAGTGGGGTAGTCTCACTCGATTGGGCCTTTGAGAGAGGAGCAGGTCACAAGGGCAGATCCCCCATGATGAAGTCATTGTACTAATGACAGAAACCTCGGGAACTGCCTCATCTCCTTTACCATGTGAAGCCACCTCATTAAAGAACTCTCTATGTAACAGGAAGCAGACTTTCACCAGCCATTGATACCTTGAGCTTGGGCCTCCCATCTCTGGAGCTTTGAGAAGTAAGTGTGTCTTGTTTACAGGCTCCTCAGGCTATGGCTTTGTGCTATAGCATCCTGCACGTATCCGGAGACTTTCCTTAGCCATGGACATCAACACATTGCAGCTGCCAGGTCAACTTTCTAGTTGCCTTTGTTATTGGGACAAAATATCATGGGCAAAAGCAACTTAGGGCGGAGAAAACATGTTCCTCATCACTGAGGGAAGTCAAGCAGGACCTCAAGGAGAGCCTGGACGCAGAAACCAGGGAAGCCCCGCCTGCTGTCTCACTCACTCTGTCTTTCACTTAGTTAGCTCTCGTTTGCAGCCCAGGACCACATGCCCCGCTCTCGAGATAGTGATGGTTAGAGTAAATTATCAACTTGAGGGACTTTAGAATCACCTTAGAGAAAGACTTCTAGACATGCCTGCAGAGGCATGATCTTGAATATGTTCATCTAAGTGTGAAGATCCGTCTCTGCTATAGGTGACATCACTTCCAAGGCAAGGGATCTTTGGGCAAAACGAAGAAGATAAACACTAGCGAGTCTGCTTCCATTTCTCTGTTCTTCTGACTACAGACAGACTGTGACCAACTGCTTCAAGCTCGGCTGCCTTGACCGCCTGCCATTATGGGTTGTATTTGAAGCTGCGAGAGTAAGTCCTTTCTCTATTAAGTGCTTTTTATCAGAGTGTTTAATTGCAGCAACAGAAAAAGAAGCTGAGATCTCTCTCTGTTCAAATTCTTGTTGTGGTTTCCGTTTCTCAGTTGCAGCGCGACTGACATCATCCTGACGGTGAGACGGCTTCTAAAGCTGACCTCGAAAGACTTCAACATCTGGCTGTGGTTTTGAACTTGATTGAAATATCGACCTTCTTACCAGTGTGAAACAGGATTCCAAGAATCCAGTGTAAGTAGTATCCATGAATCAACTTCATCAGCCTGTGGTGAGTTGTAACAACGTTCCTATTAAAGTTATCATTCAAGGGTAAAAGGCTGCTAAACCATTATCAGTCGTGATGACTGTACAATCATAAGTATAGAATAGATGAATCTGGGTGTAGAGTATAAAAAGAATTAATAAGTTCAGGTCTTTAAGCCATCAGAGGAAGATTAAGAAGTTTTTTTTTTCACTAAAATCCCTGCCCCCTCTCAAAGCCATCTTAATTTTTATAGCAGTATGGTCGATGGTGCTGGCAGATTAAACTCAAAGTTTATTATATAGATAAGATAGTTATAACATCAGTTAAATTTGCAGCTTTTCCAAATACATTAAGTTAGGAAGTCTCCTCCAAAATGAATACCCCAGCAACAATCCAAGGCTAAGAGATCCAGAGTCTTAAAGCAAAAGAAGGTGAGCATATAACTAAAATCTGAGGACGCAGCATCATCAAACTGTTTGGACACTCGGAGCCTTCGGGAAAAGCCAATTTGTCAGAGTTCCCAAGGGGCAGTGTAGGCATGTAGCTATGTTTGCTGGCAGATTTTATGTCAACTTGATACACAGTAGGGTCACCTGGAGAAAAGGGATCTCAATCGAGAAAATATTACCACAGGATTAACCAGAAGGCAAGCCAGCCAGACATTTTCTTGATTGATGGTTGATATGACAAGGTCCATTGGGGTCAGTTCACTCCTGGACAGGTGATTCTGGGAAGTATAGGGAAATAAACTGAACAAGGCAGGAGGAGCAAGCCAGAAACCAGCACTCCTCCTTGGTCTCTGCTCCAGTTCCTGCCTCCAGCTTCCTGACTGGAGTTCCTACCCTGTCTTCCCTGCATGGTGGACTCCATGCTGTAAGATGAAATAAACCCTTTCTTCCCCAGGTTGCTTTCTGTTGTGTTTTATCACAGCTATAGAACCCCAGTTAAGACACTATCTAAAACATTTCTAAAACATTTCTGAATGTTTATTATGAAGCAGAGTCCAGATCTAGAGACCAAAGCTACAGCAAAGATCACCACACTCTCCCCCATTTTTGAGCCTACCTCAGCTCAAGAACATGGAGCTGTCACTTTAACTGGGAAGCCTCATCCTTCAAAGTAGTAAACTGCAATTTCGCCGTAGTATGAATTACCTTCTAGGAAAACTGCACTTACTCACTAGAGTGATAGGAAAAGAAAAAATTATACTTCTCATAGATTTCTCTACACCAGCTCTGGAATAAAATGGTGCTTGTTGTAGTCACAGACTTAGAATTCTCCTTCCTCAGCCTCCTAAGGGCTAAATATTGTAATTTCTTAAAACTGGGAACAATCTTGCTCTTGTTCCACTGCCTGGGCACAATGGCAAAGTGAAAAGCTTGCCTGTGCTTTCAAAAGAAAATGGCTTCAAAATGTTGTTTGACCTCAGTACGTGGCTGAGTTCTGAGCTCTCACGGGAATGAGCACAGGCTGCCTTGCCAGCTCCCGCTGAGCTAGCTCAGGCTTTGACACACAGTAGCGTTCCTGCGCACTCCTCTTACAGGAACAAGGAAGAGTTACTTCCAACACCAGGATGCACCTCTGCTCCAGCATTTTCCATCATTTTCCAAAATTAAGTTTGCCACAGCTAGATCATTCTCTAAAGTGAGATTTCTGGTGCCTAGTTAGCTTATTACCTGCATGCGGACTTTGCTCGTCTCTGCTCAGCTTAACACTGGGAGAGAATGCAGCTCTTGAGAAAAACCCAGCCTCAGTCTTGTCTCTCACTGCATCATAATAAATGAGACTCAGCATAGAGAAGCACTGTCATTACCATGGGCATCCACGAGGCCCATGAAGAATTGACATCAGCAAAGTGAAGTGTAGGATTCTTGTCTGTGCTCTGGGAGTGAGGACAGTTTCCTCACTGTAACAGGCAGCATACAAAACAAAAAGGGCATTTCACCACACAGAGGCGAGCAAGTGAACATGTTGGAGCTTTCTAACTGGAGGAGCCTTCCTCTGGAGTTAGAAAACCTGGTGACTGAAGGGAATTTTAAATCTCTGCTGAATTTCCCCGCAGGTATCATTGCTCTGTGAGGAAAAGTATAGAAGGTATAGGAGGTGCATGTTGTTGAGGTTCCATTGTAGACCTAGATCTGTCCTATTGAATCCCAGGCTCTTACAGAAGGAAGTCAGCATCATTTTTAACCATGGGATAAAGGGATGTCAGTCAAGAGTTTGGGTGGTGGATTCCTTTTCCTAAAATATGATATTAAAATATACAGAAAACATTCATTCTATTTTCACAGGTGGAGGGAGGTTTTGCTTTGTTTTGTTTTTAGCAGCTGAAAAATGACGGCATGACTAATGTGACATCATTTGGTCCCCGCACCAAGTCAGGTCTTCTATAAACCAAGAAAGTAACCACTGCAACAAAAAAAAAAGGGGGGGGGGATTGTAAAAGCACTAAGTTTATTTTTACTTTTGGAAAGAATCTACAATACTTTAAGTATTGTAAAAGGTTCTACAGTTAAGAGAGTCGGGGACGGTACATAGGCTTGGTAGTTTCTGAGGACCCCCAACTGTGGCAGTGACTGAAGACTCTGTCACTCTAACCTGCAGAGAGATTGCTGATTGCGGTTTGAGCATTTTCATTGGCTGACAAGGGCTGAAAACCAGCATATAGATCCCGAAGCCAGTGATCCACCGCAAGCTATCATTTTCCCATAGGTCCCAGCTCAGACACAGCCCCTTCTGGCCAACCTTTGTCTTTAACTCTTAGTGTTTAGAAAGGAGTGGATCAGTCAGCAAAGAGCTTGTCACACAAGTGTAAGGATCTGAGTGTATCCCTAGAACTAGATGGGGGAAATGTGTGCTGGCAAACGCATGCAATCCCAGCTCTGGGGCAGCAGGAAAATAAAGATACAGAATGTAGGCTGAAATAGGAAATCTCCTCCTAGCCCTCTAGTAGCCCAAGGTTGGGGAACAGGAATGAAGGTCTTGTGAAAGCTGAATAGTCGGCAAAAACGTAGGACAGGCAAGGAAATGAGTGAGAAAATACCTGCAGAGTGGGGGATCCCATAAAGATTAGAACTTGCAGTCAGCTTCCAATCTGCACAGTTATGGGGCAAGACGGGTCAGGGGTTGAAGAGTTTCCTGTTTGGTTTGGAGTTAGCCATTGCTAGGGGTAACCAGGAAGTGGCCAGTTAGAGAACACGAGGTGATCCATGACCATCTTTCCTGGAAGCCATCATGTAGGGTCCATAGGACAGAGATGGCTAGAATTGAAACAAGCTACTTTACTCCTGGAATTCAAATTACTGCAGTTATAGGAATTGTCACAGTTCAACCAACATAAAAGGTCATGACACTTTACAAAGTGTCATAGCCCTGGCTAACAAAAACCAAGGCTTGTGAATTCACGACAGCTGTCCATTAGGCAAGCTTCCTCACCTCTGTGCCTTTGGCCAAGCGCCATGGTGCCAGGGTCGGTTCACTCTTTGGGGAACATCGGGGGTCAAGGCCGTCATGGACATGCTTTCTCATGTCTATCGGGTTTCTCTACGGAGCCACTTGCACACGCACACTGGCATTTCAGCACCGAATGTCTTCCTGCACATCTGAGCCCATCCTGAGGGGTCTGAGTACTAAGCTTTCCCTGTCCCATTCTCCTGAAGCTCAGTTGGTCCCCAGACAGCTGGCCTTTCTACTGTTTCCTTGAGCAGCAGGAGTTTGTTTCACATCTAACCCAGGAGAGCTTTTGTCCCTGGGTGTTAGCCTGGGAGGAAGCAGAGATCCGAATCTAAGCAAGATATGCTTTTGGGGCAGCTTGTCTTAGTCCTTCAGAAGTGGATGCTTGGGACCACCAGCAGGTGCAGACTGAGGAAACAGAAAACAATGGACGAGCCTGGGGACCAGGGAAGGAGGTAATGATTATTTCAGGCTAGCACACACTGAAATCTGGATCATTCTCTCTGGATAAATCTGCCGTAATGATTGAAAATGGCCCTTAAAACAGTTAAGCCACAACTAACCTGTTTCCTGCAAAAGTTTGAAATCCAGTGTAGGCTTGCCCAAAGAGCAAGGTAAGTTGACCAGATCCACTCTCAGGGTGTACCACCAGACCAGCACACCCAGACTTTGCCAAAGGTCGCAGTGAGGGCCTTGATGTCTCTGGGGCACTAACGAATCATGGGATGTCACCATTGCAAGGTCAGAGGGCCTAGCCCATTTGCTGCTTGAGTGTGGCTTCCAAACAGCAGCATCAAATAGCAGCTGGACCACTGAGAGGGAGACGAGTCCTGGGAATCAGCAGAGGCTACACTCACTATCTTCATTCCCTTATTTATTTGTTTCTCTGGTTTTGCAGTACTGGGGTGAAAGCCAGAGCGTCACGAAAGCTAAACAACCACGCTACTTCTGTGCTTCATGCCGGCCAAGTTGCTCTTCTTGACTTGTGTGGCCACTGGAGAAAGGTCCTGAGAACCACGTGAACTTTTACTGTGCACAAACTGTGATAAGGGCACAGCTAGGGAGTTCAGACTAACGTCCTCAAGAGATTCATCACGGAGTACAAGGTCAGTAATACACATAGCGATGTTAATATATGCATCCATATTCATATGGCAATAGATGTTTGGGACTATATTCATGTGTGATGTATGTAAATGCATACCTGCATACACACGTATACTTCCACCACTTCAACCTTGCATATGGACTTATACATACTTTTTAGTGTCTTCTTCAAAGTATGATCCGATTCTTTTTCTAATGTGTATAACATCTTGGCTCTCAGGACCACAGAGGATATTTCTAACTCAGCTCCTGTCTTAGCCTCTCTGATGTGACTTCATACAAAGTGGAATTGTGTGTGTGTGTGTGTGGCTATTGGTGATCTGGCCCTCGGCAATATTTTTCGTTTTGTTTTGTTTTGGTCCTTTCTTCAAAAGGACTTGAATTTAGATTTCCATTTCCGTGCCCTGAATAGCTGCAGGCCAGCGTCATAATCTTCAGTGATAAGACTCTGGCCCTGGAAGAGCAGAGCTCCAGACCTCCCAGGATTCACAGGAAGGGGAAGTCATGTTGGCCCTCAAAAAGAGAGCTCAGATGTCCAGAGCCTTGAGTAATTACGAATATGAAAGAGCAAAGAGACCAGGGATTATCTCGGGTCCTTTCTAAGTGCAAAATGTTGGAATTCTTTGAAGGAAACTTGACAGTTGTGAAATTAGGAGGGGAAAATACCGTGTGAAAGGAAAACAGTGGGAAAAACCTCACAGGAGTTGGGCAGTGTAGGCAGGGTCCATGGAAAGAGAGACTCGAGCCTAATTTTGAAGCCTATACTGAACTATACTGAAGGAAGAGGGAGGAGTTGCATGAAGGAGGGGTTGCTACAAAAAAAGCATATTATGAGCAAAAGGAGACATGGTGCAAGGTGTGTGTGTGTGTGTGTGTGTGTGTGTGTGTGTGTGTGTGTATGTGTGTAAGAATGGAGCTGCATGCCAAGAAAGGCTTAGGCTTTTTTTTCCTGGGAACTTGACCATGCAGAGCTGTTAGGACAGCATTCCCTATGAGCCTTGCAGCAAGGGTGACACCGGGAAGGCACAGAGCGAAATGCTTTCTTGATGGCATATCATGTCTCCAAGTGACTGTATTCCTGAGAACATGCTTTGTGGGACACAGAAGCCATGAGCAGATCCAGCTGCTAGGGCTGGCTTTCTGAGATCCTGTCACCTCACAGTATGGGAGTCAGTAGCCGTGGTAAGCGTGAGCCAACAGCTGCCCCTTATCTGTAGTCAGAAAAGAAGATGGATGTCCTGAGGACAGCCCTCTTGAATGAATGTGTTTGGGAACTGGGGGATTCCCATAGGGATTCAGGGCATGTCATTGCTTGGCAACCATGATGCAACATTGCATACCTTGGATGCAAACAAACCGTAAAACTGACAGGATAGCTGGAGGAACGTTGTAGAGCCAGGTCATGGATAGTGGAGAACAGAAGTCCATCTCATAAAAATAACTAAGGAAATGGTGAGAGATGAAGGAAGGAGGAAAGTATAAAATTATCTTAGGAAGCGACATCAAATACATAATTCCTCGTGGTTAGATAGGATAAGAAGTAAAGATGAGGGCTAGGGAGATTGGTTAGGAGCACTGGTTGCCCTTCCAGAGGATCTGGGTTCAATTTCCAGCACCCACATGGCAGCTCACAACCATCTGTAACTCCAGTTCCAGGAGCTCCAACACCTTTTTCTTGTTTCCTCAGGCACCCAGGTACATGCATAGTATCCAGAAAAACATTCAGACAAGACAGCTATACCCATAAGTTAAATAACTTTAAAGTTTTCACAAAATAAAGATGAAAGACAAGACAAATACGAGTGCATCTAGAAGACTATGCGACACATCAAGTCAGAAGGAGCGCTTGGTACCCTCCTCAGCCACGACACTCGCTTGGTACCCTCCTCAGCCACGACACTCGCTTGGTACCCTCCTCAGCCACGACACTCGCTTGGTACCCTCCTCAGCCACGACACTCGCTTGGTACCCTCCTCAGCCACGACACTCGCTTGGTACCCTCCTCAGCCACGACACTCGCTTGGGTAGAGCAAGATCCTCTCAGGAGGCACGAAGGGGAAATCTAGAATTTCTTTAACTCAAACTCTGAAGATCACGTTATGCAGCCCCTTGCAATATCTTGACCTTGACCTCGGCAACAGTGGGAAGATGTCTGCTTATCTGTTTGCCATTCAGGTTGTCCAAAGGTCTTAATGATCACAAAGAAAAGACTTTGGAGTCCTTCAATCATTGGGAGATTCTGGTGCATCTAAAGGTAAAATTATTAAAAAAAATCTAAAAGACAGAAAAATCTAGAAGGTGGGTTAGCCTCCATCTATACAAATTTTTGTTACACACAAATTAAACTCATATGCAGCCCACACTGTAAGAAAGATTTGTTGCATGAATGACAGCCATCAATCATGCTTATCATAGCACTTGTACTTAGTTCTTCAGAAATATGCCTGCTATGAAAAACAATATTCTTCAAACTCATTGTATCTCTAAATCACCTAGCTACCATCCTGTCCTTGTACAGAGATACCAAAACCAAGGCCACTCTCACAAAAGAAAGCATTTAACGGAGGGCTTAGCCCTTGACCCTCATGGTGGAAAGCATGGCAGCAGGTAGGCATGATGCCAGGGAAGTAGGGGAGGGCTACATCCCGAGCCCCAAGTGGAAAGGGGGTGGGTTTGGCATGGGCATTTGAAACCTCAAGGCCCATTCCTAGTGACCCGCTTTCTCCAATAATTCCACACCTACTCCAACAAATTCACACCTCCAATTGAAATACACACCAAAAACAAAGTAAGAAGTGGGACTTCGTCAGCTACAGTTGTTAAGAACTTTACACAGTACACCTGCTACAGTCCTTTGAGGTGGACTGTGGTGGTTTAAATGAAGTGGCCCCCATAGGCTCATAGGGAATGGCACAATTAGGAGATGTGACCTTGTTGCAGTAGGTGTGGCCTTGTCACAGGAAGTTTGTCATGGGCGGTGGACTTTGAGAGCTCAAATGCTCAAGTCAGGCCCCAGGTAGCATTCTCTTCCTGCTGCCTGCCAATCCAGATACAGAACTCTCAGATTCTCTCCAGCATTATGTCTGCCTGCATATCAACATGTTCCTTCCCGTGATGATAATGGACTAATCCTTTTAGCTGTAATCCAGACCCAATAGATGTTTTTTTTTTATAAGAGTAGCCATAGTCATGGTGTCTCTTCACAGCAACAGAAACCCTAACTAAGACAGGACTCCATTACTCCATCTACACAAACTATGGTGGCTCCAGGAGTTCAGCCCCAACAAGCTGAGAGAGCTGATCCAGCAGATACTTTGGGACCCACCCCTGAGCATTCTGCTCTGAGTATATTCTCTGACCACTTACCCAGCGTGAACTTGTCCTTTAGAGCATATGTTGAAACTATTGTTTACTTACCTTTCTACTTTCTAATTTTTATTAATGAACTAACATATTTCCAATTCTAGTCTTATAGCACTGTTTAGTACATATACCACACAATTAAATAAAATGATAAGAAATATAGTCAGGATGGGCCCCTGAGGCCTAGAAACATCTCCTGTTTCTTCTAGTGTCTCCATGATGGAGCAAGCCGGTCACTGCTCCGTACACCTTCCTCAAGCCTCTCCCATCCCTTAGGCAGAGGTCTGTAAGGCTGACTACCAGTGCAGCTCAGTGGTCCAGGCAGTAGGAGATGCTACTGCCCAGCAGCTAGACCAGCACACATAAACTACAGCTGACCTTGCCTCCTGAGTACCTGGGGGTCACACCAGAATGGCTAATATGCTGGATCCTCCTTCCCAGAACCCTGTCATCTACTGGATGCTGTCAGCAATGCTTTCCCTTCCTGGGCTTTTAATTGAGCCAGGTGCCTAACGAAGAATCAGGAGGTTGTATTACGTGACCAGGAATTGTCTTTGAGGATGTAACATGTAACATTTTGGTATCAGTGCTGGCGAGGTACCTCTCCCCTCGAACTTTTTTTTTTTTTTGCCATGTGTCTCATCTATCTTTTTCCTTTAGTGAAAGTGTGGAACTGTCAGATAAAGGGGAGTCTCCATCTTGCAACATGATAAATGCAGAAGGAACAGCGGGCTGCGTTCCTGCTGCCCCATTCCCGGCTGCCTGGCTAGCTTATGCCCCAAAATAACAACATGCAAATTGGACTCATTTAAACACTGCCTGGCCCATTAGCTCTAGCCTCTTACTGGCTAACTCTCACATCTTGATTAACCCATTTTTGATAATCTGTGTAGCACCTCGAGGTGGTGGCTTACCAGAAAAGATTCTAGCCTACACCATCTTAGGCTGGAGAAGCATGCATCTGCCTCACTTCCCTTCTTCCCAGCATTCTGTTCTGTCTACTCCACCCACCTATGTTCTGACCTATGAGGCCAAGCAGTTTCTTTATTAATTAACCAATGAAAGCAACACATAGAAAGAAGACCCACCTACATCCTTGCTAAAAGTAAGTTCTCATTCATTTCTTCTTCCCAGGGTCTTCTGCCAATAGTCTAGCTTTAGTTTAACTTGACTCCCATTTAAGTTGAATTTTAATGCATATTTTCTGCTGTGACAGTAGTCACCAAAGGGAGGACCCAAGGCACTTCCTTTCCAGGCAGACAGAGGGAAGCATATAATTAGCTGACAAAAGAGAAAAGAGCAGGCGCAGAAAAGGGAGCTTCAGTCTGAGCTCTCATCAGCCAGTAGGAGCACAGAGCAATCTCGGCAGGAAAGGGGTAGATTGGTTTTCAACAAATTTGAAAAACCACCTGCAAGACAATGAGAATTAATTTAAAATAGATTAGATTCAAACATAAAAATGTAACTTTATAGTTAACCAGTTTTAGACAAAGTTGCCAAGAAAATATAAAGTAGAAAAAGCAGATATTTAATGACTTAGGATGAGAAAATTTTGAATCCACTTGCAAAGGAATAAAATTCTACCTCTGCCTTATACAATCTGTGATAACTGACTAGAATATGAACCAAATGCCTGGATGTTGTAGCTAAAACCCTACAACTTCTAGAAGAAAAATACATATGGACTTTCGTGTCCTTGAATTGGACAATGATTTCTTAGATGTGACCCCCCCCCCAATGCCATAAATATATAAATTATTCTTTGTCAAAATGAATACTTGTACTTTAGGACACAGTGAGAAGATAACGCCCAGAACAGGGCAGCTCACAAGTGTTATATCTGATAAGCACTAAGTGTTCTGAGCATATGAGGAAGCTTTGCAAGTCAAAGATAAAAATATAACCCTCATTTTTTTTTTAAAACTCAGCAAGGTTTTGCATAGCTATTGCTTCAAATAGAGGCACATATGTGCTTGGCAGCTCAAGCCAAGGTGCATGAGACCTTTGGGCAATAGAGAGCCCCCTATCAGAAGAAGTTGCTTCACACCAACTGGAATAATTACGCTTTTGAGGATGGGGGTTGTTGTTTTTAGAGGATGATACACATTGTAAGTGACATGGTAGAGAAATAATATCTATTTCTGGCAGAAATGTAAAATTGTACAAGTAGCTTTCAAAATAAACTGGTGATTCCTAGTAGGAATCATATAAACTGCCATAAAACTCAGCAATTCAGCTAGAGAACTGAACATATATTTGTGCAAAGACTACACTGCAGAAGCATTATTTTGTTATATTCACAATAGTCAAAAATTAAGAGTCAAAGACCCTTTAACTAATGAATCAATAAAGTGTGTTGTCATACAAGAGACTATTGCTCAGTGAGAAACGGGACTAAAGTGTGCACTACAGCAAGGATTAAATTTGAAAACATACTGAAGAATGAAAATAGATCCATATCTATCACCATGCACGAAACTCAAGTCCAAATGGATTAAAGACCTCAATATCAGTCCGAACACACTGAACCTGATAGAAGAGAAAGTGGGAAGTACTCTACAACACATGGGCACATGAGACCACTTCCTACGTATAATCCCAGCAGCACAGACATTAAGGACAACATTGAATAAATGGGACCTCCTGAAACTGAGAAGCTTCTGTAAAGCAAAGGACACTGTCACTAAGACAAAAAGGCAACCCACAGACTGGGAGAAGATCTTCACCAACCCCGCAACTGACAAAGGTCTGATCTCCAAAATATATAAAGAACTCAAGAAACTAGACTGTAAAATGCTAATCAACCCAATTATAAAATGGGGCATTGAGCTGAACAGAGAATTCTCAACAGAAGAAGTTCAAATGGCCAAAAGACACTTAAGGTCATGCTCAACTTCCTTAGCGATCAGAGAAATGCAAATCAAGACAACTTTAAGAAACCCTGTCTCGAAAAACCAAAAAAAAAAAAAAAAAAAAAAAAAGATACCATCTTACACTTGTCAGAATGGCTAAAATAAAAAATACCAATGATAGCCTTTGCTGGAGAGGTTGTGGAGTAAGGGGTGCACTCATTCATTGCTGGTGGGAATGCAAACTTGTGCAACCACTTTGGAAAGCAGTGTGGCGGTTTCTCAGGAAATTCGGAATCAACCTACCCCTGGACCCAGCAATACCACTCTTGGGAATAGACCCAAGAGATGCCCTATCATACAACAAAAGTATATGCTCAACTATGTTTATAGCAGCATTGTTTGTAATAGCCAGAACCTGGAAACAATCTAGATGCCCTTCAACGGAAGAATGGATGAAGAAAGTATGGAATATATACATATTAGAGTACTACTCAGCAGTAAAAAACAATGACTTCTTGAATTTTGCTTGCAAATGGACGGAAATAGAAAACACTATCCTGAGTGAGGTAAGCCAGACCCAAAAAGAGGAACATGGGATGTACTCACTCATAATTGGTTTCTAACCATAAATAAAGGACATTGAGCCTATAATTCGTGATCCTAGAGAAGCTAAATAAGAAGGTGAACCCAAAGAAAAACATATAGGCATCCTCATGGATGCCTTCATCAGGCGATGAAAGGAGACAAAGACAGAGACCCACATTGGAGCACTGGACTGAAATCCCAAGGTCCAAATCAGGAGCAGAAGGAGAGAGAGCACGAGCAAGGAACTCAGGATCACGAGGGGTGCACCCACACACTGAGACAATGGGGATGTTCTATCGGGAACTCACCAAGGCCAGCTGGCCTGGGTCTGAAAAAGCATGGGATAAAACTGGACTCGCTGAACATAGCAGACAATGAGGACTACTGAGAATTCAAGAACAATGGCACTGGGTTTTGATCCTACTGCACGTACTGGCTTTGTGGGAGCCTAGGCAGTTTGGATGCTCACCTTACTAGACCTGGAAGGAGGTGGGTGGTCCTTGGACTTCCCACAGGGCAGGAAACCCTGATTGCTCTTTGGGCTGATGAGGGAGGAGGACTTGATTGGGGGAGGGGAAGGGAAATGGGAGGCAGTGTCGGGGAGGAGGCAGAAATCTTTAATAAATAAATAATAATAGAAACAAAAAAGGCCTTTGACAAAGTCTAACATCGTTTCATTATAAAAGGAGAGGTTATTGCATTTTTTTGATCCTGCGTGAAGTTAAGGCAGGAACTAAATCTTGAGTGGGAACCTAGAGGCAGGACCTTATGCAGAGACCATGGAAGAGTCCTGTCTACTGGCATGCTCAGCCTGCTTTCTTCTAGAATCTAGAACCACCAGCTCAGAGAAGGCAATGGCCACAGTGAACTAGGCCCTCCCACACCAATCGTTGATCAAGAAAATGCAATAAAGGCTTTTTCAGGCCAGTCTGGTAGGGACATTTTCTCAATTGAGAATCACTCTTCCCAAACAACTTCAGCTTGGGTCAAGTTAGCAGAGAACTAACCGAATAGTAGCTTCTGATTCACTCACTAAATGTTTTATGTGGGTTAGTTTATTTAATTTTCACAAAACACTATGAAGTAGACATTAATTTTTTAAAATGGTTTCCCATGTTTCAGAAAATGAAACCTAAGAAAGAGAGTTGGATAATTTACTAAAGTTAAACAACAGCAAGCACCGCATTTGAGATCCAAAGACAGGCAGCTCCATCTCAGAACCATGCTTTTAACTTGTTATGAAGAAAATCTTTTTTGTTTGCTGGTACCTAGCAGACAGTGCATATTCTAATGTGCAAAGGATTTGAACATGATGGATTTATCAGGGATGTCCTTTAAAGAGATACCATGTCAGTGTAGCTGGATAGTTTCCTAATTAATTTAAAGACACCTATACAAATGAGTTTATCAAGAAGCATATGTGGTCCAACAAGGCCATGCCATCAGGCAAGTGAGTCTCCTGAGTGGTCACCTTGGCCTCTTGTGCTTCAGTCTTTTCTCTGTTGATAATTTAGTTTACAAATATTTATATCTCCAAATCCATACATAGGATAGCTATTCAAAATGAGTGTATTTATACACTTCCCCAAACAAGTAAGATAATTTATGTTATCAGAGAGCTTCAGTATACCCAACTCTACAGTACACTGCACACCCAAAAGAAAAATACTTGGGAAGCATTGTTGCAATGGGTTGTGGAGATCAAAGACTTCAAGGTCAACTCCTCCTGCTTGCTAATATGAGCAATTCACCTGACTCTTCTCAGATTTTCTTATCAGAAAGCAAATATAACCCACTGGCAGATAGCATGTACTTAACAACGTAAGCATTTGTTTCGTTTGAGAGAGAAGAGAGAGAAGAGAGCGCAGAGAGAGAGAAAAGATCATAGGAATAATGCAGTGGCTAAATCTGTGATAAATTCCAACTTCTGTTCTTTCTTACTCCAATGTATAAAAAGCTACAAATAGGGTCAGAGGCTAGAAAGATGGCTCAGAGGTAAAGAGTATGCTCTGCTTTTGCAGGGGCTTTAGATTTAGTCCCCAGCACCCACGTGATAGCTCACAACTCCCCGAAACTCCAGTAACTCACACACATCCATATATATTTTAAAATCTTTTATAAAGATTTATTTTATTTCATGCATATGAGTGTTTTACCTGCATGAGTATATGCGCACCAGAAGAGGGCGCTGGATCTCCTGGACCCAAAGTTGGCAGAGGGTTGTGAGCCATCCTGTGTGTGTGGCACTGGCCACTGAACCTGGGTCCTCTGAAAGCACAGCCAGTGCTCTTAGTCACGCACTCAGCCATTTCTCCAGCAATCATAAAAAATAATTACTATTTTTTTAGAGTTTTATTTATTTATTTATTAAAGATTTCTGTCTCTTCCCCGCCACCGCCTCCCATTTCCATCCCCCTTCCCCAATCAAGTCCCCCTCCCTCATCAGCCCAAAGAGCAATCAGGGTTCCCTGCCCTGTGGGAAGTCCAAGGACCGCCCACCTCCATCCAGGTCTAGTAAGGTGAGCATCCAAACTGCCTAGGCTCCCACAAAGCCAGTACGTGCAATAGGATAAAAAACCCATGGCCATTGTTCTAGAAAAATGAAGAAATAGGGTTAAGCTTAAGGATAAAGAATTTGAGTTGAACTCCCAGTTCCACGAATAGCTGATTTTTTTTTTTGCCATGTGTCTATCCATCTTTAACTTCACATCTATTTTTTGCACACATGTGTAGTAATTAGGGGCGGCGGGGCTACGTCCCCAGCACCCCAGCCGCCCGCACGGCTAGCTTTACCCGAAACAACAACACACAAACTGTATTCTTTTAGACACTGCTTGGCCCTTTAGCTCTAGCCCTTACAGGCTAATTCTCACATCCCCATCAACCCATCTCTAATAATCTGTGAGCACCGGTCTTACCGGGAAAGGTTCAGCATGTCTAACCTGGCGGCTTGCTTCATTGTTTGCGTCTGCCTGGGAGAGCGGACCATGGCGCCTCTGCTCCAGAGAGCAGAGCTCTCGAGTCTGAGCTCACTTCCTCTTCCTCCCAGCGTTCTGTTCTGTTTACTCCTCCCACCTATCTTCTAACCAATGAGGACCAAGCAGTTTCTTTTTATTTAACCAATGACATTCCTCCATCACACATGTGCCCAGTACTCAGTACAAAATGAAATGTTGTGTGTATATAAACTAAAAAACCTGCAGATAAAATAATACAGGGTCAGAGGTTACTTTCGAACAACCTAGGAGTTAGAAATTGGGTGGAGATTTAACTGAAAGAAGAATCATCGTGTAGTCCCTGGAGCTGATCACATATGGTTTGTTTATTGAGTAACCTTATTTTTGTATATGTTTGAAAAATCTCACATCTTTTAAGAAATAACCCAAGACTCTCTTCTCAAGGCTAACAAATATACTTCAAGCACTCTGGGTTTTTTTTTTTAAAGTATATCTGAGGATATCATGTTTTACAAATTGAATTAATGCACTATAATTTTACTCAAAGATAAGGCTACCAAAATAATATAGTCCTTCAGTGAACACTGAGGGAGAAAGGACAGAGAGCATGGAGGAGCTAGTGGAAGGGGTGGAGTGTTATGAACTGTCTTCCAGGTATGACATGTCCATTGTACTCATGAACTTATAGAAGCTGTGACTACCTGCACAAGACCTGAACAAGTGTGGCTCCGCCCCTCCCCAAGTATCTATTGGCAGGCAATGGCAGCTGGAGGAGAGAGAGACATTTTCTTCAGTTACAAGAAGCAGGACCCTTGTTTATCCCTGTCACCTGGCTTGCTTAGCCCCAAAATAACCCCACAAACTGTATTCATTAAAACACTGCTTGGCCCATTAGCTCTAGTTTTTTATTGGCTAATTACATCTCAATTTAACCCATTTCTATTAATCTATGTATCGCTATGTGACTGTGGCTTATGGGCAAGATTCTAACCGGCATCCATCTTAGGCAGAAGATCCATGGCGTCTCTCACTCTGTCCTTCTTCCCAGCATCCAGTTCTGTCTTCTCAGCCTACCTAAGTTCTGCCCTATTAGGCCCAAAGCAGTTTCTTTATTCATTAACCAATGAAAACAACACATGAACAGAAGAACCTCCCGTAAATTGTCTATTCTCCTAGAGATAATTTCTCACCCATGCTTCCCCAAGCAACCCTGAATAAATTCATTGGGTGATGGGAGGTGAATTTGATAAAATATAGTACTTGTGAAAATGCCACTATGAAACCCATCATCATATATAATCAATATGTGATTGATTGATTGATAGATAAATAAAAAGATAGATAGATAGATAGATAGATAGATAGATAGATAGATAGATAGATAGATTCACTCACTTCTCAAGCAAAGTTCCTTCTCAGGTCAGGTGTTCTATTTGCTTCACTAAGAGCTCTTCTCTGCTTCTCCTGATGGGTGATAGTCTGGCTCTCTTTGGTCCCCAGAGTCTGTATTTCTGACTTTGTTTAAGTACCCTTTACCAACTGAAACTCAAATTGCTCCCACAGTCTATGTCCAACTTCACAATGAGCTTTGTGTCAAAGACTACAAGCAATAAAGGCCAGGTAGGTAAAGGGATTCTAACCATGGTTTTCTCCAAATGACCAGGCTACCTCAGAGACCTCAACTGATACCACGGAAGTTCCAAAACCTTCTGTGCTTGGCACTTAAGCACTTGACCTCCAAGAAGAATTGGCAAGAATAGGAAGTAGCTACTGAGCCTTTGGGACTCTGTAAATGCATTTAGAA
Organism: Microtus oregoni; assembly: GCF_018167655.1. Classification (NCBI taxonomy): domain Eukaryota; kingdom Metazoa; phylum Chordata; class Mammalia; order Rodentia; family Cricetidae; genus Microtus; species Microtus oregoni. The sequence continues at coordinate 47,012,763 of NW_024543073.1, forward strand.
GATAATTTTCCACTTTTCAATGCAGTAGTGTTTGTGAGAATCACAGAAGACAGTCGGCGAGACCCCTTTGAAAGCTGACAGGCACCATAAAGTCCAAGCTATGATCCTTACTACACTCTATGGCCTATGAACGGAAGATGACTTCCCTCGGGTCTCCACCAACATTCTCTTTTAAGCTAACATTAAATCCCACTACCATTTTTATTGAGCATTAGTCTTACAAAATCATAGCAGGCTAAATATAATACTATCGTAATTGAGATTTCATAAAATTGGAATGACAATAGCATTGGACAAACTCAACAGAAAGCCTTCCATTAAAGTCTATTATCCACCTAACAGCATAGCAAAATTACTTGTAACTCAGTACCCTTTGGTATTGGTTGTAATTTGATTTTTTTCAAAGAAAGTCTAATCTTAGGGAAATAGGCATCCATTTCTTTTGAGAATAAGTTTAAAGACATTAAAATTATAATATCAAAAGGGAAACTGCATTTCCCTGGAATTCCAGATGCTGAGCTGTGGGTCACCTTGTCTTCCGAAGTGTGCCTCCATGTTAGTGGCTGTTTATTTTGGCTTTTATTAGTAGGACAAAGGTGGTTTCTTTGGCCTCTGCTCCAGTGGAGGAAGGCAGGAGAAAAGACAACAGAGGACATCTTCTGAGGTTTAGAGAATTTAAAACTCAGCTTTATTTCTTTTCCTTATCCCCAGGGATCAGCCATCCCCAATAGCTTCTCTGGTCCTTTTCTCGGAATCCTTCGTGAACACACAAGTTAGAGCTGGGGTGGTTGCCCTGTTTCAGATTATCTAGTGCATATTGCAGAACCAATGTGTGTATTTTTCTTCTCCGCGGGTCGTTTCTTTGGTACATACCTAGGCAGTGGAAAGAACCGACAGTCAGGGTTGCCAGTCCACTCTGTATGATGTTTGCCTTCGTGTCTGCTTCCTAATTTAAAGACTGGTTATGGATGAATGTCTGTCTTATAAACGTCTCTTCAGCCAAATTTAACTCGGCTTATCTGTTGCTTGGTAATAATTAGCTTATCACTACTTTTCATTCATTTTTTACAAATAAATAGTCTCATTATTTATGATTTATACCATGTGAATGTACCAACACTTACAAACTGACAGTGTGGGACTGGGAGACAATCAGCAGGTACAAGCACTCACCTGTCAACCTGAACTGATTCCCAGAACCCACAAAAAAGTGGATGGAGAGAATCAACTTCACAGAGCTGAACTCTGACCATACATGAATGCTGTGGCACATGTGTACCCATCCAATAGTACACACACACACACACACACACACACACACACACATACACACACACACACACACACAGAGAGAGAGAGAGAGAGAGAGAGAGAGAGAGAGAGAGAAGAAAAAGAAACAAAACAATGTATTAATGACAGATTAAAGCATAGAGATTTATAAAAAAAAATAGAGATCAATATTACCTGAATGGAGGTGGGTGGTCCTTGGACTTCCCACAGGGCAGAGAACCCTGATTGCTCTTTGGGCTGATGAGGGAGGGGGACTTGATTGGGAGAAGGGGAGGGAAATGGGATGCGGTGGCAGGGAAGAGACAGAAATCTTTAATAAATAAATTAATTAATTAAAAAAAACAAATGACAAAAAAAGAGATCTTTATTTCCTTGACATGATGATTTTATTTCTACCAGTGCAGGAGAATAGTGCAAATGTTTACCAAGGTTAAAGGTAAAGAGAAAATTATATTGAATTAAACTTTGAGCCTTGTTTTGAGGAAGAATTCTCATGAAAAGAAAATAAAGCAAACAAGCAAGTTTTTTATATAAGTTTCCCCCTACATGAACCCTTTTAGACATACAATCACCACCCAATCTTCTGTTTTCTGTGTGAATGTGTGTACATACATTTGTAACTCATATATTTACACATGATCACATTAGATATGACTGTCATTTTGAATCACTTCGGGCAGTGTTCAGAAAATGAATCTGTGGCCTCGCTGTCTTGGGGGTTTCATCTCCCTGGCCCATCATTTCAACCCTCCTCCCAGGAGCAAAGGTCAGCTCAATCCAGTTGACTTATTTGTCACTCAACTGCTAAGTGCATGCTGTTTTCTCATTCTCATACCCAGCTCCTCGACTAAGTCAGCAAGCACATCCCAAGGCCATCACTTTGCTGTGTGTGTGTGTGTGTGTGTGTGTGTGTGTGTGTGTGGTCTCCAGCTCAGGCCTCATTTAAGAATCTCCTGTTTGCAGCCTCAAACAAGCTTGAGACGTCTTCCTCAGCAGTTGCCTGTCATCCTTTGTCCTAGGCCAAATCTGAAAAAATATTCTAGAAAGTTAATCATAGATCAAGCAATCAACGCTGTGTCTTTTCAAACACTTTTGAATGCTCTTTTATTGTTTAACTACCACAATTTTATCATAATTTGACTTTTCAACAGAGCTGTCTTCCACAGCAAAATGTCTTTTTGCTTGCATACATGTCCAGGTGATTGCCGGGATTAACTGGAAATGTGAGTTAAGCAATTTATATTGTATTATTATGTAATTGTAACTCTATGTAGCATTTTGTTATGAAGGGCTGCAGAAGTGCATGGCTTTTGAGTGCAGATTGATAAATTCATGTAGTATGAGTGCGGGACCCCTGTGTTCCATCCCACCCGGCTAGCTTACACCTGAAATAATCACATGGAAATTGTATTAATTAAACCACTGCCTGGCCCATTAACTCTATCTAGCCTCTTACTGGCTAACTCTCACATCTTGATTAACCCATTTCTATTAATGTCTATCGCCACTTGACTGTGGCTTACCAGCATGAGTCTAACCAATGTCCATCTTGGGCAGGAAAATCATGGCATCTGCCACACTTCCCTTATCCCCAGAATTCTGTTCTGTCTACTCTGCCCACCTAAGAACTGCCCTATCAAAAGGCCAAGGCAGTATTCAACCAATGAAAGCAACACACAGAAAGAAGACCCTCCTACACCAAATGCAGGCATGACAAAGCAAGTAAATGGAACCATTTAACTTCATGTAGAACTGACCCTCAGAGGACTTCTGACTTCTTTCTCATGACTTTCGTTATAATTTAATATTCTTACAACCTCAAATATCTGCACATGCATATTTCACTTAAAAAAGGGAAGAGAGGTGTGGAGACAGTTCAGTGGGTAAAGTGCCTGCCCCAGCAAGCAGGGGGACCTCAGTTCAGATCTCTAGAACACAGGAAAACGCTGGCCATGCGACGGTACGGTCCTCTAAACCCAGCTTTGCGGGGTCATGGGGTGCAAAGCAGGTGGATCCCTGAAGCCATTAGCCAGCCGCCCTGTCCCATTCCCGAAACAGAAGAGATCTTGTCTCAGAAGGCAAAGGCAGAGAGCCATGAGAGAAGGGCAGTCGACCTCGGGCATCCGCACACGCGTACACACAGCCACAGCCGCATATGCCCGCCTCACAAACACAAAGCATTGGACCGAGAGAAGGAGCAGCATGGGTCTCTGTGAGCGTCTACTGACATAAATTTGCAAACTGACAGAAAGAAGTATGGTTTGAAAAACGCGCCCACATCCTCTTGCAGTCGACGGGAGCTAACAGAGACTCATAGCTAGACAATGTGCCGAGCGCCGAGAGGCTTAGGGACACTTAATCCCCAAAGGGGTGTCTTCATCAAATCCGTCCCTTCAAGGCACAGGGAACTCGGCAGAAGAGGAGAAGAGGTGTTACGTGCTAGAGGGGATGGAGGACACCAAGGAAACAAGGCCTTCTAGACACAGCAGAACTGATACACACATGAGCTCAGAGATTGTGCGGCAAGTGCAGGGTCTAAGCTAGGTAGAGTCCCAGCGCCGAGAGAGGAAGTGGGCTTCAGCTCCCATCTCTAACCCAAAAGCCATCTCCACTTGACAATCCCAAAGGGGAAAAACAGCTTTATCCAATCACTGGATATATAAACCACACTTACAGACAGGCCTCGGGTCCAGCACTAGGAGGCTAATACAAAACTAACTCATTGGTCACTTGGGGAATTTTTTGTTTCATATTGCTTTGTTTGGGCATTGTTTTTACCTTAATGATCCTTCACTTGTATATTACAATTCAAATTTTGTGTTTCTGTGGGGAGCTTTATGTGTCTCTATGTGTATGTGGGGGTTTTTTGTCCTTTTTCTTTTTGATTCTGATTTGTTTTTCATTTCTTGTTTGTTAGAGAGAAGAAGAAGATGTGGTTAGATGGGTAGGAGGTGGCACAGGTCTGGGAGAAGATGAGAGAGGGGAGGATAGTGTATGAATATATCAGGATCGTAATATAGTATGTGAAAGAAAATTTACTTTCAATTAAAAAGAAAAGTGCTTCCAGATAGCCATTTATTTTCTAGTCTGCAAATCTTAAGATTTCAGACAAGATGGGTGAGGTCAGAATGACCCGGTGAAGGCAAAGAAGAAACAGAGCTGGAGACACAGAAGACCTGGAGCAAATGGTGGTCCTCTTTATTTCATTTGCCTGTCCTTAGCCAAGAAGGTGGGAATTGTCCCCATCGTTAGAGTCTACACCCTAATAAAGCTTGTACGATCATGTTTTCCTGTTAAATGTTTCTTTTACTGTAAAACTCAGCCCTATTTCTCTTTTAAATAATCCACCTAGCCTTATGTTGGCCATATACTCAGGTGTGAGGTCATTTACTGCAATGAGGTGTACTGGGGAGGGGCACACCCTAAAGAAACTGGCTTCTTCCTCTTCCCATAAGCCTTGGACTGCCAACAGCTTTAGTTAAGGGCGGGAGCTCAGGTGGGCACCCAACCCAGCAGAGAAGCACTGAGAACTGGAGCAGCAGACAGTAGCTCAGCCCTTTTGAACTTTCAGAGCTCATATTTGCACAGACCTTTGTGTGGTGTGAGTGTTTTAAAGCTGCAGAATAGAGAGCCATGTTTCAAGACAGCAATAAATACTCGTATTAGCCATGATGATGATGATAATAGTAATAATAATACACTTATTAGCCTTGTGCATCCGTAGATCATTTTACTCAGAAAGCAACTTTAGGAGGTTTCCATTTCTTGTAAGAAGTTGGGAGCCTTTCAAGTTAGAGAAGTCTTGGGGAGAAGTAGACATTTGCCGTCTTCCTTATGGGGTTGAAGGAAAACTGATCTAGGAAGCAGGAAGAATGAAAGCTTGAAGAACCCTGGGCAGCAGGACTGCCCGTCTCCTGAGTCACTGTTCACATGACCTGGCTCTCCTCAACATGTGAGCTCCTTTTTGCTCTCCTGTGCAATTGCCTTGATCTTGCTAAGCCTCATCCATCTGGATTCCACTTCAATGTTTGTCCAATCACATTGCCATTAACTCCAATAGTTAGTTATTTTATATGTTTCAGCCACTAACCTGTTTGGTTTGTCTGGTCTGCTCTGCAAGTATACTTTTATCACGGGGGGGAAAAACGCAGTGTGTGTGCCTCCTAAGGAAGACGAGCACATGACCATCAACAAATGCCCCACTTCTTGTCTTCATCTTGGAGGCACAAGGAAAAGCGATCAAGTTTCTCTCACTTATTCCTAAGTAGTGGTCTCCACCCATGGTATCATGGGGAGAGGGGGACAACACAGTGGACTGGAGGACCTGGGGGTAGAGAAGACACCATGACAACTATACCAGAATGCCTGCTGCATGGCAGTTCTTCTATATATCACAGAGAAGCTGCGCCCAGGAAATCTCAACAATATGACCACACAAATAAAGTCCAGAAACAGACAACTGAATCCGACATGCTGACTGGATGAGAGAATTCTCACAAAGCTTCCCTCCAAGAAGAGCTACAGTAATTAATGGTGGCCAACACAGGGGTGGGGAGCTGGGAGGATGAATCAGTCTTCTCCAAGGATGAGCCCATGTTAGGTTCCTCAGTGCCCAAAAGTCAGAGTTAGGTCTCAAACATGGGTACCTATTTAATATATCAAAGTAGGCCTGGCAGCCAGGTTTCCCTCATTTCCTACCTGTTACGTGTATGATTGGCACACCCTGCCCCCCCCCCAACTCCCCAGCCCAGGGACAGGGCTGCCCTTCTCCTGAAGCTCTTTGTTATATAACCCAGCCATTTCAGCCAGCCACACACTCTCCTGCATCTCTTTGTCCTCTTGATATATCTCTTGGCCTCTTGATTCTTGACTTTCCCTTGGTCCCGTCTCTTTCTCCCTCTCTCTTCTCTTCTTCTCTCATCTCCACCATGATCCAATTCAGTGTATTGGCCAGGTCTAGTCCACTACTTTCTCTTCCTGCTGTGGATTCTTCCAGATGCCTCTGGCTGTACTCTTCATCATAGCTACAATAAAAACCTTCTCCTCAACTGTATCTTGGAGTGGACATGTCCTCATTTTCATCCAGTTAGCACTAATCACAGATGAGCAATATCAAATGATCTCAGTGGGTTGCATTAATAAATTTATAAATGTAACCTTTATGTCACATATATATATATATATATATATATATATATATATATATATATATGGAATAGGAGACCATGAATTAAAAAAGGACAAGAGGGAATGGAGGAAGGAGAGGAAGGGGAAATACATAAATACAATGCTCATGTATAAAATCCTTTAAAAAAAAACTGGATTCTTCTGCTCCAGCAGAACTGGTTTGCAGTAAGTACTGATCGTTAATGTTCTCACCCCTTTTCAAGCACTTGCAGTATGCAGTCAAAGCTGAAACATGTCCGAGAGAGGTCGTCTCTCCTTTTACTTCTGCTCTGAATAAACTTGAGAGATGAGTCAAGTCTACAGATCTTAAAAGCAAGCCAGGCAGGCTATGTGTACCCTGCCAAAGAAGTCCCCAATAGTCACGTGGTGTGGTAACCCATGGTGTCTGTAGCACCGCTTAGCCTCTGTGTGTGTTTTGTTGCTGGTTTCCTGTCTCCTTGCTTGTTACTTTGTGGTTTCTGCCTCTTAACTTAAGAAAACACTTGGTTCCAACTCATGCTGTTGTGATTGTTTTTTTCTATGTGTGCTGGTTAGTTTTTTGTTTTTGGTTTTTTTTTTTTTTTTTTTTTTTTTTTTTTTTTGTCAGCTTGAAGCAAACTGGAGTCCTGTGTGAAGAGGAAGAATCAAGGGAAGCCTTGCCTCGATCGGCTGACCTGAGGGCATGTCTGTAGGGCATTGTCTTGATTGCTGTTTGACGTGGAAGAACCTAGTTCTCTATAGGTAGTTCTACCCCTTTGGTAGGTGCCTCTGGGCTCTGTAAGAAAGGAGTTGAACAAGCCTTGGTGAAGAAGCCAGTGAGCAACTCTCCCTGATAGTCTCTGCTTCAGTCCCTGCCTCTTGTGCCCCTGGCTTCCCTTGTTGAGAGACTAGGAGCTGTAAGATGGAATAAACCCATTCTTTCCCAAGCCTCTTTTGGTCAATGTTCTGTTACAGCAACAGAGAAGCCAACTACGACACTACGCTTCTTCATCATTGATTTCCTTGATTCAGGGATTTCACTATTTCTGGAATTTTCTAGTACAAAATACTGAGTTGGGGAGTAGGTTGGCACAGCCCATCTTCCAGAGTGGTCTAATAAGTTCTTCCGTGTGGGCAGAGGTAAGGAAGCAGGTCATCTGCCTCGCATAGCATTACCTGAACAACCAGGCCCAGAGTCCCTACAGGCTTTGTTCTCACTTCAGCTCTGACTAGTTTGGCCTGGACAGTAATTCCCACAGCTGATTAATGGATCCTCAGATTTAACACAATGCCTTGAGAGGCTGGGTTCTGGCCATCCGAATGATATTTCCCTAAGTTTGAGAGAAGGCCAGATTTTGAGAACCTGGGTTTAATTATGGTTGCTGAGGGGAATCTAAGAGTTACTTTTGGTTTAGGAACCACTGTGTTAGTTGATCTCTCTATTCTTAATTCTAAAATCCCAGGGTTCTCTAAGAACCTGTGGAATCTGGATGGTGACCTCTCTTTCTGCAAGCAAAGACCATAGCCCCTATTCACTGAAAACTGAACCACATTTCCAGGAAATACTAATTAGTACTTGGGTAACAAAAGTCAATGCTGAATATTCAACCCGCCCCTTGGACACTAAAGGCATTTAGTAGATTTGAGATTGAGGGACCCTATTGCAAACAGAAGATCCCTTAACAACTGAACTAACTTATTTGCAAAAACGACGACTTTGTCTCAAGCAGCCGTTGACACTCCTTCAATAGTGGATCTCTTACCAGGGCTGGGAGGCTCTGAGCCTGCAATGTTTCGTGTGGAGTCAATTCTCAACAAAAGCTATTGACCAAGGAGAAGAAAGGCAAAATATAGAGACTCAGATGCCTTGGTTTTGTTTATTGTTAGCAGCCTGGGTGAAAGGTTTGATAAAGAGGTCAAAAGCAATGGTCCCAGTGAGGTCTTGGCATTGGTAAAGGCTTTGTTCCTCTTATCTGCAACTGTGTCTGATAAATCTAAACTGCTATCTACTTCTGCCCAAAGTGAATAAAAGAATTGTCCCTGTGCCACATGGTGGTGGAACGTAACCAGAGCATGAAAACATGGACCGTGGGCTCCTCAGCCTCCTCTACAGTCTCTTTTGTACTGCAGAGCTTCTGGTCTGTGCAATGTGTCCAGTTGACCAAATATACCAGAACCCAGTGCCTCTGTGTGAGTGGTACCCAGCACCTAAGCCAGAGAATGCAAGCAACTAGGTGGATTTCATTCTTGATCTGAGGGAAAGGGAAGCAGTGTTTGCCAGAAGTTGATCTTTGTCTCGGGTGGATTAACCACAGCAGAGGTCAAGACGAATAAATCTGTGTGCCAGAGTGTCCTCGTCACAGTTCAAGACGGAAAGAAAACAACGGAAGTTAGAGGGTAGAAAGAGGAAGGAAGGGAAAGACTCTCCCAAAGAAAATACAGATGTTCTATGTGTCCCCTCACTGTTTGGATGTCGCTTTGCAGATGCCTAGTTGCCCTGAGTGATGGTTAGTCTTAATCAACAGCATATGCTATTGTGTTAACTCTATTATATAAAGAAAAAATAGTATTTAGGGGTCGGCCTTGAAAATATTATATTTACTTACAAAAATGAATAGGTATTTTTAATGCTCATATATGCATAACACATAGACACACTTTCCATACGAGGTGCTTCAACTCTTGCTATTTTCTATAGAAACAAGAAGAACCCAATATTGTCCTTTGAAATTTCCAATGCTATTGTTCTTCAACTAGGATGTGAAAAAGCCAGATTTTACAAAAGTCACTGGTTTAGGTAAAAACAGTTCTGATGCTAGATGCCCACAAATGTGCTTGCGATGTGTTTATAAGATAAAAGCTTTGTTTCAAGCGACATCCACAGAAACAGTTGCTTACACTTCTGGAAACAGGAGAACTGTGGCCACTTGGGTCAGTCATTACATCTCCGACTATCCTGACCCATCTGTCCACATTACCCCTTCAAAAGTCTGCCTAGTCTCAGAGCCCATTGATTTCAAAGAAATGGAGGTGGAACTTTTGCTTGTCATAAAACTCCTAGCCTGGGTGTCTAGCTAGCACAGTGATAAGCATCATATAAACACCGGGGATGGAATTTAAGTTACCTTTATCTAGCCTCCTTTCATATACAGTACGTGCGATAGACAGACACCAGTGTCTCATTACATGACCACCCACAGAACATTGCCCGATGCGACATTCTTCAGGGAAATTAGCAGAAATGTTTCACCACTTCAGCCTCTTCCAAGAACAGTGATTCAATAACAGTACTTAAAAAGTGACCAGATGCCCGTGCGAGCTTCTTTCCTCTCGCGTTCTGACTGGGGGGCATAATAAATACTTCACATTCTGAAGCTCTTCAAGCAAAATCTGGATGCAAAAAGAGGCACATTTACACAGAGAAATATCCACCAAATGCACACAAATACCACACACACTCACACACGCAGATAAACAGCACACATACCACAAACACACCACACACACACACAGAAACACCACATCCACACATAAACACCACATCCACACACACAAACACTACACATACCACGCAATATACACACATACACAAACACATTACACGCACAAACACACCACACACACACATAAATACCACACATACCACAAAAACACACCATACAAACAAACACAACACATACCACAAATACCACACACATACACACACACACACACACACCACATGATGATGCACTTACTAACACACCTAAATCAGTTTAATGTGCAGTTGGAATTTGTTGTCAGGTTCTGTCATTATGGGCAGATAACCATGCCTTCTCTTAGATTTGCTTGCAGATCCCCTAGCCATTATTGTACATAATCATAGTCAATGTTTAAGATGGTGCTTTTTTTCTCTCCCTTAAAAGCAGGAAAAAATCCTGAAGGTCACTGGATTTCAATGAATAATGAAGCCCTACACCAAAACTGGTCTAGGATAGAATTAGTGTTAGGATTTGTAGATATTTTAGTTTTTAGTAATTTACTGTTTCTTGGAGAGTCACTATATACAAAAAGAAGTCCTTCCACGTATTTCCTCGTAACTGGACTTTTCACAGAAAACCTGGCACGTATTTGATGCGCTTGTTTTTTCGGAAAAGTTAAATTGACCTTGGGGCTGGCACTGGGCCCTGTGGACGATGTGCAAGACCACCTCCCATCCCATTTCACAGGAGAAAAAAATGCAGGAACATTTTTTTACCAACAGCATGTGTAGAATGTGATTATTTTTAGGGATTACATTTTTAAAAGGATGGAAAATAACAGAGAAGGTCTATAAAAAGAGGGTAGACTGGTAGAGATTGGGGACCAGAGAAAGAAGAGGTTTATCTACTTACTGGATATGGATTGGCTGCAAATCATGGCTATTTCACATATGTGGGTATATGTAGAATGTGTGTGTGTGTGTGTGTGTGCGTGTGTGTGTGTGTGTACACACTGCTAGGAAATCTTATATTCACCAGTTTCTCCACTGTTGCCATTGTAAACCTGGGCAGGGCAGGCTACAGGACCCAGCCACGCTGAGATGACTGATGCTTACAAGAAGACTGAACAGTCTGTTGTGCTGGATAAAGAGCTGATGTACACTTTCCTCTCTAAGTAACCCTCTCTGTGCACATAGACTGTGGCTCTCGCTGGTTTACATTATCAATTAGTTTCTTTTTTTTTTCACTCAAAGAGAAGCAAAGAGTGACTAGTTAAAAAAAAAAGACAATTTTATTCTCCTTCTGGCTTGCTGTCATTTGAACTAAAACAATGAGCAAGGCCATGAAATATATGCATTTTTGGCAATCCCATGACATATTGTAAATCCCATGATATCTATGCATTTTTGGCAATCCCATGACATATCAGAAACCCCATGACATATACATATTTTTTAATTCCTCAAGTTGTTGTTGCTCCTCGTGTTTGACTCTTAAATTGCCCCGAGGAGGGGGTGCCAGCAGCAAGACATCCTGGCCATGGCGTTCAGGGCTGTTGTCTGCATGTGAGTTAAGTCACCTCTAGAGCAGGAGGCGCTGGTGGAATAGCTGTGTTTATTCTTCCCACTTCATGATTTCTCTCTTATAAACATTGTTGTGCATTGTCGGCCTCCATGTTCCTTTTTCTCATCTGATGTTTAACAAATATTTTTCTAATTGCCTGAGACAGTGTGGTCCAATGAAGTGGAATTGACGTTGGCTCGACCGTGCCTGTCTGATCTCCTGCCAGGGGTGAGAGTCACCCACTTGAACTGACTTTCACTCTGTTTCTTTCTGTCTCTCTCCCTCCCTTTTATGTTCTTTTACACTCTTTCTGATTTTATCCCCCCCACACCCCCGCGAATGTGCAACCCACACGCTAATGTTTCAGATTTCCACAAACAGAAATAGCTTTAAGAGTCTCTCTCTGGGTGTCTATCCTCTGTTTACCTCTGTGCCTACCCACCTTCCATCTAAATTCTTTAGGCACCTAAATCAACAGATTGGAGTTTTAACCCAAGTCACAGTGGGGCGGCCGCGGGGGCGGGGAGGGGGGGGGGTCGCCCAGACTTAGAAAACAAGAGAGCTCGGCGTAACCCAGTTGTTTGCCGTCTGGGAACACTTTACAAACAACCTCCAGGAAAATAACAGAGCGAGCAGTGGTGGTCTACCACAATGGGATGAAGATGGTGTGCGATCGGTTAGCTACAACCTGCAAATAAACACAGACTGGCAAGCTAGGGAGAGAAAACCTAACCTCCAGACTATCCATCATAAGCTGAAATATTTAGAATAAACTTAAAGCCTCAGATGTGTGACTTCTCGACTCTAAAACATGGTTAAAAGCTTCAAGGGTCCTCTTGGTTTGATATAGCAAGCTCCCAAGTTTCCCATAATCCCAAGCAGCAACATTTATTTTAGCATCTACCCACTTTAACCACAGCCTAAGTCTTAGGAGACATCATTCCTGTAGCTGCTTGAACTGCGTAGTATGCATACTTCAGCCTCCCAGGGTGGGCTGGTGGTTTGTCGTGCTTCAAGCAATTGTCCCTAGGAATGGCCTGCCAAAATGGCTCCATTTCTGTACAATCAACCACTTCAACATGAAGCTGAGATGTGTGTCTCTGAGTGACATCTACTGTCCACAAGGTTAATAAACACTCTGTTTCTTTGGAAATGCTCAACAAATTTTCATTCTTTTGGGTATGCTGTTGGATCTATTGTTTCTTCTTTACTCCATCTCGAAGGACAAATGACCATCCTCAATGTGCATCATTGTTCAATCAGAAAGCCGAATTGCCTCACTTCTTTCTTTTCTTTCCTTAATGATAGATTAAGGATCTTTGCCAACCTTCTTCGCCAAGTAGAGTTGGTCATCACTGACAGAACTGTTTTGGTTTTGTCTAAAGTTAAAGTAACTATAGTATGTTCTGATGTGGGAGTCTTCTGTTTTGTGTTGATTTCATTGGTTAAATAAAGAAACTGCCTTGGCCCTTTAATAGGACAGAAAATTAGGTAGTTGGAGTAAACAGAGCAGAATGCTAGGAGAAAGAAGCGAGTCAGGCAGTCGCCATGATTCTCCCACTCCAGGCAGACGCAGGTTAAAATCTTTCCTGGTAAGCCACCTTGTGGTGTTACACAGATTATTAGAAATGAGTTAGATCAATATATAAGAGCTAGCCAATAAGAGGCTGGAACTAAGGGGCCAGGCAGTGTTTAAAAGAATACAGTTTCCGTGTAATTATTTCGGGTAAAGCTAGCCAGGTGGCGGGAAGTGGCTCACCATTCCTCACACTACAATGTTCATTCTTCAACTGCCCATTTTCCCTGAAGCTTGGGTCCCTCTGCTTCTCTTGAACACTACCTGTTTATTAGTTCTGTGGTCTGGAATGGGATCACATTCCCAGAATAGGCTAACGGAGGGTGGATCGATGTTTGATTTAGACACTAAACGGAAGGGAGGAGAACTTATTTTGATGATAGCTGAAGATGAGCTGGGTCCTATGATTAGGGCTAAGAAAAGAATACAGGGTAAGCAGCTCAAAAATTTGTCCAAAAGAAGTTAGATGGGGACATAGAGCTCATCGTCCAAAGCCTTCATGGCTCTTGACGATTCTGTTAACAACAACTACTACTATATACAAATTAGAAACTACTCTGTGGACAGAAAGACCAATGGGCAGCAATCACCTGGAGAGAATAAATTCCACATGAGTTCCCTCTGACCACCCCTGTTGGTGACCTAAAAGGAAATAGCAACATCTTATTCTTCCCATTTCCATAAATTGACTAGAATAGAGTAAATGAATTCAATCATAACTCATGTAATGCTTGTTCTAGCAAAGGAAGAAGACTGTAAAAGGCAGTGTAATTCTTGATTGATGCCACCAGTCTCCAGAGACAGGAAGAAACAGCCAGTAATTCTCAGATCAATTATAAGAAACAATGAAGTCTATTGAGAAGGGACAGAGCTGTGTAAATAAGAGAACTCTCTTCTTTCCTCAATATATTGTTGACTAAATAATGCATAAAACTTGTCTCTAAAAGGTCTGATTGTTAAATAATTTTCAACAGAAGCCCAGGATGCCCACCCCTCTCGTCAGCAGGAAGATTGGGACAGTAATGGGACCTCAGACTCGGCATTTCCAGACTGAAGCCTGCACCCACTACTATTTTTCTTCTTTGATACATAGCTTTAAAAGCAAATCTGGTGAAGGCCAGCTTGAATCTTGCTAATGGCTGGTTTACTACCATATTCTAGAAGATTTTTACTAAAGAGCAAGAGAAATTTCTCCAAGGGTAAAGGGATAGTGGTAGGGAGGAACTGTACATTTTAAAGAACAGAATAAAGAGGCTCTCATGGATTGGGCTAACCCTGAGGGCAAGAGTAAGAAGAAGACAAAACACCAAGAGGAACACAAGCCCTCCAAATCCACCTTATAAATGGCTACTGTTTTTTAAACAGGCCATTATTTGTTTGTTCATTTGGTCAGACTTTCTTTGCTTTTACAAATATTAATCTAAGAGTTGCAATGCAGTAACCACCTGATGTAGTCATGAAAACAAAATCCACACAATCGTGGGAGGGTTGCTTCAAAATATAGTGTAAATAAATGGAAAATATTACACACTCATCTGTGTGTGTGTGTGTGTGTGTGTGTGTGTGTTATATGTACTCTTGGTGATACTACACATGAAGGTTTAGAGATTATCAGAGCATATCAGGTGGCGGAACTGTGGTGGGAGAGAATGGCCAACTGACTCCCATTCCATTAGTTTTAGACTTCTTTCATTTTGCCTTCTAGCTTCGATGATTCATTTTTAGACTCCGTTACAACTAGAATTCTGTATCTGAGCTTTGACCCACCATTGACACAAATACATTAAGACATAAACAAAGCAGGAATCAATGGCCAAGAAGGACTCAGCAATTTTCAGGTAAAGGTATTGCAGGTTCAAAGGGGCTCTTGAGTAAAGTTATGCAAGTGTCCGGTCTTATGCTCAGTCTTAACAAAAGAAAAAATAAAGTTGTCATCTCAAAAATGAGATATTTCGGGGTTGGAGAGATGGCTCAGAGGATGGGAGCACTGGCTGCTCTTCCGGAGGTCCTGAGTTCAGTTCCCAGCGACCACCTGGTGGGTCACAACCATCTGTGATGAGGTCTGGTGCCCTCTTCTGGCCCGCAGGGATGCATGCAGGCAGAATATTGTATATATAATAAATAAATAAATCTTTTTTAAAAATGAGATATTTCTTCCTCTTGTGTCTGGTGACAGTGTGGAGCAGTCTGCCTTCATTTAAAGCCTTCACTGGGAATGGAGGATCCTGACTACGGTGACTTTTTCACATGGTGGTTGATAGACATGTTTGGTCCCTTGTCACAGGAGGGACATTTTAACTGTGTTTTCTCCTGTGAGTTAACTTGTTCTAGGGACACTGAGAGCAAGAAGAGTGAAGTAAGTTTTCTCTTGCAAAGAGAAATTTCAAACTTGTGTGTGTGTGTGTGTGTGTGTGTGTGTGTGTGTGTGTCTGTCTGTCTGTCTGATGTACCCACCCCCACATGACAAGGTCTGTTACAGGCCTGGGGGTGACATAGTCCGCAAGGATGGCTGATTGGCTGGCCAAGGAGTCCTAAGCCTCTCTCCACCTGTCTGTCACTGGGATTGCTATGTCTGCTTGGCTTGGCTTTTTGATTTTTTAAAATCATTCTACATTGATTTATTTATTTATGCCTACCAGTGTGTTATCCACATGTCTGCCTGGTATCCATAGAGGTAAGAAGAAGGTGCTGAATCCTCTGGAATTGGAGTTATTAATGGTTGTGAGCCACCATTTGGGTGCTGAGAACCATGGAGTTACAAGTAGGAGGAGGGTAACAGCAGGCTAAAACTGGCTGTGACTGCCAGAAAGGAAAGCCATTAGGGCCAGTTGAGCATGCCCATTGGCAACTTCTCCTTGAGCCAATCAGAAGCCTGCCATGGAACCTGCAATGGAGCAGGGAAACAGACATGCATGATATCAGATGGCCAAGTCAAGGAAGGAAGGAGAGACAACAGTGGTCCAGTTAACTCTGCCTCCTGGGTCCCGGGAGGGTGTGTAAGGAAGGGTCTGCCTAACGCCCACAATAACTGAGTCTGCTTTGGCACTTGCCTGACTCCTGGGTCAGACTGCTATTGACTATGTGCCATCTTACCCCCACCCCGGGTTGTGGTTGTGGAAGGCTGGCGAGAGTTACAGAAGGCCGTAAACCACCATGCAGGTGCTGAGAGCCAAACTCAGGTCCTCTGCAAGAGCTGCAGGTGCCCTGGACTTCAAAACATCTCTCCTGCCGCTTGGCTTCGCTTTCTTCTATTTTGCATGGGCTCTGGGGAATCAAGCTCAGGTACTCACCTGGAGGGCCAGATTTTACCAGCTGCGCTTCCTCCCCAACAGTACAGAGGTATGAATTTCATTGGCACAAGATAAATTCCTCTTTGGTTGCTGATTTGTCAAAGTTCTAGATGTTATGTGAGAGAAAACCAAAATTAGGTGGATTTCTCTTTGCCCTGCATTTTTTTCTGTCATTCTGAGGTTCCAGCACCACAGAGGACAGAGGACGAGGTAGTTTAACCCTGAAGCTCAGGAGGAGAAGAGTTGTACAGAGACAGAGCAGTGAGAACAGCTCTAGTCCATTTCTCCGGTGTCTCAGAAAGCCCCTTTGGTCACTCGAAATTCTCTCCCTCTCCCTCTCCCCCTCCTCCTCCCCCTTCCCCTCCCCGTCACACACACATGCACACACACACAAATAAGAATATTGCTCCTTCTTTTCAAATGCAACTTCAAGACAGATGTCTCTCCCACTCAATTTTCTTATTAGATTTCCGCTTCTAAGGTCTCCTGCAGGATCTTTAGGATTGTGGGGAAGTACTTCCAGGCTCCAGCAGGAAAGGAACTCTTGGGGTTCTCAGGGAAGCGCTGCCACTGAGTCACAGGCAGAGCTTAGCTTCAGGGAGGCACCGACTTCCTTGTAGATATCAGAGATGGTACCAAAGAGAGATGACAAGAAAAAAACTTTTGATTGCCCCGTAAATGACCCAAACACAACCAGTAACGTCCGTCGTGTGTCCACACCTACGTCCGTCAAGTGTCCACGCCCACGACATGTGTCCTTGCCCATCATGACGTTGGCCCCAGTTACAAAAGCCTTTGTCCTTCAAAGAGCTCATAGCACAATCTGGGGAGGTGGAACACATGATGGGTAGGTGCGGAAGTGAGTGTTGGCTGGCCTTTCTATCTGCAGTAGAATGTGGAGTAAGGTGCCCTCCATGAGGGACTAGGGAGAAGGGCAGAAGCTGTGAGGGTCTAAGCGTGAAAGGAACGGCCCTGCCTGTAGCAGGAGTGTGAGCCTGGAAGTCGGGTAATACCTGATGTGAATAGTTGATTAGCGTGTTACTCGCTGGAGGAAAGATGGTTTTCTGTGAATGGAAGAGTTCAGCTCACTTACTCCAGCGGTTTTATCAGCCCAGGACAGCTTGGCACACATCTGCCAAGACAGGCTCTATTGTCACCGCAACCATGGTGGGTAAGGACTCTGTAGGTGACAAAAAGGCCATGCAGACAGAGCTTATTGAGAGGGAGGAAATGGGAAGGGGAAAAAAATGAAACGGAGGGGGACAGGACCGACACAAGTCCTGCCTGCCCCTTCATAGGAACAGCATGAGAGACCAAGATGGGTGGAGCTTGTCTCTTAAAGAGACCTTTGCACATACGTACAAACTAGAACCCTGGCATGGCCAGAGTATTGCCTGAGTACATCCTGCCAGATGACAGGCCAGACCAGCATAATGCCTGAATCCAGTAGGCTCTATAGAGACCAACCAGAAAGTGGGCCTGAGTCTCAGGGACTCCAGAAAAGACCACAAACTGGGACCACCCAGGCACCACCCAGGAGCTAAACAACCAGCGTCCAAAGGAAATAGCTAACATTCCAACCATTGTAGAGAAGATCACCTGATGTCCCTTAGCCCAGAACCCTTTCACCACTCTAGGCAAATGTCAGCCAATCAGGAATCCCTCACTATAACCTCTGCTATTATAAAAATCGCACCCCAACTTAGCTCGAGGCTCTCTGATAATGCCAATGTGTTGGACACACAGAGAGTCCGAGTTCGAACTTGAAACGGCACTTTGCTCTACATATGAGACTCGGTTTTCTAGTTGATTTTGGGGGACTCTGCCATTGGGCATAACAGTTTCTTTTAAGACAAGTCCATTTAACGTGAAAGGGATGCCCATCCAAGTGATTGTCTTTGACAATCATATTCAGGATTTTTTTTCCTTGAAAGAATAATCTTTTCCTGAGTTCTTTTTTTTATTTTGTTTTGTTTTTGTTTTTCAAGACAGGGTTTCTCTGTGGTTTTGGAGACTGTCCTGGAACTAGCTCTTGTAGACCAGGCTGGTCTCGAACACACAGAGATCCTGAGTTTTTAAGTAGTATTTTTTACATTTTAATTTTAATATGTATGTACTGGTTTGAAAAAAATTAAATGCCTTCACCAAGATTCTTTCCAATGAGTAAAATGTCATTTAATTAATTGGCCTAGGAATAAACTTTCTGTTTATGGCTCACAACAACAGATATGTCATGAGCCCAAATCTAAAAAAAACCCAATGCATAAAAAATTAAGGAAAGACCAAAAAGAGTGCACAGTTTCTGGATGACTTTCCCTAAAGATGCTTATCATCATTTCCCATACAAAGAATTGCTAAAGAATTTGAGGCTTTAAAAAAATCAATTCAACAAAAGAACATTATAGGAGCTAGAGTGTAGCTCAATGAGAAGCACTTGCCTAGTGTGTGCGAGGCGAGGCAGAAGCTTTAATCCCCAGGAGCAGACAAAGCGCTATACAACTGAAACTTTCCTTTAACCAAAGTAATTTATTTTCAAATTAGAATGCTTCCTTTGCCATATTTGTTGTTGTTGCTTTTGTTATTTTTGTTTTTGTTTTTCTGTTGTTTTGTTTTTTGTTTTTCAAGACAGGGTCTTATTTTTTAGCTCTGGCTGTCCTGGAACTAGCTTTTGTAGACTAGGCTGGCCTCAAACTCACAGAGATCCACCTGCCTCTGCTTCCCTCCAGAGTACTGGGACTAAAGGCGTGTGCCACCATGCACGGCCATTTGCCATGTCTTTAGGCTGGAAATGAAAGTTAAGCATAGGTTTCTGTGCTTCTATAATTGCCTTTCTTCTAACAGTTATAATGAACTCAATCACATAGTTTGCCAGTGGCCGGAAAACTATAATTGACTGTTTTTTTGTCTTTATAAACTCAGAACTGAGAACTGTTGTTTTCATTTTAAAATGACTGAAACATAGAAAGAAATAGCACCTTTTTTTTTTTTTTTTTTGAGACATGGTTTCTCTGTAGCTTTGGAGCCTGTCCTGAAACTATCTTTTAGGCTGGGCAGTGGTGGTGCATGCCTTTAATCCCAGCACTTGGGAGTTAGAGGCAGGCAGGTCTCTGTGAATTCAAGGCCAGTCTGGTCTACAAGAAATAGCATTTTATGATGAATGAAAATTTCGTTACATTTAAATCCCAGAGTCCATACACAAGCTTTAGGCAACAGCTATCCATTGGCTTAACTAAGGTTTCTTCTGTTCCATATCAGAGTGGTGGTGTTGAGGAAGAGAATTCATAGCCTGAAAACCTAAACTAGCTATTATCTGACCCACTACAAAGAGACTTTAGACCCTTGCCTTAATGAAGTATAATGCACTTCCATAATACTACATAGAGTAATTTCTTTTAAAAAAAAATCCATGTGAATTTATTTTATGTGTATGGCTATTTTCCTTGTGTGTGTATATATCTAACCTTTGTGTGTTCCTGATACCCACAGAGGGCAGAGAGGACAGAGTCCCCTGGGACAGGCGTTGTGTTGACAGAGGTTTCTGACCCACTCAGTCTGCAGTTGTTCAGTCGTAAAGAAACACACAGAGGTCTACATTAATTATAAACTGGTTGGCCTAGTAGCTCAGGCTTCTTATTAACTCTTACAACCAGGCAGTAAGTAGAGGCAGGGCGAGAAGAACAGGAGAATTCTGGGAAGAGGAAAGGTCAGTCTGCAGTCGTGACCCAGGCATAGAGGAAACAAGATAAGAATGCCTTGCTGATTAAAGGTACCAAACCACATGGCTAACACTGGCAAGAATAATGGGGTAATATAAGATGTAAGAATTAATTAATAAGACGCCTGAGCTACTAGGCCAACCAGTTTATAATTAATATAGTAGACCTCTGTGTATCCCTTTGGGACGAACGACTGTGGGACTGGGTGGGACAGAAACCTCTGTCAACAGAGAGGTAAGTGGTTGTGAGCCAACATGTGGGTGCTGCAAATTGAACCCAGATCCTCTGCAAGAATAAGTGCTCTAAACTGCTGGGCCATCTCTCCAGTACCCTGCATAGAGCAGATTTTACAGTTAGTGTTGTTATGTGTTCCTGTTGTGTTCAAGGTTCTCCCTTGCTCCCTAGCTTTGAAGCACAGAGAACTGAAATGTAAAATGAAGTCTGCTGGGTCAAACTCTATAACCTGTGCTTCCTTGTTTGATGGGGCATTATCTCCCAGGGCTGGACTGAACTGCGCTGGGTGTAAGGAAGCTGAAGCAGCCTCCTGTGCAGAATGCCCTGGGATACTCCTCAGCCTATCTGGGTGTACATACAAAGGGATACAGTTCTCACACTTTGGTCTGAACTCCTACAGTGTAGTGGGCAGACAACACCAATTGTTATGGAATCATTGGCCCCATGGGAAGCTCTGTGCACTTACAGAGCTGTGTTTGTCACATGAAAGGGCATTTGTTTCCCCTCTCTATTGTTGTTTACAAATCAGAAGAACAAAAAGGCAATGAAATAAACAAAATGTCATGTTCATACAAATCCTGATTAGGATAAAATCAACTGGCTCGCATTGCTTGTATATAGCACCACCACCATGCCTGCCAGTCTACCTGCGTGGGTCCTGAGTCTTAGGTCATCAAAGTTGGGAAAAGCTTATTTGAAAGTTTTCAGGAAAGCTAGATGTAGCCGGGCAGTGGTGGTGCATACTTTTAATCCCCTCACTTAGGAGGCAGAGGCAGATGGATCTCTGTGCGTTCAAGGCCAACATGGTCTACCAAAGAGAGTTTCAGGACAACCAGCAGGACTGTTTCAGAGAGAAGCCCTGCCTCAAAAAAAAAAAAAAAAAAAAACCCAAAACAAACAAAACAAAAAGCTGTACCCTCAAACAGTCATGATCTATCTAGTCAGTGAGTCTTCGTTAATTTTTATGAACTGGGCTTTACAAAATCCTGATATTGTTAGAAGGCTTCAGAATAATCCCAGTATCCCAGGGAAGGTATTTATGAAAACTGGTCAATGAAGATCACAGAATAGGGTTGTTCATCCTCAAGACTACTGTGGACCAGTCATTCTTTCCTCTGTGGGTCTGCCAGAGACCCTGTCAGGAGTCCAGAAGCTATCGCAGCCTCTTCCAGGGTTAGAGAGCAGTCTCTCTGAAGTCACCTAACAGGTGACCAGAGACACATGAAGGTGCCCTTATTGGTGACCAGAGACACATGAATGTACCTTTGTTGGTGACCAGAGACACGTGAAGGTACCCTTGTTGGTGGCCAGAGACACGTGAAGGTACCCTTTTTGGTGGCCAGAGACATGTGAAGGTACCCTTGTTGGTGGCCAGAGACATGTGAAGGTACCCTGGTTGGTGATCAGAGACACATGAAGGTACCCTGGTTGGTGACCAGAGACATGTGAAGGTACCCTTGTTGGTGATCAGAGACACATGAAGGTACCCTGGTTGGTGACCAGAGACATGTGAAGGTACCCTTGTTGGTGGCCAGAGACACATGAAGGTACCCTGGTTGGTGGCCAGAGACATGTGAAGGTACCCTTGTTGGTGATCAGAGACACATGAAGGTACCCTTGTTGGTGACCAGAGACATGTGAAGGTACCCTTGTTGGTGATCAGAGACACATGAAGGTACCCTTGTTGGTGACCAGAGACACATGAAGGTACCCTTGTTGGTGATCAGAGACACATGAAGGTACCCTGGTTGGTGGCCAGAGACAGCCCTTGCCAATACCTTCAGTGTCACATCCTCACTTTCAAATTGACGTCTCAGGCAAATTGTCTCAGTGGGTGACCTCCTCATGGTCTTGACATCCTTGCTTATACTCTCCCTCCTTCTACTCTTCAACTGGACCTTGGGAGTTCAGTCCAGTGCTCCAATGTGGGTCTCTGCCTATGTTTCCCTCTGTTGTTAGACAAAGGTTCTAAGGTGATATTTAAGATAATCATCACCCACTGAGACAATTTGCCTGAGCTTATGGGAGTTCACCAACTCCAACTGGACTGGGAGTGGAGTGAACGAACTTGGGATCAAACTAGTCCCTCTGAATGTGGTTGACAATGGGAGCAGACTGGGGGGCCAATGGCACTGGGATTTGTCTCTACTGCATGTACTGGCTTTTGGGAATCCTATTCTCTTTGGATGTATATCTTGCCCAACCTGGATGTAGTGGGGAGGGCGTTGGACTTTCCACAGGGCAGGATGCCTTGCCCTCTCTTAAGATTGGAGGGGGGTTGAGGGAAGGGGTGTGAGTAGGAGGGGAGTGGGAGAAGGGGAGGAAGTGGGAATTTGGATTGTTATTTCTTAAAGTAATAAAATAATAGTAATAATAATAAATGTGGAAAATGAAAAGAAAACAACTGTTTCATATATGTGTTTGTATGGTGTGTGAGTGTGTGTGTATGAGTGTGTTTGGTGCATGTGTGTGTGAGTGTGTGTGTGCAGTGCATGTGTGAGTGAGTATATGTGTGGTGTATGTGTGTGGTATATGTGTGAGTTAGTGTGTTAGTTACTGTGTTGTGGTGTATTTGTGTTGTGTGTGTAAGTTAGTGTGTGAGTGTGTGTGAATGTGTGTGAGAGTGTATGTGTGTAAATGTGTGTGTGAGAGTGTGGGGTGTATGAGTGCATGAGTGAGTGTGTATGTGAGTGTAGGGTGTGTGTGTGTGTGTGTGTGTGTATTAAGAATATAAAGCACATACCTAAAATAATGGCCTCTTCATCAGTTTCCAATACTTGACTTGGAACCCTTCTCCTGTAGCATTAATTCTTGAACTTGGGCACATCACAATGACAAGGAGGGCTTGTTGTAGAACATTTACAAGTTGCTGATGCTAAGTCCCATCTCTCACATTTCTGATGTTGTCGTCAAAAAAGAACTGAAGATCTTGTTTGCACTTCTCACACATCCACGAGTGATGAACCGATACTGGGGAGCCAATGGCCTAGTCTGAACCAGTCACACTTGGGTCTGAGTCAAGCATCAGAAGTTGCTGTACCTTGAGTGGAAGGAGAGAGGCACAGAGCGAGGCTTTCCTGCCTTAGTCTGAGCTAGCTATTTCTTTTTCTCTTTCGTATCCCTCTTATTCATTTTCCCATCTTAACTGGAATGGAACAATCAGAATATATAGCTGTTTGTATCTTCTTTTCAGCATAGTTTAAAAAACACAGGCGGGAATTTTTTTATTTGTTTTGAAAAACAATTTGAATTAAAAGATGGCAATTTAATTCAAAAATTCTGAAAATTGCTGTAGGAAACAAAAAGTAATATTAACAGATTTATGATGAAATTAAGTCTTTTGTATCATGGTCACTTCTCACAATAACTGTAGAGTTTCCTGTAGGAAACAGTGAATCCTTAGAAATGACAGGGGGTGCTGAGTATGCTTTTATATTAGTATTTTTAAATGCATGCCTAATGTAGCATTATTCTCTCTTGAAATTGTTTTCTTTTGAAAACTATATCATAAGGGCAAAGATATTTCCAAAAATAATAAAGTCAGTTTGTCTGATAGACCCACTTTTGAAACTCTGGTAAGCTAACCATCTTACTTTATTTCTAGACACTGAGTAAAACAATAAGTGAATTTCTATGTCACAGGGAATTATAATAGAAGCCTATTGATTTGAGAAATTTATAGAGTCAAAACCCAAGGGGCACAGATGAGCGGATAGTATAGTATGTTCTTGATATACAGAAATGTGAACCTTGTCTCGAAAAAACCAAAAAAAAAAAATGTGGCCTGCAAATCTAACTTTCTCTTTGCAGAAGTGGGATAACACCGTACACTCAAGCAACAGAATCACCAAGGATCAATGCAACATCTTTCTGTCACTTCTACAAGATGACAATTACCCTAATAAGGAAAGAAATTCAAAGAAGTGACTGTATTACCAGAGAGCAATGACTCCACTTCCTGTAAATGGAGTGAGTGCCTTGCACACCTCAAAGCCCTGCAGCTGGTGAGTGTGAGAGATGCGTTCAAAGCAGCATCCACAATAACAGAATTAAGTCAGTCATTGTAATCAAGCAAAAGTAGAAGGGCCAACTTAGCTTTGGATAAAAAGCAATCTGTGTATTTTAAAAGGTTGTGTGTGTGAATGTGTGTGTGTGTGTGAGTGCATGCATGAATGCATGTGTAAAGTGTACAACTTTAGCAGGCTATTACGGTTGCCCAAAGAATAGTGAGGCTGAGAACAGTTCTTCTGGGGGAGTAAAGATGGCAAAGAATGTGAGGTAACACAAATTTCCTGGCCAGAGAGCACAGAGTTTAGGGCCCAAGCCGCATAGCATGGCTCCTTGGAAGGCAGATGCCAACAGCCTTGGAAAACGGAATGATCAGCATGATAGTTGATGTTGGTTGGATTACTGCATTGGGAACAACTAGATCAGTAAAGTATGCTTCTGGGCTTGTCTGTGTGGCATGTCCAGAGATGCTCAGATCATAAGGGCTCTGAGCTAGTGTAATATTGTTCTGTCTTTTTAAGAGACAAGCCACGCTCACTCACTCCCCCATGTGCTAAGACAGGCTGATCTTCAGCTTCCAGCCTGAGTTCTCTCTCTTTCATCTTCCTCTCAAAGAGGCAGCTTCTGTCTCTCTCTTCTCTTTCTCTCTCCCTTCTCTCTGTCTCTCTCTGTCTCTCTCTCCTCTTCTCCCCGTCTCCCCTCCCTTCCATAACCACTAAATAAATATCCAACCTCACTCTGCATGGTACGCCTATCCATCTATCTCTCACCCACTGCCACCATGTGCGGAGACCTGCAGCATGGTCTCCTATGCAGTCCCTGCTCTCGGGACCCACAGCCCCCTGCCTGCTACCACATAACCCACTGCCTGCCGCCACCCAGGGACCTGCAGCATTTCTGCCACTGCAGCTACTCAGGGATCGGCAGCAATTTTTAATAATCCATTACACCTAGTGCCCAAACAAAACCCCTCAATGGATTAGAATGTAATGGCACTCTTGGGAGATGGTAAAGTATGGGCAATGGGGGTCTATCTAAAGGAAATCTTAAAGTAAAATATGTACAAAAGTCTTGCTATGGCTCCTGGCATGGCCTCAATGCTGCTCTCTGAAAATCCCCACAACCATCTAAACTCAGAAGGGAAAAAAGCCATCCATTAGCTCAGCGTCCTGGTTTATTTATTTGTTTCATAACTATTTTGAGTCCCTCGATATTCTTCTAGGCAACCAAAAACTATGAAAACACAAAACTCTCTCCATTTTAAAGTCAGAGTTTCTAGAACCATGAGGAAATGAAGCAACAGAAGAGAAAACAAGCACATGTAAAGTTTCAGCCACTAGGAGGCCACTGTTCAACTGTTCTGCTCCTCAGCTACTCCACTACTCAGCTACTCCACCCTTCAACTCCTCAGCTACTCCATTACTCAGCTACTCCACCCTTCAACTCCTCAGCTACTCCACTACTCAGCTACTCTACTGTTCAACTCCTCAACTACTCCATTACTCAGCTACTCTACTGTTCAACTCCTCAGCTACTCCACTACTCAGCTACTCTACTACTGAACTATTCTGTTACTCAGCTACTCATCAGCATGGACCATACGGTCGCCATTGCTACTTGACAAAGTTCCAGCAATTCAACATTGCTTCTTCACCCTTCTCCAGCAACTTTTAACTTCCATTTGTAGGCCCATATTTCTGTATGGTGTAGCAGCCAGGCATAAAAGCCATAGGCCCAGTCTGAGCTGATCAGGTAGCTCTGCAGACAAGCTGTCTCTGCATAACAATAGCAAGGATGTACTTGTTAGCAATGTAGATCTCCTGAGGAGAGGTGTTAGCTGAAACTGGTCAGGATGTTTGGTGCTTATTTCTTGGTAATTTGGAGGAAGTCTTATAGAGATGCTAATTCATGGCCTACATGACAGCTAGCATACAGGTAGATGCGGATGTGACTAAAAGCCCATTCACCTGGTTACCTAGGATACAGCCTAATGTGTTTTCCCGCTCAATTTATGTGATGATATATAAACTGCTTGAAGAATAAACGAGGAGATCTTGCCCTTCAAGGATGACAGTGTAAGCTGAGTCTGATTATTCCTCGCGACTCCGTCCCAGTCCAAGTTAGAGAATCTGTGTTGGACCTACATGGGCCCCAACACCATTTTTAATTATTCTCACTATTAACACCTTTCCCTTTTGGAAATTTTGTGAGGACTTTGGTAAAGGATGAAAGTGTGTACAATGGTAGCCTCTCTAAACAAAATAATTCTTTGGGAAAAAAAATCCTGCCACTGTGGAACAAGAAATCCCATTATAACAAGAACAGGAAAGTTAGAGGTCTGCTAGACACACCTGATCCCAAGGATAAAATGCCTACAATCCAACTCCAGAGCCGAGGCCATTAAGGGCAAGAGTTCAGTTAATAAATACAAAGAAATCAGAATGGTACTATATAATGGGATAAGAGCAAGACATCAGGACCGTCCCTTTGGGAGCCCATGAAGGGAACAGGCCAATAGAGTAAGACTAAGACACAAAGAAACACATTTAGGGAATATCTCAGTGTTTAGACCCCTGAAGAATGAAAATTGCTCTTATATTGTAGTGTAGTGCCTGGTCCACAGAAGAAGTCCTTTTCCCAAGATCAGGCATTTGGACAAAGGTCTCCATTCCCTGGGGGTTTGAGGAAGGTTCCTGCTTACAGGAACAGTCATTCTTCTCATCTCTAGCAAGGGTAACTTGTGACCCTTCCATTTACATAAGACTGTGCCTACTGTCAAGGTCAATGCTAGATTTCTCAACCACACCCCAGCTTTCTCCCATTTAATCCTATGTGCAATATAAGGTATAGACTTTTTTCAATTAAACAATGCTGATGGCAGTCAGCCAAATTCAATCTCACAATTATGTCCTCCTACCGAAGCAGGTCTCCAGCTCTCTGTTACTCTCTGCTACTCAGCTACTCCACTCCTGGGCTACTTTACTGTTTAGGTACTCTGCTACTCCACTACTGGGCTATGCTGCTTTCTAGCTACCCACTACTCAGCTACTCAGGTATTCATCTGCTCTCATATTCCATGGTTCCCTGCTGTAAGGAACAACTCCCACTGATTAGAGAATTTTACTGTTCCTTGGAGAATAAGAGAAAGAACTTTCCTAGTTCCAGAAAAAGAGATTATGTGTGTGTGTTTAAAAGATCATTTTAATGGCAGTTTCAGAGCAGGGTAGGGTGTCAGAATAACAGTTCATTCAACAATGTATTTCACTAACTTCAAAAAGAGATAGCTCTATCTATTTTCCACCAAGAAATAAGATGACTATACCACCAAACCCAGAGCTGCTCAAGAAGGTTGGATTGTTTCAGGTTCATTGGACATATAAACATCAGATTCATGTTTTTATGATCATCTGTTACAGAGTCTCAAATAAAAAGAAATTTCTGGTTAGTGTTCATCTGGATTCTCCAGTTTGCCTGATTTCAAACCCTACCAGATAAGGTTTGATTAAGGAAGATCCCCTGAAAAATTCCCAGTGGAAACAGATGGCCCAGATGATCCAATGTTTCAGAGGACCTCTGTTGCAGTTTCCTCTGAGTTCTACATTCAGAACAGCTTCAATACTGCTGGCTGAGATAATCCAGCCTCACATAATATTCAAGTCAGGACTTGGCCATAATCCTAAATTTTCTTTGGGTTATCTAAGGTTATCAGCACTCTTATAAGGTTATCAATCAGCAGGAAGTATCCTAAAAAACTATGCCTACATTCCCAAGAAATGGCTTATGGATGTTTGTCTTTGTTTAGAGTGTTGGTTACAAGTTGTTATGAATAAAGGCCAGGAAAAAAAAAGGCTAATTGAGGAGATTTGATTCAGAGTTCTTGTTTTGAAAAGAAAAGGGGGAAATTCTGTGGAATAATGCTCTTGTACACTGCAAAGATTGGTCATTCATATCAGTTTAATAAAAGTCTTATTGGCCAGTTGTCAGGCACGAAGTATAGACAGGGCAACCAGACTAAAAGAATTCTAGGAAGAGGAAAGGCAGAGAGTCAGTCACCAGTCAGACACAGAGGAAACAAGATGAGAATACCTTACTGAGAAAAGGTACCAAGCCACATGGCTAAACACAGATAAGAATTATGGGTTAATTTAAGTTGTAAGAACTAGTTAATAATAAGCCTGAGCAATAGGACAAACAGTCTATAATTAATATAAGCCTCTGTGTGTTTGTTTGTGACTGAATGGCTGCAGGACCAGGCAGGACAGAAACTTCTGTCTACAAACTACACTACCCCTCTCAGAAAGACCACCAAAAGTCCAGGTTCCTCCCCCAAAGTTCAAGACCATGCCTACAGAGTATTTAATCCTCCTCTTCTGGATCAATGATGTAATTTCTCCTGCCCCCTTCCCCTGCTTCACCTCTGGAATCTGGAAATCCCAAGAGTGCTTAACCCAATAAACCTAGTCTTTTTTATTCAGTTTGATCTGGCTTACTGTGTCAGCAGAGTAACCTAATATCAGGTTTTGAAAATCTATCACTGAGGATATCATCACTTTATAATTGGTACTGACAATGCACAAGAATAAAACAGAACACCAGGGGAAAGTCAAAAATCCAGCTTTTAAAGTGAAATTTGGGGCTAGAGAGATGGTTCAGTGGTTAAGAAATTCAGTTCCCAACACCCACACGGGGCAGTTCACCATCACTTCTAACTTCAGTTCCAAGGCTCTCTTAGGCTCCTCAGATGCCTGTATGCACATGGTGCATATAAAATTCAAATAGGCACAAGCACATAAATAAAAATGCATCTTTTTAAAGCAATATTTTAACTTATGAATATCAATGCACAGTACAGTAGTTTGAATGTAAATGCCCTCATAAGCTCACAGGGAGCTGCACTATTAGGAGGTGTGTTGGAATAGGTGTGGCCTTGTTAGAGGAAGTGTGTCCACTGTGGAGGTAGGCTTTGAGGTTTCATATAGGCTTAAGTTATGCCCAGTGTCTCAGTCTACTTCCTGTTGACTGTGGGTCAAGATGCAGGAATCTCAGCTCCTTCACCAGCACCACGTCTGACTGCATGCCACCATGTCACACCACGATGATAATGGACTAAACCTCTGAAAATGTGAGCCACCACCATGAAATGTTTTCCTTTATAAGAGTTGCTATGGTCATGGTGTCTCTTCACAGTAGTAGAAACCCTAACTAAACACATAGGATATGAACATTGTGTAAGCATGACACTCAGGAATCTTTATATTTTGGGCTCTTCAGAACAAGTTCTTTTTTTTTTTTTTTTTTTGATTTTTCGAGACAGGGTTTCTCCGTAGCTTTTTGGTTCCTGTCCTGGAACTAGCTCTTCTATACCAGGCTGGCCTCGAACTCACAGAGATCCGCCTGCCTCTGCCTCCCGAGTGCTGGGTTTAAAGGAGTGCGCCACCACCGCCCGGCGAGTTCTGGCTCTCTTAACATTTAAACACAAGATGGAACAAGTAGTGAGTGTGGAGGTTGTGTGATATGGAAACAAGGAGTTCAAACATGCAGCGATTCCCACAAGAAAATCCAAGTCGTCAGCGCAGCATGCTGGCATCTGACATTCATGGGCAAAGCAATAGCAAAAAAAAGTAACTAGAAGCAAAGGAACCCAATGCAGTCAATGTTTCATGAATGTTGAAGACAAGGTGTGCCTTGATTGAGGTATCTAGTCCCACTCCCGTGTTGGTTTCTCAACCGTCAAGAAGAGACGATGACTCAGAGAGTTATGTTTCCCCCACATCTTTCTTGCTGTGTTCCATATAAAACAACAGAGCTCCATACACTATAAGTGGCTCAAATTTCACTTCTCATTTGAGGGGCTGAGTCAGGTGACGTTTGCACACTGATAATAAAGTAATGATTCCAGCTGGGAAATGCATTTTAATGATGAGCATGAAAAGCAGTCCATTTGTGCATCTACCTGACAAGAGACACTGGAACATAAATTTGTCCTTTGTGTCGGCTGCCACCTGACTAATTACCCAGCCTCAGCAGCTGCTGAGAGTTTGGAAGCATGAAATGGGACAACGTTTAAAAACACAAAGTGTACCATGAATTCTAATTGGTCTTAATAGTAAAAACCCATGGTCAGATATTAAGGGAGTGAAAGCTGAAAGATCAGAGAAGCAGAGCAGCCAGCCACTCGTTCTTACCTCTACTGAATCCTCTGACTGAATAAGGCAAGATCCTGTCTTTATGAATCCTCAGACTGAATGCCTTCTCTACAAAACCTTGACTGAATCCTGAACTCCTGTCTCCTCCCACCCTATATTCCTGTCTCTCCCAGCCATATCACTTCCTGTCTCCACCTCCCTAGAGCAGGGACTAAAGGTGTGAGCCTCCACTGCTTGGCTCTGTTTCTCTATCAGATTGATTCAATCTCGTATCATATCTGACAAGGTAGGTTGGTTGGAGGGCTGGCTCATTGGTGAAGAAGAGCACTTGTTGGCCTAGCTGAGGACCAGAGTTTGGTTCCCAGCACCCACAAAGCAGTTTACAACCATCTGTAGCTCTAGTTCCAGAGGATTTGGTGCCTTCTTCTGACCACAAAAGGCATGCACGTGGTGCACATACACATATATGAACACACATAAACTAAAATAAAGAAATCTAAAAAACTCCAGACAATATAAAAATTCTTCATAATAGTAGGTACTTACATATCAGTAGTAACAGAAATAAAATTTCTGACAAAGTGCTAAGCCAGACATGGTAGCTCATGTTGTTATTGAAGCAAGAGGATCTCCAAGCGTAAGTCGGGCTGATAGTGAGCTCCAGGATAGCCTGGCCTACAGAGTGGACTTATTTTTAAAAAATTTTTTGAAGAATAAAGTGCTAGAAAAAACATTTATTATCAAAACCACCCTACCTTAACATCTAAACAAGAATATACCAACTATGAAGAAAAAATGTTGGTTCAGCATTTTCTGTGTTTAATATTATGTGCCTAAGTGACTAATAAAGTACTTAGAACAAATGTATGCTCAAACAAGTGAATTGTGAATGAATGAATGAATGAATGAATGGCCCCAACTGGAAGAACCTCCTAATTTTATAGCTAAGCAGCATATATCCACATAACACACAAATGATCCTAAGCAAAATCATAAAGCATTAAAAAACTAGTCTAGGCATTGGACACTAGATTATTACCTCAAAGAATTTTGTGAGCACACTTAGTAAATATTTAGAAATGGAGACCTCGTGATCAATATCTCACACTTTCAAACCATTGCTCCGATGAGCAAGATTCATGTAGCAGGTTAAACTTGCCGACAGGTTTCTCTGCCCCCTTTCTGTTTCTCAGTCGAATGGATATTCAGTGCTGGGGGAGTCAGAGAAAGCAAGCACCAGCCTCTCAGTTAAGTCACGTGCTCACTTGAGCGGCCCCTGATTGGGTCTCCGAGGATGTTTACCTGCGTGGAGAGTTCTCAGCTCTCTACCAGCTTGCCCCTGGTCCTGCCATACCGGGCCATCAGTGGCTCTGTGGTCAGACTCCAAGGTTCCCTTCCACTTTTTACCTCATCTTGCACCAATGTGAAGGGTTCCAATTAACTTCAAAGACCTTTCCGTGTGTAGAAAAATGCTGATGAAGCGGAACGAAACTTGCTTGTTTGAAACTTGTTAGGATGTTAATCAGACGAGATCATTATTATTGCTATATAAAAAGAGAAGTTGGTGTTTTGCTCCAGTCACAAACACACGTGTACACACACACACACACAGAGAGAGAGAGAGAGAGAGAGACAGAGACAGAGACAAAGAGACAGAGAGAGACAAAGACAGAGAGATGTTTTTCCATTGTTTGTCACACATAAATTCACTCAAGATATGCAAGGACAAATAAATACGGCTTGGTGAGTTATCTCCTACGTTTATTTACAATGAACGACACCACATGTTTGATAACCACTCTTTAATTAGCGAAAGACTTTGAAACCTCCTCGCTTTGTTTCACATTCAAAGCACATTTGTTTTCCATTATGAAATAGTTTGTAAAAAGCGCTGAACCAGAAATCTCACTGTAAGCCAATCGTGCCTTCACCTTCGTCCCGCACTGTTTGCTGAAGAGTGCTTCACGGGCAATTTTACCTATTGTTTCCAGAGAGGATGAAAAGGCCCCCCTCCCCTCCCTCTCACTTCCCCACAAGGAAAGTCATTGTTCTCTGGAGGGGAGAGGACAGAGTTACAGAAGACCTTCGACCACGAGAGAAGTTCAGAACATCAACCCTACCGAGCTTTCTTCAAGAAGAGAACAACTACACAGAGAAAGCGCATAGAAAAAACGAAACACTCAGGGCCTCCGTATCTTAGCACCCTATAGAGAACGGCTGGTGTGGCCCTCAGACTAGCGTGGTTTTGGCAAAAAGAAGATGGATATGAATTAAGACACGGATGAAATACTTTCAAGGAGGAAGTCAATAGGCCACCCTGGTGTTGCACAGTCTCGAGTGAGGGTGATGGTGCCCAGGAAATGTGCCTCAATGAGGGTCATCCCTGGACCCGGGGTCCATCCTGGCTTTCTCATCTCTATCCTGCTCCCAGGCAGGGAGATGTTATCCCGTTTCTCTGATTATTATGCAATTTTCCCTTTGAAGAAACCACTTTGAAAGTAAAAGTGTAATGAAATCAAGACAAATGGCGTCTTACAAAGCTGCTTCACCTTGTGAGAAGCTGCCACGGGCTCCTTGTGTGTTCTGTTTTGACCCGGGTCAGTTAGTCTGGCTAGTAAAGTACTTATCCCGCCATTAGTTGAGGATTACCAAAAGTTTTCTGCTTGAAGTCTCGAAGGGTACAGATACTATAGCAATTAAGTTTTCTCAGTTTAAATGAGAGTTAAAAGTTCTACTAACCTTACAACAGAAGTTGAGAGACAGCTGAATGCAGACAGCAGCAGCAGCAGCCAGCTCACAGTTACTGTAACAACATGCCTGAGAGAATGTTTGGCTCACAGTTTCAGTCATCTCAGGACATGCTCACTTGGCTCTTTGGCACCTCGTAGAGGGAGAGCATGGTAGAGGAGGCCGGTCACCTCCATGCTATCTGGAAAACAACGAACTAAAGAAAGAAAATCCAAGGACACAGCCACAGTGGCTGAACTTCCTCAGAAGAAGCCCACCTCTTGACGATATCATTACTTCCTGCTGGCACCATAGTGGTGGATCTAAGCCTTCCATATGGGACCTATGGAGAACATTTTTTATAGTACTGAAAATTCCAAAGGAAGTGAAGTATAGTTTAAGTCATTCACGCCCCAAATCTGCCAGTAGGCACACGCCATGTTCAAAGTTCTATGGACTTTCAGTCTCCTCAAATTTTGGCAAGTCCTTGTACTTTAACAGCCTTAGCTTTCTCTCAAATAGCAGGACTTTCTGAAAATTTTGTCCCACCTAAATTTCTTGGTACTCAATCTACCTTGAGTTTATATCCCTTAGCTCCCCTGGAGCTACAGTGACAGGTACCAGGAACCAAAACCAAGTCTTCTGCAGAAGTCACAAGTGCTCTTAACCCTTGGACATTTCTCCAGACCCACTAGCGTTATATTTTATGGATTTTATTCAACAAGCTTTTACCATTTCAGTTCTAAATTCTTTCCTCTCTGATTGTTCAGCTTGCTATCATAGTGATGTCTCTGCTTGGCATGCTCTTTTTGTAGATGCTGTCTTAGTCCATTTATCTGTTTGTGGTCAGTAATACTCACTGAGCACTTTCTGCTTAGCATCACACACTTTAGTGATAATGAGAGTGCAGAGAATAACATGTCTCCTTATGCATAGTTTACTAAGAAGTTGCCACTTGTGGTGGTTAGTCTTGGTTGTCAATGTGACCATATCTGGAGTTAAGTAAAACTCAAATGGCCGGGTACACCTGGGAGGGATTAGTTCTTAATTAAATCACTTGAAATCAGAAGGCCCATTTCTAATCCCTATCTTTGAGGTGAGAAGACACACCCACCTCTAAACTGGGCCATGTCTTCTGTTGGCAACCCATATAAAGGACGTGGAAGAATCTCTCTCTCTCTCTCTCTCTCTCTCTCTCTCTCTCTCTCTCTCTCCCTTTGTTCTCACTCTGACTAGCAAATCAATTTCTTCACAGGCATTAGAGCCTAATTTTTCTGGATTATGGCATATACTGAAGACCAACTGAGACATCATACCTCATAAAGTAAACAATGACTGGATTCTTGAAACTTCTGTTCAAAGGCAGCCATTGTTGGATTAGCTGGGCCACAGCCTATAAATTATTCTAATAAATCCCCTTTCCATATATAGATTCATTCTATGCATCTGTTGCTGCGGGAAGGTTTACAGCTAGTAACTATCCACCTACTGGGGCGTGACCTCATAGACTATTTACCCGAATTCGGAAGCACATCCGGCCCTTCCTTTCGTCCCCCTGGTTCCCGCTTGGCTAGATGGGATTGTTTTGGATCTCATCTCCATCTGCCATTCAAGCAGAGAATCCTGGTTTTGTAAGTCTTCCCCCTAAATAAATAACAGTCTATCTCACAATTATGAGCCAGTGTGAGATTTCTTTTAAGAGCCTGATTTCTCCGCCCATCACCTGGTGCCCCATGTGGATTTACACTTCACACCTCTCAGGCGATTGCTGACTTCACAGGCCGAAATCCCCGCCAAACTTCCCGCCGCCACAAAGGAGTTTCCAGCGCAACAGCTGGAGCAAGTTTGCCAGCCTCTAAAAACTCCCTAGAGTGACTCTTTGTCCCAGCAGCATCAGTAATAATATGACTGAAAAAGACTTGTTAATATAAAAAAAAAACTCCAGAATAACAAATATAATAATGGAAAAAGAGAAGCATTATGTGAGATAAAGGAGTCAGTTCATCAAAATAAGATAACAAACACAAATGTATTACTGTACTTACAGAGTTTCAAAATACCAGAGGGACAAGCCTGATTGAGTGGGAGAAGCCAGTGATGAACCTATACAGACAGTTGGAAAATTCAACACTTGTTCTAATAGTTGATAGCACATATAAGAAGAAAAGGAAAAAAGAAAAGATATTAAAGATGTAAAAACAACACCAACAAATTTGACATTGGTGATCAGACAGAATGTTCCAAACCATGAAATAGTTCAATATATATGGTCTTTTCAAGTAAATAGAGGATATTCACTGAGATATGTTGTAAGGAGGCCACTTGTTTGTTTCCGAGCCACCCAGACTCCCAAAATAATCACACAAAAAGCATATTATTTAAATCACTGCTTGGCCCATGAGCTCTAGCTTCTTATTTGCTAACTCTTACATCTAGAATTAATACAGCTCCTTATTTTATTTATTATTATTTATTATTTTATATTTTACCACGAGGCTTGTGGCCTACCAGCATGTCTGTCTCCAGTGGCAGCTCCATGACTTCCCTCGGACTCCACCTTCCTTCTCCTAGCATTCAGTTTAGTTTTCCCTGCCTAGTTCTGCTCTACCCTATCACAGACCCAAAACATCTTCTTTATTAAGCAACTGTATTCACAGCATACAGAGGGGATTCCCACATCATCTCTCCTTTTCTGTTTAAATAAAAAGGAAGGTATTAATTAACATAGTAAAATTATATATAACAAAACAGGTATCAAGCAAGAATTACAGTTACAATATTTATATCTTTGATCATAACTAAGGAAAACTATAACTATAGCTGTCTATTCTTCGACTCCATCAAAGACTCCAGAAGGATATATTACCTAAGTAAACAGGAAGTGCATTGTAAATAACTTCCAAAACTCTAGAATTGATAGAGACTTCTCGGTGCCTAAACAGTCACCCAAAGTTCTTCTGTACTATTGGGGCTCCATCTTCAGCCTACAGACTAAATTCTTAAAATACTTTAAATGCAATATTCTGTAGTCATTGAAAGATTTGAAGAATCTCTATTCATCTAAAATACATCTCTATGTATCTAGAAAACAAGCTTGACTATTATAGATGACTCTCTATTAATCTTTATTTCTTAATTATACATTACATTTTTAAATGTACAAACACAATATCTTAATCAAGAGCAGAAATACATATACATGGTATATCAAAATTGAACTTGAATTTGTATCAATAAACCAAGATCTATACCAATGCAAATTATTCATATCTCTATCATATCCCCCTTTAAATGTAAACAAACATTTATAAACAATATTTGCGAATATGGGCATAGTTCTCTCCAAACTGCTTCCTGCTGTTTTTTGGGTGAAATAATTTTTGAGAGATATTCAAGGCGACCTTTCAGGGGGTTTTGGTCCATCAAACCACATTAGTCTGGAAGGATTCCACAGGTTCTCAATCTTCTGTGGAAACAAAAGAAGAACCTCTTTTCCAAAGCAACAAATCCTCAGACCCATATTTTGAAATCAAAATACCTTTAAAGTATATATGTTGGCTTGGCTTAGCAGTCCCCAGTATCAAATGTGTGTCTGCAGTCAAAAAATTCAAAGAAAACACAATAGTATACATAATCCAGACTCTGTGTGTCTTCTATCTTTGCATGGCTTATTCTTTTTTACTTCTTTTAATCTATAACTGTCTATACTCTGTCTCTTTAAAGATATTATCCTTTAAAAACCATTTACTTCTTTTTATAACTCTCTATACTCTCTTTCTTCTCTCTCCCAAGCTTATGTACATTTTTAAAAACACATTGTGTCTCATTTAGAGGTCTTTCCATCAGAATTTGTCTTTATTGTATATTTATAATTATTTTCTGACCAGGTCTGTTTCTTTAAATGCTAAGCTCTCTGAAAAACCTAAGCTGTGGCATTGCTAGGGGAAATATGGAACTTCCTGCTTGCACCACTTAGTCCAGCATGGTGGAGCTGTTCACTGCCTCTGAGAACCAAATACATTGCCCCATTTTTAGGCACAGAAAGGGTCTATGTCCTTGGCCAGACCTCCTGAAAAAGCTAAAGCCCTTTGTGCTAGTGAACCATGAAGCAGCTACTTTTAAAAAAAAAAAAAAAAAAAAAAGAAGCCTCACAGTTTTTACTGCAGCTCTCTTAAAGTAGCTGCAGTGCCCCTGCTCACTGCAAGCCCATTTAGAAAAAAAAATGTGGCTACCAAAAGCCATGCTTAACTCTGTTCTTTTGTGTCTAGAATTCCTTTATAAGCTTTCTCAGGTTTTTATGTGGATGTAGTTACCCATGTTGAAGTACCAATTTGTTGTAGTAAGGCTGCTTGTTTATTTCCTGGCCACCCAGACTCCCAAAATAATCAACAGAAATCATATTATTTAAATTATTGTTTGGCTCATTAGCTCTAGCTTCTTATTTGCTAACTCTTACATCTAGAATTAACCCATCTCTATTATTTTATATTTTACCATGAGGCTCATGGCCTACGGGCAAGGTTCTAAAATGTCTCCAGCAACAGCTCCAAGGCTTCTTTCTGACTCTGCCTTCCTTCTCCCAGCCTTCAATTTAGTATTCCCCTCCTAGCTCTGCTCTACCCTATCACAGGCCCAAAACAGCTTCTTTATTAACTGATGGTATTCATAGCATACAGAGGGGAAATCCCACATCAGAGATAGACTATATTTGGGGGTATAAATTAAAAAATAGATCAAAAGGAAAATTTGAAAGTAGAACATATTATACCAGAAGGTATAGCTGCTTCCAAAGTCAGCGTCAGAGGGACATTTGCTCCACGAATGCTTATTAGAGAAAAAGAAAAAACAGAAAATAGAGATGTGTAGATCAAAAAATATAGAAACAAAAGAGAATAGAGACAATAAAGACAACAACATTAATTCAAGAGAAAATAGTACACGAAGAAAACAAAGATGACTAGTGTAAAAAAAAGATGACTAAAATGGATTACGTAAAATCTGCAATGGAAGACAAGTTCAAAAAATCATAGAACTAACACCCCTAGAGGAATGCTAATCAAAACAACGCTAAGCTACCACCCTATAGCTGCTAGAGTCATTAAAATCACTATTACTGGCAAACTGAGTGTTGCTGAAGAAAGCACCAAATTCTCATACATTGATAGTAAGAATGCAAACCTATACAGTCATTCCAGAAAAGGATTTAACAGTTTTTTACAAATAGTGTACATTTCACATATGACCAAGCAATCATACTTCTACATATTTATTGGAAAGAAATCTTACTATTCAAACAAAACCTTACCTATGCATATCCATAGCAGTTGTATTTATAAACACAGAAATGTGGAATCAATCCAAAAGTCCTACAGCAGGTGGGTAATTCATACTTGCAACTTCAGTGGGCAGCACGAAGCAGCTCCGAGGTCACTAATCATGGAGACTCAGTCTCTGAGGCACTCACACTCTGCCACTCTATTTGCACGATACATTATCTGAACGATAAACATTCTTAAGGGGAAACAGACCCCATCTTTGCTAGGGAATGAAGTAGGGGTGGGTGTAACTTCAGTCACATACTGTGGAACTTTGGGGAAGTGGAAGTGTCCTGTATCTTCATTATGGTAAGGTTCCACAAGTTTACGCATGCAATAAGATTCATAGAACTCAACCCAATTTTACATGCTAATTTAAAAATAGTTAAATGACAAATACTGAAGTGGAAGATGCTAAAGAAATAGCAAGACCAGAAATGGGAACTAATGTCTGCAGCACGCATTGGTCTTAGAGAGCTATCTGTCTACACAAAGATCACAGACCTCGCGAACCTGGAAATGGGACCTGATCTGTGATTTTAAAGTCCCAGCTGGACCTACATGTTAATCACTGTGACAATGTGTCTCACTTGTTCAAGTCGTGGTTGACTGTCATGAATAGAGCAGATTGCTTAAGGGAAATTGTTTTTCTAGAACAGTTCTTAGGACTAGGATCTTATATATTATCATGATTACTTCTGCAAGCTTGTGTATTCACACATGTGCGGTGCTGTGTGTAGGTGCTGTGAAGAGCTTGGTAGATGAAGTACACTGTACCTATAAATGCTTTGGGGCACTTTCAAGGAGAACAGACCGATACTACAAAGGCTGACACCCACACATCCTGCTGGAGAAGCTCTTGGACCTTCTTCGTGCACCTCCCTCCAATGGGTCTCCATTGCCCTGTCCCAGTTTCGAACGCTCAGAACATTCTGGGACTGGCACATCATTTGGAGTATGAGACAGAGGGGTAGGTCTGGGCTGGAGGACCCCCAAACCACTGGGTTTTGTGGAGAGCTGAGAAAAGTGGAAACTTTAAAAGGAAACGCAGCAGGAGTTCTGTGTGCAGCTGCCGTCTGGGAAGGACCTACTGAGAGTGTCACAACTATAGAGCTTGATTTCACAGCCTGGTAGTCTCCCGTCACGAACTGCAGTCTTGCTCTGATGCCTACGACCCTCCTCTGCTCTACTGACCATGTGTCATGGGAGCAAGGGAGGGCCGTGCTGCAGAGTCCTCCGTAGGAACATCGAGCTGAAGATGGAGATGGGGTCCATGTTGCCCACAGTTCACGGTTGTGAGTGAGTGGACCACAGACAGCTGCGCAGGGGCTTCTCCAATTCATTGGTGACAGAGCTCCTAACATAGACACAGCAGTAGTCCCAAAGGAATTATCTGAAGTTCAGGGGTTAACTAATGAACTAGCTTGTTATTTATTGCCATACTGATCATCAGGCCCAGGGCCTTGTACAGTACACCCCAATCAAGCTCTCCCCACTGATCCTCAGCCTAAAAGGATTTAGACTCTCAAGATTTGGTTTTGGTTGGTTTTTGTTTTCAGGGTTTTTTTGTTTGTTTTTTGCTTCTTTAGTTTTTGTTTTGGTGTGTGTGTCTCTATGAGAGTTTGTGCATGGGCGTAGTTGCCCACTGGAGACACAGTGGTTGTGAACTGAGCTCAAATCTTCGCTCTTGAACTGTTGACCCCTTTCTCCAGTTCTAGACTCTACTTGAGACGTGTTGAGTCAGAACACCTAGAGATGGAACTCAGAAGTCTACAGGCCACAGTGCAGAACCCTGGCAGTTCTCAAACAACATAATTTGAGGTTTTAGCCTCAAGATGTCTCTTCAGAGTTGGTGGACAAACTAACCATCTGACATCGTTCTCCTCTCCTTATCCCTCTTCTTCCTCCCTTTCCTCCTTTCTTTCTGCCCCTTCCTACCTTTCCCCTCCCCTTTCTCCTTCCCTTCATCCTCCTCTTCCTCCTCTTGGTCATCCTTTCTCCTCCTTTACTTCCTCCTTTTTTCTTCATGTTCCCATTTTCTCCTTCTCCCTCCTCCTTTTACTTTTTCTTCTGCTTTGCCTCCTCCTCTTCACCATCATCACCAACATTATATCTGCCAGAAAAATGAGAGAGCTGGGGAGTTTTCTACAACTGGAAAACTTAGTTATGAGTCAAAGATTTTAAAAGGACTATGAAATGTGGTATTGCCCAGGCCTTCCCTCTGTCCTAACTAGGGATGAGAATTACAGGATTGCATGCCCCCGAAGAGAACACCATCTCTATAATTAGGGATGCTGCCTCCAGTGTTGCCACCATGGAAGAGCAGTTCATACAGTCACAGGACGAACTTCTCCCGCTGTGAAGAAGGTTCACATTCTTGCAGGAGTCTAGTAAACGGGCTCTAACAAGAACAGCAGAAATGATTCTGTTTACTTGTATTTTCATGTGTAGTCATTTAATAAATTAAG
Organism: Microtus oregoni; assembly: GCF_018167655.1. NCBI lineage: Eukaryota > Metazoa > Chordata > Mammalia > Rodentia > Cricetidae > Microtus > Microtus oregoni. The sequence continues at coordinate 47,053,702 of NW_024543073.1, forward strand.
TTCCGTCCTCGGGGAGCATTGTTTCATTGTGTTTCTGAAATTTCTCCCTAATATTTTGGATTTGGTGGCATTGGTAATGACACCTTTTTAAGACGCTGTACAATGTTCTATTCTGAGTGACTCGGGTTAGAAACCTGGACAATGTTGGTGTCGGTCTGTGTGTGGCAGCCTCACTCACACTCACACTTGAAATTGAGAATGAACAGCTCAGACAAAGCCATATAGCTAGTAAGTAAGGCACCTGGAGGTCATGACCCCAAAACCCATAGAATTTCTCTACAAGAGAGAGAAAAATGCTGGTATGAAAAAGCCCATCCCCTGCTGCTGGGATGGCACATTTTAAAACAAATTTCAAGTCTCTTAAATAACTTGAAATCATCATAGACTCTCATTGTTGAATGAATAATGGAAGATTGTTTTAATTTAATACTACCAATTAAAAACAAAGCATATGAAAGCATGAAGGAGTTTCCCCCATTCTTCGCTAGTTTCCTTTTTAAAACAATGATAAGAAAAGAAAACAATGTGAAAAGAATTTTTTACCTAAAAATTTTGATTTTTATTACATTTATTTTCTTCCTCTCTGTGTGTCTCTGCCCCAGCTCCCGTGAGTGTGTGTGTGTGTGTGTGTGTGTGTGTGTGTGTGTGTGTGTAGTGGAGGTGGGGGTAAGGGGCGTGCACAGTGCGCCTGGAGGTTGAGGTCAACTTGCAGAAGCTGTCTCTCTTCTCCATCACGTGGGTGTCCTGGGGACCAAACTCCTTATTGTTGGCTTTGGTGACCTCTATTCACCGAGCCATTTCTCTAACCCCATTTTTTCAGGTTTGATTGGTTCTATTCCCCCTCAGTTCTTTAGATTCAATTGTTTAAGAGGTTTGAACGATTTCTCTTTAGTAACTTTACTCCTTTCCACATGGAAGATAAATGCCTTACTGGAAAATAATGTGTCCGATGGAGATAAACAATACTAGAAAGACCTGCCCCCCCCCCCCCGAAGTAGATAACACAAGATTGGAAAGGCAAAGATCAAGGAGGCTATCAAGCAAAGTTGACGCTCCAACAAGAGCTAAGCAAATTCAAATTGGTGGCTAGCCAGCCAGGAGCACCTGGGTTTAACCACTTAACATTTCCTTTATTCTGAGAAAACCCAATAATCCCAAACATGTCTCAACGAATCTACGAATGTCATCAGTTTCCTTGAGTGGTTTTAGTGTGTGTGTGTGTGTGTGTGTGTGTGTATGTGTGTGTGTGTATGTGTGTGTGTGTATGTGTGTGTGTATGTGTGTGTGTATGTGTGTGTGTGTATGTGTGTGTGTGTATGTGTGTGTGTATGTGTGTGTATGTGTGTGTATGTGTGTGTGTATGTGTGTGTCTGTATGTGTGTCTGTATGTGTGTGTCTGTGTGTGTGTATGTGTGTGTATGTGTGTGTGTGTATGTGTGTGTGTGTCTGTATGTGTGTGTCTGTGTGTGTGTGTCTGTGTGTGTATGTGTCTGTGTGTGTGTGTGTGTGTGTGTCTGTGTGTGTGTGTGTGTGTGTGTGTGTGTATACAATGTATGCCAGTGTTCATTTCGGCTGCTCTGGTGTCCACTTCTCTCTCACTGTCTTTGTTGCTATCCCATTAGGACCAGTCAGGAAATCCGCCCCTCTTTATATTGCTTTGCCTTGAGAAAACACAAAGAGACAACATTCTTTTCCTAAAACAATTTCATATTTTTCAGCCTCTTGTTATGACTTCCAAAAATTTATCTTTGCAAAGATTTTTAAAAATTCTGTCACTTCAAAGGGCTGGTCACTTAGCCAATTAGAATTTCTTTGTAAAAGTGTAATTGGAAGAAGCAAAGTCACATTGCACAGTCTCATTTAATTTGGGGATAGTTTTGTAACAGTCGATCACTCTATATTTTATTCAGAATAAAACTGTAGCAGAATTCCAGTAGAAGAAAAGGAAAGGAAAGAACATGACATTTTTTTATTAATTAGATATTCATTAAAGCGTCCTTTAGCCAAGAAGTCACCATGGGCTTCTGTAACATAGACAATTCTTTTTCAAAAGCTCCTTGAAGAACTATTTCCTGTTAGCTTCTTGATTCACTTCTCATTTTTATCTATCAGCAAAATTTGCCATATTTTCGTGAGTTTGTATATCTTATTAAAACTTTTTGTTTGTTTCCTCTTGCAGTTGGCCCCTTAATATGTGTTTTTATACAGTCATAAAAGGACTCTCTTCTCTTGACCTTAAAAACTTCAGCTTCAAATTTTGTCTACATATAGTATCCTCTTCATTCATTATGGATTATGTTAGAAAAAAAGAGAGAAAGAAAAGTGCATCTTATTCTTCAAGAAACAGAAATCAGTCAAGGAAAAAGCTACCCAGCTCACTGCAAGAGGCTTTGCTACCTTTAGTCATTAAATTGCACCCTTCCTTTAATCTCATTAGATAAATGTTAGGATAGGAGCTTTCAAACAAGAAGTCACCATAGGGGCAAGTGGTCACACAGAATTGCATTAGAAATCCCTAAGAATTCTAATTTCACACACACATACACACACACAATGTAGTCAGTTGTGGGAGTTTATATAATATAAGTCCTGCCAGGTTTGTTCTTTTCAAGATGGATAATGTGTTAGCAATGCAACAGAGAGAATCTGCACCACGTAAACCAAGAATTCAGAATGCAAACTTTTGGACCCACAGGATAGGTTTGTTTTATCTGAGCTTGGAAGAAAGGACCAAGGAAAACAAACCAATTTGCATCCAACCCAAATTATCAACTGGAGAGATTGTTCAGCAGAAGACTAGAAACAGATGTGGACGGCTTTGCTCTGGGACTGGAAGCCAGTCCACGATTCCTTGCCATTTTATCCCTTTATGATAAAAAAAACCTCAAGTTCCTGTCCCTACCATGAGAGAGGAAAACCCAGGAAAAAGCAATAGCACTTGGCTCTAAGCTTTTCTTCTCTGCAGATACTGCATGAGCTACCCTGCTCTAGACCATGTGTTTTGCACTAATTGTGTTTTTAGGACGTCCTCTCATTAGGAAATGCTTCATCGGCCTGCAGGAGCTAGCTTTCTGAGTTTTGGCGAGCAGATACATTAGATCTCTTCAGCTTTTAGAAGAAACGGGGCTCTCATCAACTAATGATTTTATTCACAAAAAAGCGATTGAGTTTTCAGGTGGGAATAACCTCCTACACACTACATTTTCTAGGTACTAGCATGCTAACTTTTGTATCTCAGAAGCATGAGTTCAAATTTTACTCATTGGCAGCATCGAGCAGCAGTTTTGGCTTGGTCTCAAGCTGTGTTCTGGTTTTCTGCATCTTATCCCACACAAAACTCAACACCGTTACACAACTGGAAACATCTGCTACACAGAGAACTCAGATTTGAGTAGAAAAGACAACCAAACACTCTCAGTCCCTCACTAGGAGAAAACCAAAATTTCAGTGCTGTTCAAACTCAGGCAGGAAACTGTTGGAGACTCGAAGAAACGGTGGGGAGCCAGCCAACAGGTTCTAGAATTCTTCATAAAGGGTTGGTTTTTCTTTTTTTAACAGCTATTTGCCTACTTGGGTGGGCCCCTCTCTAAAGATAAATTCATGGAGATACAACTGCTCCAAAAAGCACATAGGTTGAAAGTTTCAAATTGGTGCAAAATATCCTAGATCCTTATGAACTTAAATACAACCACAGACATTCTGGAATGTGGGAGAGGGCTGTGTTTAAAAACACCAGAGGGTGGAATGGTCACAGTTTAAAACTACATGGAATCACTTTTGATGAATTTCTTGGCTTGCTTTTAGCAGAGACGGAGAGAGAGAGATTAAGTCTTTGAGTAAGGGAAGATATTTCTATGGGATATTAAACTTAGGATCACTTATTGAGTGCACCTTTTTAAGTGTGGCCATTAGCGCCTCCTCATTAGTGCACAGGTGCTAGTCAGGTTTTTATTAATGACACAATTACTTGAGATTATGAACTTATAGAAAGAGGAGGTTACTTTGGCTTCCAGTTTCAAACTTCCAATCCACAACTGCTTGCTTTGGGTCACTGGTGGCATATCATGGCAAGAGCATGTGGAAGAGAAAGCCATTGATTCCAAAAAGGAAAACCGAAAGAGAGTGGAAGAGATGAGGATGCCACAATTTCCCACAGGTAACCTAAGATTCCCCCAATAAGCCTACATCTTAAAGTTACAACCACATCACTATATTGCCACACTTGGGCCATACCTTCAATACACAGGTCCTTGGGGAAACAGTCTAAATCCAAATGATAATTTGGATATTTCTTGCAGTTATACTTAGTCTACAGACTTGTAACAAGCGGTCCAATTTCTATGGTGAAGAACACCGGAAAAGTGAACAGCCTCTCTGGAGGAACTTGATTATACACGGCACTGGGAAGAGGAGCAAGTGCATGGATGCTCACTAGGACCAAAGAAGGAGGAGAAAGGAAGTTCCAACCTTGCCAAACCATTTCACCCGAAGAACGGTACCAATGATCATCTTCAATAAGATAGCAGAGAGAGCAGCTCAGAATCTGAAGGAAATAAACAGAGTTGAGGAGAGTGAAGAGAGACCAGGAGAAAGATGGCCCCCAGCAGTGCACACATGCCAAGTCCCCACAGAGGTCACATACTGAGACCAGCTGCCACAGCTCCAGTTGGGAAATGCAAAACCACAGAGATAACTGGAGACACAGAGCGCTGAGATAGCTTCATCCATCAAGGGCTTCACACCAGATTCCCACTGTTCCACAGGGCACCCAAGGATGCCTAAAACTGTCACTGAGGCTTAGGATCTAGAACGAAGGAGCAAACAGATTAAAATCAAATATGGGAGATGTGATTCCTGCAGTCCTGGAAAATCTCTGCAACCCCCATGGATGTTAGAACTAAAAATAATGGTATTCAACTAGTCAGGGGGGGGTGTGTGTGTGCACATCTGTGCGTAAGGTGCCCGTGTGCACAATGCAGGGGGATGTGCATGTCTGTGTGTAAGGTGCACATGTGTATAATGCAGGGGATGTGCACGTCTGTGTGTAAGGTGCACTTGTGCACAATGCAGGGGGATGTGCACATCTGTGTGTAAGGTGCACATGTGTATAATGCAGGAGGATGTGCACGTCTGTGTGTAAGGTGCACGTGTGTATAATGCAGGGGGTGTGCTCATCTGTGTGTAAGGTGCACGTGTGTATAATGCGGGGGGTGTGCTCATCTGTGTGTAAGGTGCACGTGTGCACAATGCAGAAGGATGTGCACGTCTGTGTGTAAGCTGCACGTGTGCACAATGCAGGGGGATGTGCACGTCTGTGTGTAAGGTGCACGTGTGCACAATGCAGGGGGATGTGCACGTCTGTGTGTAAGGTGCATGTGTGTATAATGCAGGGGGATGTACACGTCTGTGTGTAAGGTGCACGTGTGTATAATGCAGGGGATGTGCACGTCTGTGTGTAAGGTGCACGTGTGCAAAATGCAGGGGGATGTACAAGTCTGTGCGTAAGGTGCCCGTGTGCACAATGCAGGGGGATGTGCACGTCTGTGCGTAAGGTGCACGTGTGTATAATGCAGGGGATGTGCACGTCTGTGTGTAAGGTGCACGTGTGTATAATGCAGGGGGATGTGCACGTCTGTGTGTAAGGTGCACGTGTGTATAATGCAGGGGGATGTGCACGTCTGTGTGTAAGGTGCACGTGTGTATAATGCAGGGGGATGTGCACGTCTGTGTGTAAGGTGCACGTGTGCACAATGCAGGGGATGTGCACGTCTGTGTGTAAGGTGCACGTGTGTATAATGCAGGGGGATGTGCACGTAAGGTGCCCGTGTGCACAATGCAGGGGGATGTGCACGTCTGTGTGTAAGGTGCACGTGTGTATAATGCAGGGGATGTGCACGTCTGTGTGTAAGGTGCACGTGTGTATAATGCAGGGGGATGTGCACGTCTGTGTGTAAGGTGCACGTGTGCACAATGCAGGGGGATGTGCACGTCTGTGTGTAAGGTGCACGTGTGTATAATGCAGGGGGATGTGCATGTCTGTGTGTAAGGTGCATGTGTGTATAATGCAGGGGGATGTGCACGTCTGTGCGTAAGGTGCACGTGTGTATAATGCAGGGGGTGTCACATTCCTATACATCAATGTGTATGCACATCCATGTGGAGCCAGATGATAACTTTGAGTGTCATCCTTCCCCAAGTACTGTCCACCTTATTTTTTGAAATAGGGTATCTTACTATGTCAGAGCCTTGCTCCACACTGACCACCACAGGGAGCCCCATTTCACCTGACTCTGTCCTCCCCCACCACACCTGACTCTTCTCCTCACCACACCTAAATTTCCCCACCACACCCATCTCTTCTCCCACCACAACTGTCTCTCCCCCAACACACCTATCTCTCCCCCACCACACTGATCCTTCTCCCACCACACCTGTTGCTCCTCCCCTACACCTGTCTCTTTTCTCACTACACCTGTCTCTTCTCCAACCACACCTGTCTCTTCATCCATGACACCTATCTCTCCCAAACCACACCTGTTCCTGCCTCCCACCATACCTATATCTCCCCCACCACACCTGCATTTTCCCCATCACACTTGCCTCTGACTTTTACTACATCTTCCCCACCACACCTGTCTCTCCTCCCACCACACTTCTATCTCCTCCCACCACACCTGTCTCTCCTCCCACCACACCTGTCTCTCCTCCCACCGCACCTGTCTCTCCTCCCCACCACACCTGTCTCTCCTCCCCACTGCACCTGTCTCTCCTCCCACCACACCTGTCTCTCCTCCCCACCACACCTATCTCTCCTCCCCACTGCACCTGTCTCTCCTCCCACCACACCTGCCTCTCCTCCCCACCGCACCTGTCTCTCCTCCCCACCGCACCTGTCTCTCCTCCCTACTACACCTGTCTCTCCTCCCCCACACCTGTCTCTCCTTCATGACACACTTCTCTCTTGTCCCCACCACACCTGTCTCTCCTCCCCACCACACCTATCTCTACTCCCCACCCCTTCTGTCACTTTTCTTATAGATTCTGGAGCTCACACTCAGGTCCTCATGCTTACAGGGCAAGCACTTTACCAGCTGAGCCACTTCAGCCCTCTTTCCCTTCTCAGCTCTGGACTTTTCACTCAAAGTCTAGAAAACAGAGAAGAGATGTTACCGACTCCAGAAATTGAGTCTACCAGTTCCCAGTTCAAGACTGTTGCTGCCACATCCCATCGTGCTTTGTAAGTTGATGCATATGAGAACTTAGCCCAACAGAAGCCTAAGACCCAGCTAATGCACAGTCCATATTAAGGCTCTGCTTTTTAGAGACTGAAGATTATAGTGTGTCCAGAATCCTAAATATCATATCGATTCATTTTCATTTCTTTCCTGTAAATCTTGAGTATGCCTGATGGAGGAAGGTCATTGGCTAATAAAGGCACTGCCCTGGCCCATTTTATTGGTTAGAGGATAGGTGGGAGGAGTAAACAGAACAAAATGCTGGGAGGAAGAGGAAGTGAGCTCAGAGACTCCACAGCTCTCTCGGGAGCAGACGCCTCAGAGAGAGACGCCATGCCCTGCTCCCAGGATGAAGCTCCGACCCAGGATGGACTAGGCTAGAATCTCCCTGGTAAGCGCACCTTGGGGTGCTACATACAGATGATTAGAGGTGGGCTAAATTAATATGTGAGAATTAGCCTAGAAGAGAATGGGCCAGGCAGTGTTTGGAGGAATACAGTGTCCGTGTAATTATTTTGGGGCATAAGCTAGCCGGGCAGACAGCCGGGGTGCTGGGGACGCAGCCCCGCCGCCCCTATTACTACATATGGCGCCCACGTGGACAACTGCTTCCACATAAAGCCTGAGACAGCTTGGGAAGTAATTCTAGAACAAAATGAAAGCATTGTGCCTGGTTTCTTGGTAGCAGCAATTTCTCGGTTCTACTCTGCTTGCTAGAGGCAAGCAAGCACCTCATCTAAGAGAGGCTTCCTGACTCAGCTTTAGCTGCAAAGCCTGCAGCTCATTAAGAGGTCCTGCCACGAAACACTTAAACGGTGTTGACGAAAAGCTGAAAGCATGCTTTTCGGTTTTCAGCCATAGCAGGAAAAAAGCTGTGCCATTTAAAAATTCCGGCTTTCTGGGCCATCCTGCCAGGGCAAACTCTGACAGTTTGAGGCAGGAGGGCCGGCTACCGAGAGAGGACTTGAGTGTTGTCTGCTGTAGCTCACTTGCTGGCAGGGACCTTAAAATGCCATACAGTTGTTGCAGTAAACATGGCTACAGCCTGTATATCTGCCATGAGGCTGGAAAGCTAAGGAATGGACTGGATCTAGCTGGCAAAGCCACGCCTTTAATCCTACTGATATTGCTTGGTAAATTAAAGATTCATGTGGTCAGAAAAAGAGAGATATACAGTAAAGAGAGATTCAAAGACAAAGAAAATTTTTAAATGGTTTACTGTGTGTTAAAAATATATGCAGACTAAAAGTTGAAGTTCTTAAAGTAAGAAACAAAAAAAAAAGGAAGAGAGTTGTTGTGTGTGGTAGCACACGCCTTTAATCCCAGTGCCTAGAAGGCAGAGACAAAACAGATCTCTGTGAGTTCAAGGTGTAGTAGTGTACACCTTTAATCCCGAATGCCTGGGAGGCAGAGACAGGCGGATCTCTGAGAGTTCAAAGACAGCCTGGTCTACAGAGTTACTTCAGGTCAAAGATACAGAGAACCTGTCTCAAAAAGCAAAGAGTTAAAAGTAAAAATCAACGAAATAGAGATTAAAACAAAGCTGCACAAAGATGGAAAATACACAGAGAATTTTGATACTGTATGCTATTGTGCTCTCTTTGAATTGTTTGAATGCTGAGGAAAGAGTAAAAGCTACTAAAAGATATTTGTTTATAAATGCTGCTGAACTAATCCAACATAGATATTTTGAATATGGATCTAAGGATATGATACTTTGGAAAGGAGTTTCTTATTTTGTTTTCACAGAGGATGAGACGCTGTTCATTTCTTCTATTCCGATTTGGTATGGTGGACCACGCCCTCCTGAAGGGTTGTTGTGAACATCTTCAGAAAATTGCTTCGCTCAACTGCCAACTGAGATGAAACTAGCACACAGGTTATACCATGAAAGACCTAATTAACGACGCCCCCATTCAGCAGGAAGCAGTATGGAGAGAAAAAACTGCGCCCATGTTCCCAAATACGGTTTATAAACGTTCTTTTACATTTAAAGGGGGATATGATATAGATATGAATAATTTACATTAGTATAGATTTTGCTTTATTGATAGAGATTTAAGGTCAATTTTGTTATATATATATTAGTGTTTCTGATTTTGATTAAGGTATTGTGATTGTGTAGTTCATTTAAGTATGTACTGTATAATTAAGAAATATAGGTTGTTAATGGATAATCATCGATAATAGTAAAGCTTGTAGTCATGTTAGTTAGATTTTCTAGATATATAGAGATATATTTTAGATAGACATTCTTCATGTCTTTCAAAGATTACAGAATAGGACATTTAATATTTTAATAACTGAGGACTTTTCATGACAATGAGACACTCTGCTCCTGGCAGCACCAATCTACTTCAAGAGGAAGATGGGCATCGAAGAGGATCCTTATGGAGTTTGATAGCCATTTGGGCAAGAAACTGCTCTTGCCTGGACTATTGCATAAACTGGACACAGAGATCCCGCAGAGAGAGGACTACTGAACTTGCCTAAGGTGAGATGATCTTTCGGGGTTCCTGATTCATGAAAGAGTCTGCGAGACACTCTGCAGGACAGAACAGATAGTGACTGAACTGACTTTGAATTTTCCTGCTTTATGGAAATGTCTGCTGGATACCATGGGCCTGAAGGCTGAAGATGGATGCCCCAACGGTACAAAAGAACTTTGGGTGACTGTCCAGGCAGCGAGATGTCTTTGTCATTTCTAGAGTTTAAAGTTTCTTAGTTTTTGTTTACTTAGGTAATATATCTTTCTGGAGTCTTTGATGGAGTTAAGAATAGTTAGTTATAGTTATAGTTTTCCTTAGTTATGATAAAGATTATTGTAACTTTTACTTGATAACTGTTTTGTTATATGTAATTTTGCTATGTTAAAGCCTTTTTTTTGTTTAAACCGAAAAAGGGGAAATGATGGAGGAAGGTCATTGGCTAATAAAGGCACTGCCCTGGCCCATTTTATTGGTTAGAGGATAGGTGGGAGGAGTAAACAGAACAAAATGCTGGGAGGAAGAGGAAGTGAGCTCAGAGACTCCACAGCTCTCTCGGGAGCAGACGCCTCAGAGAGAGACGCCATGCCCTGCTCCCAGGATGAAGCTCCGACCCAGGATGGACTAGGCTAGAATCTCCCTGGTAAGCGCACCTTGGGGTGCTACATACAGATGATTAGAGGTGGGCTAAATTAATATGTGAGAATTAGCCTAGAAGAGAATGGGCCAGGCAGTGTTTGGAGGAATACAGTGTCCGTGTAATTATTTTGGGGCATAAGCTAGCCGGGCAGACAGCCGGGGTGCTGGGGACGCAGCCCCGCCGCCCCTATTACTACATATGCCTGATTTCCCTAGCTCTTGGGAGCTGATGGAAACTAAGGTTTTAAAAAGAAAGATGGTGGCCGGGCGGTGGTGGCGCACGCCTTTAATCCCAGCACTCGGGAGGCAGAGGCAGTCGGATCTCTGTGAGTTCGAGGCCAGCCTGGTCTAGAAAGAGCTAGTGCCAGGACAGGAACCAAAAGCTACGGAGAAACCCTGTCTCGAAAAATCAAAAAAATAAATAAATAAATAAATAAATAAAAAGAAAGATGGTGAATTGCTGTGGGACTATGGTCTGTACCCTTTCACTTGTATTTTAAATGAATGTTGATTGGCCAGTCACCAGGCAGGAAGTAGAGGCAGGGCAACTAGAATTCTGGGAAGAGAGAAGCTTCAGTCTACAGCCATCACCCAGACACAGAGAAAGCCAGACACAGAGCAAGCAAGACATGACTGCCTTGCCGAAAAAGGTACCAAGCCACATGGCTAACCTAGACAAAAACAATGGGCTGATTTTAGAGGTAAGAGAGAATTAATTAAAAAAGAAGCCTGAGCTACTAGGTCAACCAGCTTATAATTAATGTAGACCTCTGTGTGTTTCTTTGGGGCTAAATGGCTGCAGGACCGGGCAGGACAGAAATCTCTATCAACAAATGGCACCCAATGTAGGGCAACTGCATCCACATAACCTGAGAGAGCTTGGGAAGTGATTCTAGACAGGAAAGAATAGAGGTAAGCATGGCTTATTGATAGCAGTATTTTCTCAGGTGGGTTCTGTTTGCTAGATGCAAATGCATCTCATTTAAGTGAAGATTCCTGACTCAGCTTTAGAAGCAAAATCCTTGCATCTCTTTTAGGAGGCCCTACCACCAAACACTTAAATAGTGTTTATGAGTAGCTGATAACATGCTTCTTGGTGGTGGCAGGGACCTTGAAACTCAATAGAATTATGACAATAAACATGGCTCCAGCCAGTACCTCCACCATGAAGCTAAGCTCTCAGAAAGCTAAGGAATGGGGTGGATCTAGCCATCAAAGTCACGGCTTTAATCCTTGCCATATCACTTAGCAAGTTAAAGACTCTCTTGGGCAGAAAAAGAGAGATAAACAGTAAAGATAGATTCAAAGACAAAGAAAACCTCTAAATGATTTACAGTGTATTTAAAAATATGTGTAGGTTTGGAAGGATAAAGTCCTTAAAATAAAAAAGGAAGAAAAAGGGTAGTTGGGTGTGGTGACACACACCTTTAATCCCAACACTTGGGAGACAGAGGCAGATGGATCTATGTGAGTTCAAAGCATGGTGGCACACACAATTAATCCCAACACTTGGGAGTCAGAAACAGGTGAATCTCTGTGAGTTCAAGGACAACCTGTTCTACAGAATGAATTCCAGGACAGCCAAAGATACACAAAGAAATCCTGTCTCAAAAAGCCAAAATTAAAAAGAAAAAGAAAAGAAATAGACTTAAAATAAAGCCACATAAATATGGAAAATACACAGAGAGTCTGGATACTGTATGTTATTATGTTGTCTTTGAATGGTTTGATGACTAAGGAAGAAACAACAATTGATAAAAGATATTTGATTATAAATGCTGCTGGAGAGAGAGAGAGAGAGAGAGAGAGAGAGAGAGAGAATGCCTTGACTTCAAAATTTAAGTCAAAAATATGTTACTTTGGAGAAGAGGTTTTGCTTTTTTTTTCACAAGAAATGAGAGGCTGTGGATTCATTTCAGGTTAAGAAAAATCAGGTTTGATCAAGGAAAACCCCTGAGAAATCTCCAATAGCAGCAGATGGCCCAGATGTCTGAGTTCTACATCCAGAACAGTTGTAAGACTGCTGGCTGAGATGATCAAGCCTCACAGAATATTCCATTCAGAACTTGACCATAATTCAGATTTTTCTTTAGGTCCCCATAAGATTATCAGAGCCTCCAATCAGCAGGAAATATACTCACATCCCCCCCCCCCAAAGAAATGGATTATGAATGTTTGCCTTTTTTAGATTGTTGGTTACAGGTTGTTATGAATAATGGTCAATAGAATAACTAAACAAAGAGATTCAATTCGGAGTTCTTGTTTAAATAAAAAAGGGGTAAGTGTTGTGGGACAATGGTCTGTACCCTGTCACTTGTTTTTAAATAAACGCTGATTGGCCACTAGCCAGGCAGGAAGTATAGATGGGGGTAACCAGGCAGGAAGTAGAGGCAGGGCAATGAGAATTCTGGGAAGAGGGAAGTTTCAGTCTGCAGCCATCACCCAGACACAAAGGAAGCCAGACACAGAGCAAGCAAGATGTGACTGTCTCGCCAAAAAAGGTACCTCTGTGTGTTTCTTTGGGGCTGATTGGCTGCAGGACCAGGCTGGACAGAAACCTCTGTCAACAGTGAACACTGAGCAGCATAGTAATCATTTCATTAATAGAAATTTTTCTCAAAAAATAATCTGTACTAGGCATGGTACCTCATGCCTATGATCCCATCACTTGGAAGGCTTGGGCTAGGATCAGAAGTTCAATGTCAGCCTGGGCTATGTGAGATTCAAAAAATAATTACTTATTCTGAATTTGCTAATTATTCTTTCCTTAAATTGGCCTTGTGATAGAGACAGGTAGTTTGTAGCAAGGACAAAGTTAAATAACAGGTCCATTATTGAATATATTGCAAACCCCCACACTTACCAGGATGACATGTCTCCTATACTTTAGATAAGTCTTCTAAGTGTTATACATGATAAACCTTATCTCCGGCATATCTAGATGTGTTGGATGAACAGGTCTAATGAGAAACAAGCAGGCCATGAATGCCTTGCTTGGCATGGCTTGAGCATATATGAGACCCCGAAGCCTGCCTCCACAGTGACAGACTTTCTCCAACAAGATCACACCTAGTCCAACAAGGCCACACCTCCTAATAGTGCCACTCTCTTTAAGGGCCATTTCCTTTCAAACCACCACATCTCCCTCTCCCCCATCCTCTCCTTCCATTTACCTCCACCCCCAGGATGAATTCTATATGATAGACAACAACAGCCTGTTCTTTAGTAAACAAGTGTGTATACACATCCAGCAGAAAGGAGAGTTAAGAATACTTCAATCTCATGTCTCTATAACTGGAGAGGATGCTGGGTGGTAAGTCCACAGAACACTCTAAACATTTTCACTGCAAGAAAACATCCTTGACAGTCCACTAAACTGAAGCCAAGTAGATAAACACCATGAGACTCTGACAGAGCTAAGACTCGCTTGTCCCAAATATCTAACTTTTAGAAAGCAGTATAATATTTCATTTAGGAAACAGAAAAATAAGTTATTGTAGGCTTTTTAATATTAGAATTGGCAAGGAAAAATACTAATCTTCTCACTCCATAATTTGTCTTTGCCTTAAATTTTCTTATTTATATATAAAAATGTTAACAATTTATGATCTACTTCATAGATATGAGAGTCAAATAAAATAATATGTGATCAATACAAATGTATACAATTATTTAATTTAAGATATACTTGCTGATTAGCATTGGCATTATGGAAACCGATGGTCTGTATGTAATTGTGTTCAGTAGGCAAGAAAAGAGTGAGTTCTTTAGGAAAGAAGAGTAGTGTGTATTGCAAGCAAGGAGAAGGGTGTGTACTGTAGGGAAGGAGTGGGGTGTGGGCTGTAGAGAAGGAGAGGAGCGTGGGCTGTAGGGAAGGAGAAGGATTGGGCTATAGGGAAGGAGTAGGGCGTGGGCTGTAGGGAGGAGAAGGATTGGGCTGTAGGGAAAGAGGAGGGTGTGGGTTGTAGGGAAGGAGGAGGGTGTGGACTATAGGGAAGGAGGAGGGTGTGGAGTGTAGGGAAGGAGGAGGGAGTGGGCTGTAGGCAAGGAAGAGGGTTGTTGCAGACAAAGAGAAGGATCTATACTGTAGGAAAGAAGAAAGGTGTAGAACAAAGGTAGGGAGAAAGCTGTGTATGGTAACCAAAGGGAAGGGTGTTTATTCTATTAAGGAGAAGGTTTTGTGCTGTGGAGTCAGAGAAGGTGCATTCTTTGTTGAAATAGAAAAGTTTGCATTGTAAGCAAGGAGAAGTGGAATGAAAATACAGGATGTATGGACAAGGAGAAGGCTATAGACTGTTGGCAAGGAGAAAGATGTGCTCTGTAGACAAGGGGGAGTGCTTTACTGTAGACAAGGGGGAGTGCTTTACTGCAGGCAAGGCAGAGGGTGTGTGCAATAGACAACCAGAAGTGTGTGCTGCTGAGGGTAAGAAACAGGGGTGTGTGTTTTAGGCAGAGATGTATTGCTGTATGCAAGTTCCAGTCTAGATGGTGCTTCTAGGACACCATTTATCTCTACCAGCAGTATGAGTGATGTTGGAATTCTTAGGAGAATTTTCAGTTCGACTTCCGTCTCAAAGGCCTCAAGGAAACTATGCAGTCTGGGAATGTTTGGGAGGTATCTACAGTGGTTGTTAGAGGTACAGCCATCCAGTGAGTTGAACCTGTGTATGAAAGCAAAGACATAGAAATAAGAAAACTTTTAGAGGAGGACAGTGAAGGCTGGACTCAAGCTCGGGAATTGCAAAGAAGAAGCGCTAATCCATGAAGTGAAGTCAGTTCATAAAGAGCAGCAAACCCAGCTTCGCGCATTTGGACTTGCGTTCCAAAGCAACAAGGACCAGTGACAACTCGCATGTCAGAGGGGAAACAAATGGGTACACAGAAAGCGATGTTTAGGCTCTCATTATATGAGATGTGGGCTTCTAAAACATGAGCTGAAGTTAGGAAACTGTGGAGCTCGTGCTCAGGTCTCATTTTTAGAAAAGGGGATGAGAGGATGTACCAAGAAACCATATAGAGGAGTGGATCTAAGAATCGAGTGATCCAAGAAGGCAGAGGAGAGGATTTCAAAACAAGCTTAGAATGTGCTTTAAATCACATGAGAATCTAACAGGTCAAGCTGCATGATCTTTCAAGATACAAACTCTACTTGTAAAACTGGTGTGAAGGTTCATCAGGTAAAGGCTCCTTGCCTCCAAGTCAGATGATGCAAATGAAATCCCCAGGGTCCACACTCTAGAAGGAGAGACCAACTTGAGCAAGTCGTCCTCTGGCCGCTTGGATACTATGGCATGCCTGCAACCACATAACAAATCGATAAATTAATTTTCAAGTTAAAAATTTCTAGTCTTCATCTATTCACTGAACTAACAAGCTGTTGACACTGGAATTCTTTGATGTATTTTTGAAATAAGTGTGTTTTCTAAAATACTATCTATCTATTCAGATGAAATTACAAAGGCATTTTAAATATCTTTTCTCCAGAGAGGAGTATTTAGGATGCAGGGAATGAAGGGAAGACTGAGCGGTGATTTCCCTGAGCCATTTCTCTGAATTTAATCACTTTTTGTCTTTCAGTTGAGAATCAGCAGCCAGACCAGCAAAAGCTAAAAGCTTGAATGAGGACCGCCAAGGCTCCTGTCCTACACACACCCACTACCTAAAGAATCATTGCGTTCTCCCCTGTTGATTTCCTTGTCTTGAAAATGGTGAGATTAAACGAGTTTCTTCCTAAGGCTTCTCCTTACACTGTGGGGGGTGAAATGGGAGATTTGAAGGGTGTTTTGAGCTTAACTTCTCTCCCACCGCCACTCCCTAGCTCTCTGGAGTAGCTGCGAAGTCTTGACTCTCTGGTCTAGTTAGTCACAGATACATGTCTTTGGAGGGAAATCATTCTGTTTATAGATTCTTGGAAGCAGGCTTTGACTTTTCACGTTTGTATGAGACTGTTTTTCAAGCCTTGGCTTCAGCATCCGTCAGGAAATTGAAAACTGTGGCATTGACTGCTCTGAATCAACTCAGTACGGAATCCCACTTGAGTCTACAGCGGCAGCGAGAGCTGGCAGAGGAGAAGGATACTGAGAG
The DNA here is from genome assembly GCF_018167655.1 of Microtus oregoni. Taxonomy (NCBI): domain Eukaryota; kingdom Metazoa; phylum Chordata; class Mammalia; order Rodentia; family Cricetidae; genus Microtus; species Microtus oregoni. The sequence continues at coordinate 47,070,146 of NW_024543073.1, forward strand.
GCAGCGAAGCTTGCAAGCTCTCCACGCTGCGGGATGTACGTGTCCAGAGTGCTTGTTTCCGTGAACTCTGCTCAGAAAGTACTTTTCCATCATGGAAACACATGTAAGTGCGAGTCAAATGCCTAGACAAGTCCACACACAGAGAAATACAGAAACTGAACACACACACACACACTGTGTTTATGAGAAAGAGACAGACAGACAGAGAACAGAGAGAGGGGGGATAGAGTGACTTCTAGGAGATCACAAACAGGCTAAATTGCTGAAGAGAGAAGAACCTAGAGAGATGGCACAGCCATTAAGAGCACTTACTGCTCTTGCAAAGACCTGAGTTTGCTTCCCAGCACCCATACATATCAGGAGGCTCACAACCACATGAAACTCCAGGCCCAGGGGTCAATGCCTCTGGCCTCCACAGGCACATGTGCATGCACGCATACACGCACACACACACACACACACACACACACACACACACACTATATATATATATATATATATATATATATATATATATATATATGAATTAAATAAATATTTTTAAAAAAGAAAGTGAATGTGGTCAAAGTATGTTTTGTCTTGTTCCAAGAAATAAGATGATTTTGTGCATATTAAAGTTATCATATCATGCTTTAGGGTCAGATAGCTAATCAATAGCTTACATTATTCCTACAGAGAATTTTATATATCCACCACATTCAGATTCTTGGGAATATATCTAATATATTTTGGATCCTGGAAAATTGCTAGGTTTTGATGTAACCTATAATTTTGAAATTATTATTGATACCAAAGTGAATTGAAAAGTTTTCTTCTGGTGCTTTCTTATGGTTCCTGTTTAAAGAAATATGACACTAAGTGTTTAACCCGGGGCTACCGTTTACAGGAACTGAAAGGCAAATATCAAATTTTCACATTGCTCTCCTAACATGGGATGCTGTTCTAAGCTGTGTTGTTTAAGTTGATCTGAGTGATTTATTCCAATTCAGAAGAGCTGCAGTCACTTGTGGGAGACGTGGGAGCAGATTGCTTTGACACAGGACTTCGCTCCAGCTCTGCACTCTCAGATGCTGCACACTGTAGAGATTCCGAGACACTGCCCATCCTGGCACTAGCAGGGTATGTGCAGACACTCCAGGAGCCAGCTCAACCTCACAAACATTTTGCACTAAAAACAACTTCTTCCCACTGTTATCATCCCATGCTCATTTTAAAGAAGGCTGGGGTACAAGGTTAGTACACACCCAAAAAGTATAAGAAACAACCTGAGGATTCCAGGGAATTCAATGGAAGGTAACTTATAAACTATCAATTGAATGAGCATTCCATGTGTTTCCAAACTCCTAGAAGCCCTGAATATCTATGTGCATTGAGGTTAGTACTAGGTACCTAGAGACACCAAATCCCTCTACATTATAGAGATAATGAACTCAAATCCAAAATGCTTTTGGAAAATTCACACAAACATCAAACTAAGCCAAAGTTTACAAAATCTAGCCGATGCTGCCATATGAAGTAGAAGCCACCGAGAAGGGAATCTGTGGAAAGAGTTAGGGGCTTCCCCTCGAACACTTCCCTCCAGTGCACAGGTGCTTCTGGAGATCTGCGGTCTAAGATCCACCAGGCTTGCTCCCTGTCAGACAGACATGCCCCAGCAGCTGTCATTGGAACTCTGACAGGGACTCTTCGGTGTGGCAGTTAGGAGGGGGAATCTGTGTGGAGTGTGTCTTGAGGATGTCGAGCGCGTCTTAGTAACGATTGCATCTCAAGGGTTCATTTCCCACGTCTTGCATCAGAAAGATTTATGAAGCTGTGTGGTCATGCCTGTAACTGATGTTTTCAATGAAGAATAATCTAATTTTCCCAGGGAAAATCACACTGATGTGACCTAGAGACATTTCTGTTTTGACACAACAGCATTTAATTTGAGCTGAAATTAGCCAGAATTACACCATGTTCCTGGCAGACTCAATGCTCCCCAAATATCGCCATAGTAACATGTGTCCTCTGTCAACAACTCTCTTTTCATAATTCTTAACTTCTCGCTCCATCAGTGGTCCTGAAACGGATGGAAGAAGCACCAATATGTGGAGCACCAATATGTGGAGCACCAATATGTGGCTCTTACCTTCCTTATGCTGCAACCCTTTAATAGACTTCCTAATGTTGGGATGGCCCCCAACCATATTAGTTTATTGCTACTTCATCATTGTAATTTTGCTACTGTTATGAATCATAATGCAAGTATCTGATATGCAGGATATCAGATAAGCAACTCCCATAGGGGCCACGACCCACAGGTTGAGAAGCGCTGCTGTAAGGCACATAGGTTGGGTCCCTTGCTCAAGAGGCCAAAGCAGCTTCACAGATTCCATGGGAGAGAAGTTTTGTATGACTAAGTGCTGAAATTCATTTTCTTTTTCTGTGGCTTTCATCACCTTCTAAGAAAGTACAAGTTGATCCCAAGGAACTAGGTCTCCACTGACCACTGACAGGTAAATTTTCAAACCTCATTTCTATAAGCTAGGAGTGTGGGCAGCCCTGAAAGCCCATGCTCCCAAAGAGGCTCCAGTTCTTGCTGCAGCAGCTGAAGCAGAAATCGCTTTAGTCGTCCATATGAAACTGCGTAGCTGCTTCAATGCTTAAAGCATTCACTTCCCCCTTCATTAGATATGCTTTCTAAATGTTCATAAAAATAGCTCTGTATAAAGACATGGATTTGAAAATGACAATTAAATTTATTAAAACACCCCAGGTTTGTTAGAGGACAAAAAGGAAGAGAGAAAAGACAGGATACATTTGTATTTTACTGTCATTGGTTCTTAGACATTGGGTGCCAGACAACTGAGCTTTGAAGAAAAAAAAAATCACTGGTTGGTCTTCCTGGAGAGCCACAGTTATACAACATTGAATGCAAGTGTGCATATGACAAGGGTAAAGGGTGATAATAGAAGATAATTAATAACTCTTAAGTTTGCAACACAGGGGCTAGGGAGATGCCTTCACTTGGCTTGTGAGCACAAGGGCCTGAGCTTCACCCATAGAATCCACATTAAAAAAAAAAAAAAAAAAAAGCTAGGCATGGTGACATATGCCTGCAATTCCAGCACTGGAACTGGAGACAGGAGTATCCAGAGGCTCATTGGCCAGTCCCATGGCACTTAGCCCCAGCTCAGTTAGCCCACATGGCAAGATCCTAGTCAGTGAGAGACACTGTCTCAAGAAATCAAGGTGGACAGCTCCTAAGGAAGACCTCAATACATGCCCACAAATACGCATGTGCACCAACACACACTCATGCACACGCACACTTAATCTATAACGTGGCTACGTATTGAAAGACATCCATCTGAACACATGGCCTACTCCGTAATGAATACATGCAAATGCTTCAGTTTTCCTCTGTCTAGCAAGCTTCAGCTTGATGCCATTAGCAACGAAGAAAGCTTGTTTTGTATAAAACGATCCCATTTGATTAATCGTGTTCAGAGCAGATGAGCAATGAGCCTTTCAGAGATGTGAGCTCTATCTTTATGTTGTTGTCAGTGTCGGAGGATTAATGACCTAGAAAGCAAAGTAATCCATGGAAAGTCGTTTATTCTTCGGTTTGGCTTGAACTCCTGAACTGTATTGCAACTCCATACTGATGCTTTCGCTTGTAACAACATTCTTCATGTGCGCTGTTGGCCTCATCTGAAATAATGTTTGGTTTGTTGCTCTGTTTGTTATCTTTCTGGTTACTTGTATCTCATTCCACCAAGTTTATAGTGATGTGGACAGTGACCCACGTTTTATTTCCTTTAGGAGAAATCGTCTTCATTCTTTGCTAAACAGTCATCCAGAGCTTGTGGGAAACTTTGATATGGAGACAGAACTTTCTATTTAAAACTATGATAATAGAAAGACTTCTTTTGGTGTGACCTCATTTATTCACTGTCTAAGAGATTTGTTGTGATAACTATTGCGTGTGTCAATGGGTAGACATGTGCGTGCGTGTGTGTGTTGTGTGTGTGTCAACAGCTGTGATTGGATGGAGTAGACACACAAAATAGAACAAAGTATCAATAGTCAGAACACTAGAGAAAACACAAGGACGTAATTTAGATTGGAGAGTGATGGGAAACCTCCTTCAGCCAATGACCTTTGAGAGGCTGGATCAGGTTGGGTGTGGCCTTGGGTACCAAAAAAGTGCACGCTCACATGCCTGCTCTCTCTCTCTCTCTCTCTTCTCTCACCTAGATGCTGGATTCAGTTCCTGTTCACGTTCATGCAGAGCACTTTGATCTGTGAGTCCCCCTTAAATAAACAATACTTATTATACATAATTCTTAGTTAAAGTGGGATTAAGTTATTCAAGTTCTTCTACAGGAGAGATAGAAAATCTCAGAAATTTCATGTGATATCTGAAAAGCAGTCAACATTGGACAAAGAGAAAGCGTGGCTGGGATGGTAGCTGATAAGTAAGATAAGTGTGTGTCTAGATGGTGCGTATGGTGTGGAGCATGTTCTATGTGTCTGTGCGGGCTGTATGTTATTGTGTGTTACATGTGTATGCATGGTATGCATATTGGTGTGTTATATGTCTATGTGGTATGTGTATGCTATGTATAATGTAGCGTATGTGTGTAGTCACGTGGTGTATATAGTGTGTTGTCCATGTTATGTGTGTCTATATGGTATGTATAGTGTAGTCAGTGTTAGTGTGTAGTATGGTGTGTGTATCTGTGCGTAAGTGGTGTAAGTGGTATGGTGTATTTGTTTATGTTATGTGTGTGTATGTGGTGTGCCTGTTGTGGGGTGTGTGTATCTGGCTGCATTTGAGCAAATGACTCAGTTAATTCTGTATCATAGGAGTTAGAAAAAACAATGAGATCAAGGAGGTCAAGGGTCAGAGACAAGAGGATCACACAAAGGATCAAAGAGGTCAAGGATTAGAGACACAGGGACCCAAACGCCATATTCTAAAGTAGAAAGGGTTTACATTTCATTCCAAGTGTGATCTCCAGAGTGACAAATGTATTATGTTTACAAAGCATACTTCTTCCGGATACTCCATTAATAATGAAGCAGAAGAAAGCAAGAGCAGATACAGGAAATCCCCATGAAGAGTGCAGTTCAAGCAAGATCTGATGGAGGTTTAGTTGGCCCATGCCACCCAAGACAGAGAAATAGACAAAGTTGGGATTGTATTTTGGAAATGTGTAAACAGGACTTGGGGAGTCACTGAACTGACACATAAGATTACTCTGGACTTGTGATAAGGAGGTGGGGTCCCCATGGCCACCTCTCCTTCTCTCCACTTTCTGGTGTTCATTTGTAACTCTGCCCCTAGTGTGACAGACATGGTCTGTACAGTCAGTGGGATATGGCAGAAGAGATGGCGTGTGACTCCTGAGGAGGGTTGTAAAAGGTGTGTGCCTTACTGACTCCCTCCTGGATCATTTCCTGTGGAAAAGGCGTCCCAAGGAAAAGTCTCCCGTGCAGATCACTGAGGGCCCTACCAACAGCTCCATCTGAGAACTGAGGTTCTTGCAAATTCCATGAGACTGTTCAATGTGGACGCCACATCTTCCAGCTATTCCAGCCTTGATCAACTCCAGCCTTGTACAGGAGGAGCTAAGCTCCTGTGAGCTGTACTTTCAGGTCACTAGTTTCGAAGTAATTTACTATATTGCAACAGATAAGCAACAAATTTCCTTCGTCAGATGAGGCACCAATCACCAACCGGCTTAAAAACTGAGGGAAGAACGGGCTTGGAGAAAATTGTCAAGGGTTAGGATTTTTTAAATTGATACAAAATAATTTTTATGGTGATGGCCATTGACCCAGGAGTAGTGTTACAACCCCAGTCTCAAATTAAATTATTTAGTGACTGCAAATTAAACGAATAAAAATTATTTATATGATTAGTGTATCAAAATGCTTCCATACATGTATATATTCTGTAATGTTTATGTCCAATTAAATATAACTATCTTCAAATAATCATCATTTCACCTTGATGAAACATTCAAATCCTTTTTTTTTCTAGCTTGTTGAAATGTATAGGACATAATTTTTACCGATAGCCTTTCTACTATGCCTTCCATACATGTATATATTCTGTAATGTTTATGTCCAATTAAATATAACTATCTTCAAATAATCATCATTTCACCTTGATGAAACATTCAAATCCTTTTTTTTTTCTAGCTTGTTGAAATGTATAGGACATAATTTTTACCGATAGCCTTTCTACTATGCCGTAGCAAACCAGAATTTCTCGGTACTGTAAGACTTAGGTAGACACAAATGGAACCGTGTGCCTATTGCCTGGAGTATTCTAACGCGGATAGCGTGCAGAGAACAGTTAGTGTGTGATCCGGGAATGCAAACTGCGCTAGTGATTTAGGTTAGGGGATTACGAGCTCGGGGTCAGGAATTTCCACCGTGCCAGTATGCGTGAGAGAAGCTGACTTTCTGAGAGGAAGGCTCTGGGAATGCCCCATTCAGCTGTCTGTCCGGGTCTCCTTCCGGTCGGCCTCAGTCCGCTTGCTCTTTGTTTCAGTCGCTGTCAGAGTGGGTCACTAACGCTTCTCTCCACAGTCGCGACTCCGCAAACCCTTTTGGCAGCTTACATGGGAGTTTCTCCGCCGGGTGCCACTCAACTCAGAGCTCATGCATGTGTCACCTACCACTGTCCCTGGGTCACCTGTGGACATGGAGGTGACCAATAAGTGTTTCTTCTTTTCATCCACGCAGGCAGTTCTGGGATTCATTGCCAAGACTCTCCGAAATTCCTCCAGGATGACCGACCAGCTGCTTCAAATAGTGACCAGTTCCATTTAGTGGGTTTTTTTTGTTGTTGTTGTTGTTGTTTGTTTTCTCTCTTCCTATTTCATTGTCTCCTAATTCTTCAGATCGCTGAGAAAGGACGTTCCAAACCCCCAGCTTCATTCTGGGAAATCCAAGAAACCCAGCCAGCAAAAGGGGCTTGATGTGGGATTCCCGTCTGTATGCTGTGATTACCATTCATTAATAAAGAGGCTACTTTGGGCCTACAGCAGGGCACAACAGAGGCTAGGTGGGGAAAACTAAACTGAATGCTGGGAGAAAGAAGGTGGAGTGTGTTTGAGATTTTTGCTAGTAAAGCTAATCCAACAGCTGCTTCGCAGGCGGCAAATACTAAGATCAAAGCAGAGACGCTTTGGAGCCACCAAAGGAGAAAGATACAAGTTGCTGGTTGGAACCTTGCTGGTAGGCCACGAACCTCATAGTAAAATATAAAATAATAGAAATGGGTTAACCAAAAATAAAAGAGCTGGCTAGCAATATGCTTAAGCGATTGGCCAAGCAGTGACTTAAATAATATAGCTTCTGTGTAATTATTTCGGGAGTCTGGGTGGCCGGGAAACAAACAAGAGGCTTCCTACCACAGGGGCTCAGCTGAGCCTGGTGAGTAGACGGAAAAGAAGACATCAACGCAGGGGAAGAAAAACAAGTTTCAGAAATCCTGAGAGAATTGAGTCAGTAAAGTGTCTAGCCCTCTGAGGATTAGCCAGGAAAAGGAAGTCGTGGAGGACTGTATTTTTGTTTAGTGTTTACTAAACTTAAAGTGTGATGGTTAGTTTTGTCAACTTCACACAACTAGAATCACCTGGGGAAGAGAGTCTCAGTGAGGGACTGTCTATCAGGTTGGCCCTTGGGCAGGTGGGTGGCAGGTGGGAGGGTTGGTCTTGATTGCTTCAACATACGTGGGAAGACCCAGTCCGAGAGTGGGCAGCAGCATTTACTGGTATTGTAGATTCCATGACTGTGGATGTGGTGTGGCCGGCTGCTCTAAGCTCCGGATGCTGTGGCTCCCCGCAGTGATGGATTAACTTGGAGCTGTAAGCTAAACTCCCTGAGGTGCTTTCTCATCAGCAACAGAAATGAAGCTAGAATATCACATGAACTTCACTGCATCTTTCAAGGTCAGTGAGGCCCAGTAAAGGTCATCACATCTGGAATGGTTAACGGGTCCAGGCATATGTACTAAGGGTCCGTAGGTCCTCATTCTGGCTCACTGACTCCACAAATTACTACTCATGCCATGATTGTCTAAAAACAAACTTACCATCTGCAAATGTGAGTCATTATACCTAGGATTTCATTTGTGGATGTTGACGATGTATAAGCGACACAAACTTTAGTATTTTTATTTTATTTATATGATTGTTTTGGCTGCATGTACGTGTAACGTGCGTGCCTGCTGCTCGTGGAGTCCAGGAGAAGGTGTTGGATACCCTATGCCTGAAGTTACAGAGTAGTGAGCCGCTATGTGGGAAGTGGGAACTGGACCCAGGTTCTCTGCAGGAGCAGCAAGTACCCTTGACTATGGTGTCATCTCCCCAACCCTCATTTTAAGTGCTTTAGATTCCAGAAGTTCTCTGGACAATTTTTTAGGCAAAAGTAAGAAATATTTTTAAAAGATTTCATTTTGACTAAACAATCACAAGATACCACAAACTGTAACAGAAAGAGCGGCTGCTTGTCATCCCTGCTGTCCCGGCTATCTTACGCCCGAAATAATCACACAGAAATTGTATTCATTTCAATACTGCCTGGCCCATTAGCTCTAACTTCTTATTGGATAATTCTTACATCTTAATTGAACCCATTTCTAATAATCTGTATATCGCCATGTGATTGTGGCTTACAGGCAAGATCTAACCAGCATCCATTTCAGGCAGGAGATTCATGGCATCTGCCACTCTGCCCTTCTTCCCAGCATTCAGTTCTGTCTACTCCGCCTACCTAAATTTTGTCCTATCAACTAGACCAAGACAGTTTCTTTATTCATTACCCGATGAAAGCAACACACAAACAGAAGGAACTCCTACACCAATAAACTGAAATCATTTTGCAATTATTAAAAAGACAACTAATAAAAATTACAGAAATCACCCTCCCGGGAAGTGTTTCACTCTTTCTGAAAGTAGCAGCACCTTATGTCATTTTGAGACTTACTTCAGCGCAATCCTAATTCAGACTTTCCAGGCTAAATCAACGAGATACCTTAAACACTGGGGCTATAATTACCATTGGGATTTGAAATTGCCAACGAATAGGCCCTTACCCTGCCTGCGTTCTGATTATATGAAAAGTCAGGTTGAAAAGGCCAACTTTACACATGAGCTGAATTAGAGCAGCATTTCTGTCACGGCAGAGCACGGTCTTGCCATAACACATCACCACCGTATCGTGGTTGCACTGCTCTCTGGACAGAAGACGAAGTGGAGGGAATTGTCCACCATGTGCAGCCTTTGGGAGATTTAATGTTAGCAACAGGCTGGGGGCATAGCTCAGTTGGTAGAGTGCTTGCATTGTTTGGATGAGGCCCTGAGTTTGATCCCAGCACTGTGAACCCTAAATGTCATATTCAAACCAGAGGAAGTAGAAGACAAGGGAGGGTAAGTGACTGGGGAATAAACCAAAGTCTGAAGTGTCACTTTGTTGAGGCCCTCGGTACCCTACCTGCAAAGAGAGGGTTAAGATTGGAGGAATGGCTCATGGAAATAAGATGATGATGGCATCATATATGGTCTCTAAACCATGTGGGTTGGTACACACAGGAACAAGTGTCTGTGTTCTGATTTCCTCACAGGGAATATGCATCCAGTATTAGCCAGGAGACTATCTACCAAGCCCAGTGCCCCAGGGCTAACTTTCATCATGAACATTTCTAACTTTAAAAAATATACAGTGTTACTTGAAACAAATACAAAATAAAATAACCATAAACACAGCTACAGCAAACACATGAGAAACAACAGAATAGCAGAAATTACGATTAATGGGGTTTACCGTGCATCTTTCACAATAGAAAGCAAAACCTGAGCTTAGTCTCAAAAGGCCTGCTGCTTTAGCCATGAAAAACTGCACGTAAATTCTCTTTCCTTCAACTGCCAGAGCAAATCTTCAGCACAGAAGACCACATACTAATGCATCAACCTTGAGCCTTACAACATAGTCAAGCCCTCAAAAATGCCAATCCGAAGTTTCCAATGTGTTTGACAATCTTCACGCTCCTTTCTCGCTGAATCCCAGGGCACTGTGTGTAGACCAAAAGAAAATAAGATCATTTGAGATAAAAAGAAAAACTCAAACATTTGGGCACCTACATGCAAACAAGGGAAAATACCAGTACAAGTTTCCAAATAAGTAAAAATTGAAAATATTGTTAAAGATTCTTGTCCTGAGACTTTAGCTTGCCTTCTCAATTGTTGTGTGTGTATGCATGTGAGTGTGTGTGTGTGTGTGTGTATGTGTATGCATGTGAGTGTGTGTGTGTTCTAGCCCCCAATCCCACAGAGAGGGAAGGCCTAAAAGCAACAACTCTGCCCAATTATGAAATAAGACCTCCAGCGTCATGAGTCAAAATAAACCTTTATATAAGCTATCTTGGGTATTTGGTAAGTGGCAGAAGTCTAACATACAATATATTATTTAATCATCACACCAATCATCTGAGCTGTATTTTATATATAGTCCCATTTGATAAATAAAAATCCATCACAAAGAAACAAATACACCTGATGCTATGATGACTAAGACTAGAAACACAGGCCTCTTTGACCCTATATGACCTATACCCTCGTGATGCTGGATTCCCCTCTGTATGCTGTCAATATATTTTATTACCATTGGTTAATAAAGTAGTTACTTTGGCCTATAGCAGGGCAGAAGAGAGCTAGGTGGGAAAACTAAACTGAATGCAGGTGGAGGGAGGCAGAGTCAGGGAGAAACCATGTAGCTGCTGAAGGAGAAAGATGCCAGAATTTGTCCAGTAAGCCACAGCCTCATGGCGATACACAGAATAGTAGAAATGAGTTAATTTAAGATATAAGAGCTAGGTAGAAATATGCCTAAGCCATTGGGCAAGTAGTGTTATAATTAGTATGGTTTCTAGGCATCTGGGAAACAAAGGAGAAGCCTCTGTTTATACCCTCAGCAACTGGGACACAAAGTTTTGTAGAAAAAAAAATAAATAAAGATGTTGGCATCCCCAGCAATCAAAACTTAGCAAAAAGTCATACCTAGAACTAGAACTCAGGACTAAAACCCAATCTGTGGTTGTGATAGAAAGGCCAGCATCAGGCAGGGTTAAACTGACCTGCTGTGAGCTCTGAATTAAAAATACTTAATCCCTGGGATAAAACCGGACTCGCTGAACATAGCGGTCAATGAGGACTACTGAGAACTCAAGAACAATGGCAATGGGTTTTTGATCCTACTGCACGTACTGGCTTTGTGGGAGCCTAGGCAATTTGCATGCTCACCTTACTAGACCTGGATGGAGGTGGGTGGTCCTTGGACTTCCCACAGGGCAGGGAACCCTGATTGCTCTTTGGGCTGACGAGGGAGAGGGACTTGATTGGGGGAGGAGGAGGGAAATGGGAGGCGGTGGCGGGGAAGAGACAGAAATCTTTGATAAATAAAATAAAATACTTAATCTTGAGGTAGAGGAACCAGTTGGCCAAGATGTGTGGAAATTAGAAAAGAGAGACCAGGAGCAGGCAATTAAATGTTATAGTTCTGCTTCAGGTGGGGGTGGTTTTCCCAATGCAATGTTACAGCTCGAAAGGGAAAGGTATCCTGGTGGTGAGGAGTCAAGGAATACCACAAAGTCACACCGCACAACAAACTCACACAAGAGGTTTATTGGGAGGGAAAAGCTCAGGAGGGTGGTTGCCTCTGCTCTAGCGAGAAGCCGCGGAGAACTGAGCAGAAGACAGGGTTTATATGGGGTTTCTTGATGGGTGGAGCTTTCTAAGGTGGAGATTTTTAGAGTTCGGGTTGGTAGGATTTCATATCCTCAGCTTGGGCTTTTTGCACTGTATAGCAGACCTTGGATCCTGCTTCTGGAGGGGCTGAGTCAAGCCATTAAGGCCAGTAGAGTGTTCTGTGGGCAGAGCCTGGCAGTTGGGGGGCAGGGCGGGGCCACTGACTTACAGGCATGATCTGACATACTGAGTTCACGCTCTCAGGATCTCAGGGCTGTTGTAGTGAACAGGCCATATCCATCAGTCACTTCATAGCAACCAAGTGTCCATATAGTGAGAGAGCAGGCGAGCCGTCCACATCCAGGCTGGTGACCATATGAAGCCAGAACTGTTTCCCTCTCAAAAGTGCAACATGCATAAAATACATTCTGCATAGCAGTGGTATGAACGCTTTCCATACATGTATGCGTTCTAGTGGGACTGAACCATCTCAGGGTGAGATGAGCCCGGGCAGAGACGGGAGAGCAGACCTCCCCAAAACGCTTCCCTGGAGGAACCGCCCTAGAAATTCAAGGTCAGAAGCCACTTCCTTCTTTCTGTGTCATAGCTGACATACGCACCTCGGCACTGTGTTTTACCTTCGGTTAGGAGTGTCCCCCAAGTCAAGGGGCCCAATGTCATTTTTGACAGTTTCCTATATAAAACCAGAGCCATCTTTTCAAAATCATCTCATTCTAAGGCTTTTGTTTTTTGTACAGAGAAAATTAGTAAGATCAGTTGGAGTAGCGCATGTTAGCCGCTGATTCGAGCCAAGCTCTTCTGCGCATGCCCAGAGTGCGTTGTAAGGGATTATTCCTTCTGCTCTGAGTTTACTCGCAGACAGTGCTTCAGAGACGCCAAGGCAGGTAGGGCTTGTGGACTAAGCCTACCTGAATACTAGGAATATCTGAGGGGGCTCCAGGGTCACAGGTGTTTAGTCGTGGGTGGTGTTTGCAGCAGGAACCCTTTCAATGCTCTGAGCCAGGTTTTCCACTGCGTTGCGGAAAGTGCTGGAGAAGAGAAAGGAAATACCAACCAGGCATCAGCCACAGTGGTGGCGCTCACCTTTAATCCCAGTGCTTGGTAAGCAGAAGCAGGCGGATCTCTGTGAGTTGGAGATCAGCCTGGTCTACAGAGTGAGGTCCAGGACAGCCAGGGCTGCACAGAGAAACCGTATCTCCCCCTGCCCAAAAACAAACAACAGTTTAAGGCTGAGGAGTGTGAAGGACAGTCCTAGTCTACTGACACAGGTTTTGGCTGGGGAGAAATGGCTTCACCATACTGAGGCACCTCAATCCCACAGTCTAATGAGATTAGTGATTTACATATTGGCGTGTTCCGGTCTCTTGCTGCCTGGGGACAGGTGCCAGAGGTCTCACCCTGAAGCATAGTGTTCCGTTCGCTGCACTGTCAGCCTGGATCAGCTGCCAGGCGTGTTGGGAAGGGGAATTTGAAGCAGTTGTTTCTCTGTGCTGAGTGTTCAAGTCAGTGTTTGATGAAATTATAGCCCCGTATTTCTTTCAAAAGCATTTAAAATGTATAAATATGCTGCATCAGACTTGCAAGAAATCTTTGTGAACTTGAATTTCATCCGTTCCTAGAGGCTGGCTTGGGCTGGATTTTATTGAGACTTCTGTGGCAGTTTAAAAGACAAATGGATCTCCCGCAGTTGTCTGTCTACACTTGGGCTTGCACCCTCAGTAGGTGCTGGTATTGCAAAAGTCTGTTTAGCTCTGAAGCGAACAACACCACCCCCAATCCACGAAAGCTCACGTTACATTTAATGACCTCTTTTCCATTAGTTAATCAGTGTGTTTTGTAAGCCTAACTTGTCTAAAAGGTTTAAATATATAATATCAGCATATTTCTACAAGAAGAAAATCTAAATTTATCTATTTATCTTTAAAGCCAGACATACTTTGCTTGGTTGTTAAAGGATCAAACAGACTTTTTTTTTTTTTTCAGGGTTTGAATCAATTAGGGAACTTGATTCATCCCCTTGGTCATTCCCATAAGCATGATGAACAAAGGAAAAAAAAAAAAGAACAATGCCTTGGTCCCTTGGGCATCCTGCTGTGTTTTGTACGGGATCTAGCCAGCAGTTCTCTCACTGCCCTTGGTCCTTCCACCCTCACCTATAGGATCAACAGCAGGCTCTTAGCATTTCCGAATTTCCAATTTTTCTCTATGGCAATCCGTCCACCGATAGCATCTTTCCCTCGTTTTCCTCCACTGTAGACTCCTGTGTCCACCACTGTACAGCACAGAAAGCTATTTCTTCACTTCACCTCTGACACCTGTATTCCAATAATGGGCCTGGTCGATAAAACTCGGGTTATTTCATTGTCACTGTGGATTGAGAAATAGACACGTAAATAAAACCCAAAATAAGGGTGAAGAAACAAAGCAACTCTGTTACAGGTCAAAGGATAGCTCAAAAATCCAGAATAAACATTTGGGGGCAGGAGAAATGGCTCAGCAAGTTAAACCCTGTGCTTTAAACAAACCTGATAACACATGTTTGACCCCTGAGACCCACATAAAAAGTCAGAGGTGACAGACAAGACGGCATGAACCTGCAATCCCAGCACTCCGAGAATGAAAAGCGAAGTGGAGACAGGAACCCTGAAGCAATCCAGATGAAGCAACACACGCCTGTAGTGCCAGCACACAGACACTGCGTTCTGAAGCAGAAATAGGAAAATTACCCAGAAAGTCGAAGGCCAGGGAACCTGCAGTGAGCAGCCAGTGGAAAACAAGAGATAGAGGGGGAGAGAGAGAGAGAGAGAGAGAGAGAGAGAGAAAGAGAGAGCTTCAGCAAGGTGGAAGGTGAGAGCTGACCTCTGAAGTTGTTCCTTGATGTGCACATGTATGCACACACACACGGAAGAAAGACTAAAGAAACATCTGAGTAACCCGTAGCAGGATCTGTGAAGGGCAATATTAATCTGAGAGGCGTTTGCTGCCGATTTGAAAGGTGGCAAGAAGAATCGGCTACATATTTTTCTTACCCTGCCCATTCGTAGGGTTTTATGGGGATTTCCAAAGACTTGCGTGTCCATATAACTTGGTTCGCCTTTCATATGGTGATACTTCTCACTTGTATAGTGCGGAAGATGAAGCTTGAACTATTTGATGAGCCTGCAAAAGGCATGGGAAACCGCACTGTAGATTCAGTGTAATCTCAATTTCCAGGTTTCTAAGCCTATAGATTACTGGAATCTTCCAAGGACTCAGCTGAGAAAAAATAGTAAACAAGAAAGAGAGGGGAAAGAGGGAGAAAGATAGAGCCTGCCATGACAAAGATATTGTGTCTTGGAATTATCAAAGCGGAACAATATTTTTATCTTTTGATTTGTTGCATGTTTGATGGAATAATGTTTGAATGTTAAGTATATGCTAATGATATGAACCGTGCTCCACCACAAACACAGTCTCTCCTTTACCAGCTGGTCCTCCACCTTCCGGCAGCAAGGCTTCGTGTAGAAGATCTTAGCCTGGGAGAAGGCCTGTGGCAGTAAAAGGCATAAAAGAAGGCCTGGATTCTGAGTTTCCGAACGCCAGCTCTCAGTAAGTGGAAGGGCTATGGCACGGATAAAATATTTGGAGAACACAGGATGGGGCAGAGCAATAATCTTCACCCCTAATTCCTCACCCCATCCTGGGGCTCAGATGAGGGACAAGCAAAATCCCCAGGTTGAAAGAGAAAACAAAAATCACAGCTAAACTGAGGGAGGGAAAGTCCGGCGGTCCTGCAAACATGGCTTCGGAGCTCTTTGCTGTCTCCAGAGGCTGGAGGTGCCTGAGTCCTTTCATCCCGAATCCACATGTGATTAGGAGTTGCTTTCAAACAATGGCAGAGATGACCTTGTGTGGCCTATAAGGCTGACCATAAGAGCGATAAAGGTTCTTTAGTTCATCTAGAAGATGGGCATTCCAGATGAGCCCCGTTCAAGGGGCTAACGTAGCATCATCTTCATCTTCAGCCACTAAACCTGAGGATTTTGTTACTGGTGGACTCTGTCAGGGACACGACTCTGTCGTGGACTCTATCTGGGAACAGTTCGTGGATGTCAATGACTTAGCACAGCACAAGTAATTCCCATTCCTGACCTGCTGGTGGGGCAGAGTCTCTCTTCCACACAGCCGTTCAGAAACCTCCTTTCTTCACAGGAATCTTCACTCTTCTAGGTTGGTAGAGTCCTGTTCATCTGTGTCATAGGCTAAATGGGAAACAGCTTCATGCACAAAATACATCTGTAGAGTAAGTCTGAAACGTTCATCAAGTCCGCACTTTTGTTCCTCTGAGTGGGAGATGGTACTGGAGGCTGGGAGATGTGTCCCGAAGAAAGGTGTGGGGAGGAATTCATGACTAATGGGTCACTGGCCCAGGCAGAAATGTCTTATTCCACTGTGTGCACCCAGCTCCAGTTACGACGTCTGAGTTATGAGAAATCCTTAATAAATTTCATGGCACAAGTGAACAAAGCAGCTGGTGACGCTGTTGCACTACTTAAGATAAAACTTTTCTCTGTTTGTTGTTTGAGACAGCGCACAATATAACCCAGGCTGGCCACAAACTCATATCATAGTTGAGGTTAAACTTGCACCTGATCCTTGAGTGCTAAGGCTGTAAGTCTGTGCCATCGCAGCTGCTTTCAGATAAGCCCGGAAAGGGGACTTGTCTCCTCAGGCCTGTCGTGAGCCTAAAGGGCCACCAGAGGTCAGGGGGAAGAATTCACACACCAAAGCAAAGATACTAGACTTATAGGCTTCTGAATGTGTTGTGAACCGCTCAGTAGAACCCAGTGGGGAGCGTCTAAATAGGCACTGTGCTTATTATAACACATACGTGGTAAGCTTATGGACAAGAATAAGAAGAAGAAAGGTGATGCTGTGGACCGGGAAGACAGTGTATGCAGAGCAGAATTCAGGAGCGAAACAGAGTGGGACAGAGAGCTCAGTGGGCCCCGTTAGGCTTCTCGTCCATTCACTCCTCTGGTGCTGAGCTTGGCCCCTGGGCTATCACAGGCTACCTTCTCAGCTTATATTACACTAAACCTATGACATTAACTTCGTCCAGAAAAGGGGACTTGCTTGCCTGATGTAGTGTGGTTTATGTGAGTCTTTACCTCCACCTAGACACTTTGATCATCCACGTGCCCACCCATTTGCTACACAGAGCTGTTTGGACGCTGGGAGCGTTTCCTCAAACTGAGTGCAATTTTCAAAAGCACTCCAGGCAGACTAACGATCCATTCTGCTTCTGCTAGTTCTCCACTCTCTGGTTACTCTAACCCGGATCGGGTACATTTGAAAAGAAGAAATACAAACCAGCTTGAGGCAGCACCGCTCAATTTGATCAAAACTAAATGCAACCATCGTGGGTTCGAGTTTGGTGGTCCAAAACCCTGGAATGTTTCACAGACATCTAACATGCAACGCCAATGCTGTTTTATTTGGTTTGGGGTTGACTACCCTTTATGTTAAACAGGAGTTTGGGAAATCTGCACAAAAGACTCACTGTCTATGTCCGCAGTTGCCTCCGTGCTAAGCAGCCGGGGTTGCTGATGAACGAAAGCCCCACACAGGCACGAACACACTGTCGCGTTCCCTACCTCACGAACTCAGAGGAAGCCGAGGGTGAATCACATCTGATCTTTATTTAGCATCCTAGAGAACAAATTCTCCAAGGACTTGGATTTGGAATCTAAGTTGTACAGGAAACAGATCCTCGCCCACAGTGTCCCATGGAGTACCTGTGTCCAGATCTTTTTGCATCAAGATATTTCTCTTTGAAGCTAGTCTAGCAGTTAAATTTGACACCCTTCAGATCTTCTCAAGAAAGAGAGAAGAATTATTTGCTTTCTTGACCTCTGGAGAAATATGAGTAGCATCCAGGAGGAGAGGACATTTAGTTCCAAGTCCAGAAGTGCAAGTTGTACCTTAGCAATTCACTGAGGCATATTCTTCTAATAAACTATTTTTAAATATTTTGTTTGTTTAGCCCATACAGCAAAATACAGTCTCGTCAGTCAAGACAGACTTCAAACTGCCTGAGCCGGTTAGAAACATTTCATTAATAACATGTGTTTACCATTGAGAGGAATGGGCTTCGTGTGCTAAGATTTCGTTCGTCAGTCATTCACTGGAACCCTGCTGTTAATAGCATACAATGGTTTGTGGTTATGCCACAATTTAACCCAGGTTTAAAAATACAAACTAGAGCCCTGGTGGTCTAGAAGGAACAGGGAATAAGTGAAGGTATTGGCTCAACCTGCTTTGTGGGTTGGTGGCTTGGAAAGCTTCACAAACTAATCAAATTTATTGACTATGATCCTGAGAGGGGAAACCCATGCTGAGGCGCGCATCTTGGTTGGACGACAGCTTGGTGAGGTTCTGGGTATCTGAGGGGAAAACAAGGCAACTATTTGGCATTTCTTTTCCTTAAGACAAATTAGAAACAGATATCACAGAAGGAAGGTTTTTTTTTTCTTTCATGCAGCAGTCTAATAAGAAAAAGAGATTTTCTCTTTAGCTCTAATTCCACTGTAGGTTAAGGCTAAACAAGTAACATTGATAATGGCACCAAGCAGAAGAGGCAATGATAATTCTATTAGCACAACAGTCTGAACAGTTCCGGAGGCAGCAGGCAGAGTTGTCTCTGCATAGAATATCAGTTTACCTTCAAATACCTGTATAAAGGGCAGCTGGAGTCAAATGGTTATCCATGAACTAATAGCAACCTAAATAGATATAGTTATGACCAGAGGAAATTTTTTTGAGAAGATTTATACATGAAAATGTTCTTGCAATACAATAAAGCATAGTATCTACAATGATGGGTAGAAAATGGGTTTGTGTTTAATGAGTGCCTCAGTTTTACAGAAACATACCAAACCACAAAGAGTTACTGTAGGATGTGTTTATGAAATCTCAGTCATGGAAATAACACCATGATTCTAAACATTTTTGAAATCATATACTGCATGTACTTAAGACCAATTTTCCAGTTGCTTACAACTTATGCTTTTAAAAATATTTATATCTTAAAATAAAACAGATCAAGTTTAAAGAAAATTTAAGCCATAAAAAAATTACACTGGGCCATCATGAGGTTATCTCCTTATACATTCCTTGAGGGAGATTTCTAGTTTACAACTGCGCCATGAGTCGAGTGTGGTGGCATATGCTTGTGATCCTAACACTTAGAAGGTAAGGGTGGGAGAAAGAGGAGTTCAAGACCAACCTCTGCTACAGAGCATGTTTGAGGCCAGACTACTCTATATGAGACCTTGTCTCAAAGCAAAAAGGCAAACAGCAAAGTTTGTAGTGAATTGATCACATTTTCCACGGGGGAAGAAAGCTGTGCCTGGTTAGAAGAATTTGCTACTAAATTATTCATGTTCTAAGTTCTGAATACTTGGAAATGTACTGTGACAATAAGCTATAGCTCTTAACTTCATATCTTAAAATTTCAAGAAGAGCTGATGTTCACTTATACCCAGAAGTCCTTTTGCATTATCCTACATGAGTCAACTAAGGACAAGGAAGGGAAGAGGGGGAGACAGAGCCACCCCATCTCTAAGATGATTCCAAAGTCCACAGACACAGCAGTAAGGGCTTCAGGGAAACATCAGTATCCAACAGCACAACACAGTGGTGTTTTCATTTTATTCCTGCATGAGGTATTTCTCTTGGTATTTGTGTTTGTTACTGATAGGACTTTGTGCTAATTGGTAATCCCTTGTGATGGGAACACAAACGGGTTCAGGTAGTCTTTAAGGAATTGCACCTTTCTCCAGGAAACAGAGAGACAGCAAATCTTCAGGGAGAAAGGGTGCATCAAGCAACTGACTGATCCTTGATATCCAGGCAGAAGATTTAACTTCCAGAAACCATGTCCTCTGCTTCAACTCTCGCCAGACCACAGCACAGTCAGCTCAAAGCCCAACTCATAGTTGGTCTACTGTAAAGCAACATTTTGAGGTTATAAAACATTTAATTATATGACAAGAATATATTTTGTCTTACGAGGAAAATAATCATTTCAACAAATCAGTCCAGAGCCAAGATTTTAAAAATATCTCTTATTTATGAGACTTCACATGGTAAATTCCAATTCTCTAGAGACTGCGTTCATTCATTTATGTTACTATACAGAGAGTTATAACTTACTGTCTTTTTTGTTTTGTCTAACATAGAATTTGTGCTGGATTGAGTTCTGACATCAAATTTTAGTTGTTTCAATAATATCTCATATCCTTGTCTTTAATGAAAATGTCACTAATTAGACTAGAAGGCCTAAGAAGATCTGGGGACAAGTTTAAATCTGAGAGCATTGCTTTTACTTCTCGGCTGCAGCAAACTGGACGTTGACTTTCTAGTTTGCTCTTCTCAGAAGGCTGACGGTTTGCTGGAGAAGCCTGCGGCTAGCTTGAGTGAGCACTGACAGCTCAGAGGGACCTTTCCTGCTGCAAACATCTTTCCTGAGGAATTAGCATGATTTAAATATTCCCATGGGGATGTCTTGGTGGCGATATTTTTTTAATTAATACTATTCTGGCTAATGAAATAGCTCAGCTGGCAAAGATTCTTGCTGCCAAACATGACAACTCGCCTTCAGTCCCTGGTACCCACGTGGTGAGAGGGGAGCAGCAGCTCTTCCCAGTTGTCCTCCGATGTCCACATGTACACCCGCCCCACACACTCACAGTAAAATGTAAGAGGATTTTTAAATTACTACTGCTATTTCATGACACCAGGAAAACTGTTGATTCTCAAATATTATTATTAGAAAGACAAAGCTGAAAAAAAAAACAAATATAGTCACTGGGTTCTAGAAGTTACATATGCAGTTTAATAGGCTCGGGAATCCCAATATTTATTCCACTCTTTAGACTAGATTGCTTTTATCAGTTATCAGTTATCTTGCCTTGTAGCTTTGCCTAAGTAAAAGAAGCATTTGTTCATGAAAATATTAAGTGAATTATAGAACACCCCCACAAAGTGGGAAGATATTACATGTGTTTATAAACATACATCTCAAAAGATCATTAGCTAAAGAATATAAAGAACTTTAAATCAGCTAGAAAAAATACAGACTGCTCACTAGAAAAATGGATGAAGGGAGCTAAAGGAGACGCCACAAAGATATTTGAGTCATCTTTTGTTTCTGTGACAAAGCACTTTGACCAGAAGCGATCTGTGGAAGACTTTATTTTCATCCATGGTTCCACAGACAGAGTTCACAGTGACCCGACATGGCAGAGGGGAACTAGAGCTGAGAGACCACATCTTAACCACTTAAAGGAAGCAGAGAGCATAAACTATATCTGAGGCAAGGCTGTAAACTCCTGACACCCACCGCAGTTCATCAGTCAAAGCTCCACCTCCTAAAGGTTTCAAAACCTCCCCAAGCAATCCCACCAACAGGGGACCAAGTGTCCAAACACCTGAGCCCATGAGGACATTTCTCATTCAAATCACCACAATATCCAAATGAGCAGCAATATATTTCCATGCTATCAAATTTGTAAGTCATGAAGGAAATGCAAATTTAATTACTATCCCCTAGAGTGGTTAAAACAATAAAGACAAAAAACCCCTAAATGCTGACACAGCAACACCAACTGACTCAACCACCCTGAAAAACATTTTGGTGGTATCTAATATTTTTCTATCTAGGTATTGGCATATGTAGTTATAAGAATACAATTTGACTTTACTAAAAGACTACTAGAGCATGCTTAGCTAAAAGAACCATTTGCAATATCTTCAAAGCACACTGACTACAATCCAAATGTCTATGGGGTAGGGCGTCTGAACAGAGTGTGGTATATTTATTTAATGGAAGCAGTAATAATGAATGGTGTGTCTGTGTGAAGAGGGCAGGGTGGATCCTGTCCACTGAATATTCAGTGTAAGAAATTAGATGCAAATGAATATCCACTATGTGATCCCATTCATACTCATTTTAAGAAGAGAGGAACTAGGGCTAACAAGCTAGAAATCCTAGGAGATTAATCTCATTAGAAAGGGGTGAGGAAATGTAGACAGAGACTACTGTCATTTCCTGGCTGCCCAGACCCAAATAATCACACAGAAACTATATTAATTACAACACTTTTAGGTAGATGGCTCAGGTTTATTCCTAGCTGGCTCTTACATCTTAAATTAACCCATTTCTATTAGTCTATGTGACCACATGGCTGTGGCATTACCTCATTTTCTACATGTCTTGTTTCCTTGGCAGCTGACTGGCATCTGACCTTACGTGGCCTTCTTTTCCTCTGTATCTCTGCTCAGATTTCTCACCTGACTTTACTCTGCTAAGCTATCAGCTGAAACAGGTTTATTCATTAGGTTGTAAAAGCAACACATAAACAGAATGACATCCCATATCATTGAATTTCAGGGGTGTGTGATAGGGTTGCTATCTTGTATGGATATTATAGGTATGTTTTGTTTGCGAAAAAAATCCATCAAGGTTTGAACAGGATAAGTACATCACTATGTATTCCACATCAACAATTTTTAAAATACCTCTATTTCTCCATCTTGCATTGTTTAGGAAAACAGCTATAATATATCTTTTATACTCCAAAGCAATAATTATGAAAGATGAGTTTAATCACTGACTGCTATAGTTTGAAGTTAAAGTGCTCCCTGACAGGCTTGTAAATTTTAACATTTGGTCTCCAGATGGTGGCACTCTTCTGGGAAACCTGGGACCCTTAATGTGGCCTACCTATCAGAACTGGGTCTCTGGTGGCAGGCCTGAAGGTTCTGCCATGAGCATTCTGCTTCCTGGTCAGCCAGGATATGAAAAGCAGTGTTCACGTATTGCCTCTGCCATGAAGCAGCCCCTCTTTATTTCAAGACACTCCTGAAGCCACACCTTTCCCTCTGGATAGGCTGCCTCTCCCTTGAAACCATGAGTCAAATTAAAGGCTGTTCTTTTTTTTTTTTTTTAAAAAAAAAAAAAAGCCTTTAGGACCTTAACACAAGAAGTCTTCCAGCTTAATATGGTCTTTCTTGAAGGTCCTGTTCCATCTGAACAATGGTAAGTGACAAACCACTGTGGGCTAAGTGACATGGCTCTAGTGACGGCGAACCCAGTTATTACTTTACTTAACCTTACTGGAAGGCCCATGGGGGGTCTGGACAGCTCAGTTATATTTCAGAGAAATCCAGCCACAAGTCCTTCGTTGCTGGTCGTATACCACGTACTGACTTGTCCTAGTCAGAAATTTCCTGCTATCTTTCAAAAGTCTACAGCCACAAAATCCTCTCAGTTGGCTCTTTTAAGTCAGGGAGCAGACACCATGCCTGTACTCCCCCACCAATGAAAAGCTAAATTGTAATGATATATTTTTAAAGAATATTTTAAACCTAAAAACTAAAAATTAGAAAAAAAATATAAAGTATCTTTGACAGGTCTTCTGGTTCCAAAAGACTGTAAAACTGAACCGAGATTTCCACCAAATCTTCCAGAATTTCTCACCTATTTTACAAATGTAGATAAAACGAACGTTAAAGCAAATAAATTGTGAAGGTTCATGGCTTATGTTTTACTCATTTAAAATGCTGGTGTTGCACCTAAAAAGAGCAAGTGATTTCCATCCACAGAATGACTCAGAGATCTCAGCGATGTCTTTGGATTGTCTACCCTGAGGCTTCATACCCTGATCTGTAGTTAACTGGAGAAAACCACGGGAAGCTCATCTTATACTTAAACAGTAATCCCTGAAATGATGCACCTGGATCATCATTGCCAAGACCTGATCCTCCATGCAGAAAGACAACCTTGGAAGACATGAGTGAAGGGCCATCACTCTCAGCACCACAGAGCAGGAATGGTGGGTTTAGGTAAACGTATGGCCATCCATGGCAAAACTGTCTTCTTTTAACATTGTAGTGAGTTTGAACATTGGACAGGGGATGAACCAACTAAAGCTTGGCATTTCATAGATACAGTAACAGAGTACAGTGGGCAAAGGCAGAAACTAGAAACCAAGATGAGGCTGATTATATTTTTCTCCTTATTTCAAACCAAGTAGAATATTTATAACAATATATTTATGCATATGGAATAATTAACTGTTTATAGATTACCTCTTGTCTGTTAGGCCCTGATCTAAATTCTACAAAGAAGGAAGAAGAGGAGGAGGAAGAGGAAGGAGAAGAGGTGGATCAATCTCATAGTATCATGTAGCATGAATACTAAACTGAGGGCTAAAAGAAGCTAATACTAAATAGCTCAAAATATTATATAGAAATGGGCACAGTAAGGAAAGTCAGAGATATCAAGGGAAGTTACATGACATGTTTTAATGGGAAGTAAGCCAGGTAAGGCCTGTGGAGGAGGCGGTGAGGTGGTTGTTAGGACAGCTAGGGTGGGAGGTGAGGAGGCCTTCAAAGCATGTTAGATCTTTTGAAGAAATAGCACAGAGTGGCTGACCCCTTGAGCAATGCTATGTGGGCCACTTTATGCAAGACTTAAGGAAGCAAACATTGACTAGTTAAAAAAAAAAATGGTCTCTAAATATAAGGACATGTTTCAGAAAGAGACTTCCACTTACCAATTTTGGTAAATCATGGGTGTATTTGGTCTCTCACTTTTTGTTAACAAAATTGTAGTGCCAACCTCACTGGGTTACTATGAGGTGTACACGAGCTAATGCATACAAGTTCCTAATAGCTACCTGTGTTGTAATTATTCATTAAATGGTATCACCACTCTTGTCGCGCATAGTCCTAGGGTTGTAAATGGAAGAAACTTACCTTGCCTCTTCCCATTCTTCTTCAAGATGGACAACTGCCCCATCCTGTTCATCAGGAGCTTCCTTTTGTCTTTCTCAGAGAACCAGTGATGAAGATGATGGGTGGACGATGAAGATGATGGATGGAAACAACAGTCGGGCTTTCCAAAAGAAGGCTGCACCAAGTCAGGGACGTTGGCATAGCTATGGCTCCTCTGACCGAGCCTGCCTGTGTGTTGTGAGTACGCATTTAGGATTTGATTGGCCAGGAGTTCTTGATCGTGAACAGTTTAAAAGTTGAATTTATAACGTATCACCTCGCTACCTTATTCTGCCTGTGCCCACTAGTCATCCGTTTTATTTAAGCTGTGACATAGTCTTCAACATCTGTGGAACTGTGGGAAAAGATGAAGACAGGGAAGTTCTTGCTGCTCTCAGACTCATCTTTATGGAATCTCTGCCTGCTTTGTGACCAGGATGTTTCTGCATTCTATGGTGCATTTATCCGATCTGCTTTGGTGCAAATACATGTCTAAAAGTCCGACTATACTTCTAAGACTTGGCTTAGCCCACACCCAAGTGTCTGATTTCCTCCTGTGTGTTTCTTTATATATGACTGAGAGACCTGCCCCTACCCTGGGGAATATCTTCACAATCATAGTGTATGAATGAGCTACATATATCTTTTCAGCTTAACCTCTTAACAGCAACATCTTTACTCATCTGTATGTCTCTGGTCCCTGGAACAGACACTGGTGCTTCCATCTGCCAGGAAACCCAACTACTCTAGCACTAATATGCCATAGATTATTAAACATTTTATTGGCATCTATAGTGTGAGCAGCATTGAAAACGCTTCACAGGGGGGCAGTGGTCTTATTATTTGAGTGACATTGTGACAGGCATGTATAGAGCTCTTTGGACTTCATAATAGCTCATCCATACTTACTTGTGGTCACATGACACTTCCTTGTTCTTTGGACCCACTTTTCCCACATCCAGGTATCTGCATCATAGACTACATGAAACATATTAGTGACACTACATCATGGAAACAGATGATCCAAGAGTGTCTTGTCATGGTGGCATTTGGAACTTGAAACTTTAAAAGAGCAAGAGAACATTTTGCCCTTTGATTCAACAGAAACAGAAGTGAAGTCTGCTTCCCGGAGAACAGCTCATGTTTTAGTAGCCAGGCTGTGTTCCCCTGGCTGGCCCTGACAGCTCCCCTCCAGCTCCACCCCTTCTCTCTCAGCATCAATCCATGCAAAGATGCTTTTGGGAACATCTGCATTCTCTCATGCGGGAAGACAAGCAGAGCGGACATCCTGCAGAAGGAAATACCAGGACTGACCTCTGTTGGGTACCAACAGACACTGCGCAGGGTTAACCGTGCAGAATCACAGGCATGTCCCCTCCATGGAGCAAGCAATTGAAGTTGTAAATGCTGCAGAAAACTTCTGTAATGCTTTTCATGTCTCCCAAGGCCAACCTCTGGTGTGCTGGGGCAGGGTCTGGACTTCATGGTGCAAGTAAAAAATAAACATTCGCAGCAACATTTCTTTCCAAAAACACCTTGAAATTCCTCATGAATCTTCGACTGTGTTGCAGTTGGCTGAGAAAGCATTCTGCTTTAAATACTTATGAAGAATTTGGTAAATATCTGATGAAAATCAATGGAGTCTGAAGTTAGAAACTTACCTGAGAGATCACCAAGCCTAGGCACAAAGTATCTTTTGAGAAGGTTAAAATGAAAATTAGCCTCCCAGCCACCAACTGAGAGCCGAGTTATTGTCTTTGAATGCCTATGAAATCCCTGGGCTCAGAGGCATGTGGACCCTTTCAGTCTCTGAATTTAACTCATCTTATTGTGTGATTGCCATACTTCACTGTTTCTGGTCAGGAGTTTGGTTTGAATTGTGTGTGCTCATACTAAATGTAAGATTAATATTGGCTGATCAATGCTTGTACTGGGTTCCTTCAGCATTTATAAAGAATATAATGAACAAATTTGTGGTAATTATAAAATTATTTTTAAATATTTTTATTACTTTTATTTATGTGTATGTGTCTTTGTGGGTATACGTCATGTAAGGGCATGAGCAGACATCAGAAGAGGACTATAGCTCCTCCCTCCAGAACTAGAGGTACAGACCACTGTGAGCCTCCATGCTGGTGCTGGGGACTACTGACCCATCTCTCTGGCACCCTATGCAATTCTTATAAAATTCTTATAAAATCTAAATGGAAGAAAATGAAACCATTGCTTATAATGTAGACAAGCAATGTCTGTTATCTTTATGTTGTCCTTTTTTTATAATAATTAAAGTCTTTTTATATTCTTTATTTTGCTCAGTTAACCTTTCCTTTTTTAGTTATGAGGTAAAGGTACATGTATGTTAGTCGAGGTACCCGGAGGCTAGAAAAGAGCCTCCCGAAGTTGGAGTTACAGGTGGTTGCGTGTCACCTGACATGTGCTGCGAACAGAACTCTGGTCCACCACAAAAGCATTATATACTCTGGATGGCTGAGCCACCTCTCCACTCAGTCAGTGTGTTGTCTTTATCCTTGTCATGCGTGACATGGCTGGAACTCAATTCCAAGTCGTCCTTAAATGATCTCTGCCTCCTCGAATTCTATTCTGATGTGTCCTCCTGTTCATTATCAAGACTGGTGACTCGCAACGCCTATGACAGAAATGACAGGGAGCTGTAACTCCTGAGAGTAACAAAGAAACAACTGCGGCTTCCCTACTGCGTTCTGCCTCTCATCCCTCACTCTGGAGGTACCAAGCTGTTGTGCTGGGAGCACCCTCCTGTGATGGGCCCCATATTTCTGCCATACAGGCTTCTAGCCAGCATCCAGTCTGGGAAGTCTCTCCAGGCCCAGGAGCCCTGAGAGACTGTGACTAGATATGCTCTCAAGGGCTCAGCTAAGGTCCATGTTCCCACAGAGCCCGAGGCCAGAAGCCATCCCGGAGCCCAGAGCTGAGGAACCAGGGAGAGGGTGTGTGCTTGTTATTGCTCCAATGATTTGTTTGCCAAAAAAAAAACCTGAAGAACTCATCAGGAAAACGGATTTAAAGGCTGATTGATTGACTGTGTCTGTGGGCGATGATTTCCAGCCTTCTTGTTGGATGTCCAGTAGGACTTCATCTTTTGGTCCTTTTGCTGCCCTCCTGTGTATCTTATGTACATTGTATACAACAGTGGTTAGTTTCCTGGCCTCTTAATAGTGAAAATATTAAATAAAAATACTAACCTCACAAATCCTTTTGATGTTTACTATTTTATTTCCTCAAATTTATTATAATGAGTAGTCTTTTGTTTTGGTTTTTGGGTTTTCGAGACAGGGTTTCTCTGTGGAACAGTCCTAGTTGTCCTGGAACTAGCTCTTGTAGACCAGGCTGGCCTTGAACTCACAGAGATCCAAGTGCTGGGATTAAAGATGTGCACCACCACCACCTGACTTATAGCGAGTAGTCTTATTTAGTTAAAATTTAATCATGAAAGGCAGGACCATGTCATGGCTAAAATATTTCTGTCTTGATACCTCTGATTTTGATCCCTGTTATTTTAAGCCTCCTTCTAGAAAACACATGTTTCTCCATACCCCGTTGCTTTTTTGTAATATCTAATGTTATGAACCTACATGGTGTTGGTTTGCTTTCTGTCCTCTGTGTGCTGCCTTCCTGATTTCCCCATCTCAGGGAATAATCCTACTACATTCCCGAGCTGCCGGTCTATAAGCCTGGGAGTGAACTGGTCACCTCTGCTGATATCCATCCCTTTCTCTACCCACCCATGCTTTTCAGGCCCACTGTTAGTGCTTACCATGCATGACCAGCAAGCCCTATACTGCCCTCTTCATCTTCTTTCCATGTCTTACCCATGGTTATATTTTGCCATAATGGATCTGTTTTTGGAAGGCCTTGCAATAATTTAATCTTGTCCTATTATAACCATTTACTAATACCTTATACGTCTGTGATTGCTTTACTGAACACTTCATTGAATACTTTGTACAAAAGGCCATAATTGTCTCATGATAAATGACTATAGAACAAATGATGCCTGGTGACAGTGCAGCCCGGCCTTCAGTGAACCTTCAGTGGATGATGTCAGCGAGACATCCGAATTGAAAGTCGAGGTAGTGTCAGAACAAACTACCCAGGGGGACACCCGGTCCACATCTTGTTTGACTTTTCTTTCACATCTTGTCTAGCTGGGTTTGGAAATCTACCCCTTTCTCTGAGGGCGTTCACAGCAGATATGGACAGATGTCAGGACTGGTGATAACTGCACAGGGTGAACCAACAAGGAAAAGCAGCCCGTTAGAGATGGGGAGTCAGGTTCTCACTTCTTTCAGTCATTGCCACGTGTCTAGAAGAAAGATGGCCATCACTGAACAAACAGCAATGTTAGTTGTTTTTTAACTACTATATGTATTTTTCCTGAAGAGAAAATAGATACTGGCTTAAATTAGCTTTTCAGCATCTGATAGAATTATAATATCGTTTCTGGGTCATCAATTTTTTTAACTAGATTTCCCCCAGAAAGAACTAAATGCAAGCAAGTACAGGCATGTATATTTTACAGATACTTACTGGAATTTAACATACTTAACGTAGCAGCCTTAACCAACTAGTTGATAATCAAATTAAGTATATTTTAAAAGGACGCCTCCATCTCGGTGTGGTGGAGCACTCCTCCAATTCCATCACAGCACGTGAGAGATGGGGGAAAGAGGAGCAGAAGTTCAGGGCTGCCCATTCTTGGCAACATAGTGAGTTTGGGGCCAACCCGGACCTTGTAAGACCCTGTCTCGAAAATCAAAATAAATAAATAAAAATACTCTCTCCAAAACTCAAAAAACAGATAGTGTGCTTAAAGTCTCTGGGCACAAAGACAATTTCCAGAGTTCAAACTGAATTGCTAAATCCAGAGGCTGTTTCTTTTTAGTCCAAAATGACTTTCACTTGAAAAACATATCAGAGTCTGATTCTTATTTTGTTTGGCTCTTGTTATCTACGCCCTCAGTTTTCACCCTCCAAGTTAGCATAGAACACTCTTCGAGACAGCTCCGACATTCCTAACATATTTCCACAGAGGCCTTTGATTGAAGCCCCTAACCACACGACAGAACATTTTGTGAGTATTTTATTAAAACTATGATTCATTATCCTAGCTGCCTATTATGTCACAGAACTCATATTTACATACATTTTACATGTCACCCAAAGCTGCCTAATTCCATATGAAGATAATTGAGTTCAGAGAATATATATATATGTGTGTGTGTGTGTGTGTGTGTGTGTGTGTGTATATATGTATGTATATATATATATATATATAACATTTATATACCTTGGTATTTACGTGTGTGTATACACACACACACACAATTTGACCAAGCTCACAAAGCACAATGCAGAAACAGGCTGGCTTTCTAGCAAGTTCTCAAGTTTCAATGCTGTTTCTCCCTGTGGATCATTGTCCACTCACTTGATATCAGGTTGACATATGAGCTTGATTCTTCTATGGTGTCTCCTGAGACTTTGAACAAGTCGTTGTCCATGAGAAGCCTAGTTTATAAAGAAACAGCCTCTCAGAGCTAAGGCAGTTTAGTGAGCCCTGAGTACACCTGCTCTGTGTGTCCTGGACTGCTGAACTTAGCGTCTACAGTTAGTGCCCCACAAGGGTGCACAGGGCTGTTTCTCCCACAGCATTTAAGTCTTTTGGTTGCATCCTATGGTGCCCGCTTTTCCTAGGATGGACCTGTGATCTGTCTGCATGGTTTGAATGTTTTCAGCACAGACAAGGAACTTAAAAAGATATTCTACCATTCCTTAAAAGTGAATCTTCAGCCCAAGACATCAAGTCTTTCTAGGTCTACTTAGTATCTAATTATAGATGTTTGCCCTTCAAAGGAAACTATATGCTAAGACCATTTTCCGTTTTTTTTCTTTTGTTAAAAATAGATTCTTCTGTTATACAGTACATCCCAACCACAGTTTCCCCTTCCTCTATTCCTTCCCCTACTCTCTCCCCTGTTCTCCAGATCCACTCCCTCTCCATTTCCTTTTCAGAAGATAGCAAATCTCCAAGAGATGGCAGCCAAACAGAACAAAAGAAGATACAACAAGACAAAGTGTAAGCTCTCACATTAAGGCTGGCCAAGGCCACCCAATAGGAGGAAAAGGGTCTCAAGAGCAGGCAAAATCGTCAGTGATAAGATTTCCATTCTTTTTTTTTTTTTTTTTTATTTTCGAGACAGGGTTTCTCAGTAGCTTTTGGTTCCTGTCCTGGAACTAGCTCTTTTAGACCAGGCTGGCCTCGAACTCACAGAGATCCACCTGCCTCTGCCTCCCAAGTGCTGGGATTAAAGGCGTGCACCACCACCGCCCGGCTAAGATTTCCATTCTTAAAAGTAATTAAGATCACAGTATCACAGCCTATGCTCAGTCATTATTTCCACTTTTTCTCTCCCACCTCAACCCCAACGCTGTGTCTCTTCTTACCTTCGTGTCCAAAAGAAGAAAAGTAGAAACTTTCCAATGTCAAGTTCAGTTCTTTGCTAATTACTAGTTTTTTTCCCTCGGGGGTAAAGGGCTACTCTCATAAATCTGGCTTTGCATTAACAAGTAGACTTCCTATATCAATTCTAGGCCATCTATTTTGCTCACTAAAGTCTTTTTAATAGAAGAAATACGTGCACCCAGGATATAGATTCAGAATAGCATTAATAACGACTCAATGCTTAACTGTCCTGTGCGGTTTACAGCCAACTTCCATAGAAGGAGACCCGTGAGTGCTTAGCATTAAGATCCCTTCCTGGCTCTGAGCACAGCTCTTCCACATGGGTCCTGTCTCCACTTTAGAAACGAGGAAACTGAGATTCGAAGAGGTTCAGTGGCTTCCCTAGTAGCACAGTTTCAGGATTTCAACTAAAAATCCTGAGACTCGAAGATCAAAGGACCACTTCTGATAAGCTAGCCTGCTAATAGGCTCTCAGTGTTATCTACAGCACACAGTTGTTAAAACCATGCATCTCGCCACCCGGGCGCTGCTACATTTCACTGGGTACAATGTTCACAGAGGAGCGTGAGTGTGCAAACACATGGGTTTTTATCCTGTCACCTCTTTATCTCTGGAGCCTCAGTGTTAGAGATCCCCCAACACTACATTTTCCAGTATAGATAATAAACGTAGCTCCTTCTGGATTTTTTTTTCCCAAATGTCCAAAGGAATCAAAACCGAGTACAGGAATGAGTGTGCCTTAGGACCCAGGGAGATGCTGGTAGCACACATCCTACTCCAGCGCCACAGTTACGAAGCACGCCAATGTCTATACCGCATTACTAGTGAGTCTGTGGTTGACGGGCGCTGACATACCCAAAGAGAACACAGTCCTTCTGGATGGTCTGAAAGACAGCATATGCTTCTACTTCCTTCTGAATAAAGTGGAAATGGCTACATTAACAAACCCCAGGGCAGTCTGCAGGTGATTCCTTCAACAAAAATCTGTACCTACCTTTGCCAGTCTCCTCACTCTTTGGAGAGGAGAATGAAGTCAGTGAAGTGTTGTGAACAGATAAATGAAGCCTGAATGGGCCAGGTTTTTAAATTACTCTTCGCAGATGCAAGTTTCATGCATACATACATACATACATACATGCCGTGTACATGTGTGTATATTTGTATAGGGACACCATCATTCAACCTTCTTAAGGGCAGGAAGAAAATCTTCCCTTGTACCTGGAGCATAATAAGCCAGAATCAATCAATGCTTGAGATGTGAGCATCAACGTGGAAGAGGAGGCATTGGCAGCGACAGCTGGGCATGGTAGCTCAGGTCTATAATCCTGGCATCTAGAAGACTTGGGGAAAGAGAGCTACCATGAGCTCAGGACCAGCCTGGACAACAAAGTGACACCTTGCATCAAAGAAGGAAGGGAGAGAGGGAGGGAGGGCTGGTGAGTTCAAATCGGGCTTGCATGTAGTTAATAGTATCTTATCAATGTTAACTTCAATATGTTGATCACTAAAAGTAAAGACTACACCAGGGCTCTGGTTGGCTTTCTTGTAAGTCTCAAAAAAAAAAAAAAGAGAGAGATGTGAGCATCAATGATTTTATAAATACAAATGCAAATGTTGGATTCTATGAACTTGCATAAGACATCCAGCTTTTACATGTATATTCTCAAATATCAGAATTCTCACACAAATACTTTTATTGTCCACGCTACTTTGTAGTAATAGTTTTTAGTACACTATTAACTACAATCGGTAGTCATCCAATTGAATAAAGTTTTCAGATGAATCATGCAACAGCTTCTCAACAATGTGTCTTCTCCCATGATGCAATGGAAAATGCAACCATCACTTACAATTTAATAAGTAACTTGCTGACATGAAATGCTTTAACTACAGCAATGCACTGAATTAAACAAAATTGTGAAAATGCATAACTGACTGTGTCTAGCTGTTCCCACTTCTTTCAAGGTTTAGATTTTGCTTTGCCTGCCTGTCTAATTTAACTTAAAGGAGAAGTGGAGAGAACTTATGGAAAGTAGGGACCTTGGCCACTTCAAAGTTAACCAAGATCAAAGTCAAATCAAATCCGTTACATAAGGAGGACTAAACTCAAATGCAAAGTATGTCACATTGATGTTGGCTTGAAGGCTCTTGGTTTATGGCTTGTCAGAAAGCTCAACCTTGGACCTGTCTGAGCGTTGGGGGTTCCTACAGAGAGGGGACTTTAGGAAACCGTGCAAACAAAGGCGCACACTCAAGGCCAGGTAAGCAGCTTAGCTGTTGGGAATGCACCACAGGAGAGGCTCACCGCAGCACGTCCTTATCATTTTAACTCCTAACGAATGCACACAATCTACATGGTGTGTCCTGGCTAAACATGACAGCTGCACCTGGGACTTGAATTCTCCTTCTCTGGGATGCCAGTATATTAAGAACATTGACAAACCAACTATGTTTTTTCTAGCTCTATTTGAGCAACCCTGTGAAGGAAGACAGTTCTTTGAATATTTCCAGGACCTAATCTAGTTTTGTGATCATTCGTGCCTCTCCATAATTTTGGGTTAATGTGGAGTTTAAGAGACAAGAAGAGGAAGAAGCATTAATGCATGAAAAGGGAGTGCGGTCTGTTATTCAAAAGATGCACTGGGTGTTCTCAAAAGTTCTGCTTCACTGAAGCCCTCCTACCCCACACACATTACCAGGAAAGGCAGGACGTTTTTTCCTTGAAATGGTCCATACTGTTTCACTTGAAACAGTTTGTGCTGCTGCTGGGCGAGCTGTGGTTCTGTCTCAACAACATTACTCAGAGCTCACATTGAGCTGGTATCAGCCAACAAGCCCTTTGGTATCAGAGGAAAGGATAAATCACTTCTCCAGAAACACCCATCTGTTTTTGAATAGTCCCACGGATAGATGACTGTCTGTTTCAGGGAATATTAATATTACAGGGGGAAAACTAATCCAAACAGTTTACTTTTCTTTATGTTTAAGCAGAAAGAGATATTCCAGTAAATGCTTGAAACTGAAGCAGGAGGCCAGAGACAGCCCTTGACTCAAAACACAGGAAGAAACGAGAAGGGCGATAATCTCCGTGACTTTAGCGACCTCTAGTGAGCAAAGCTGAGGACAAACGCGCTGCATGCATTTTCTTCAGAGAGCTCTCTCCAATCAGATTTCATGCTTGTTTTGTAACTCTACCATTCCCCCCCCCCTCTCTCTCTCTCTCTCTCTCTCTCTCTGTGTGTGTGTGTGTGTGTGTGTGTGTGTGTGTGTGTGTGTGTGTGTGTGTGTGTGTTCTGTATACTCATATATGCAATGACACATTCTATATGGGCACATGCAAAGACCGGAGG
This sequence comes from Microtus oregoni, assembly GCF_018167655.1. Lineage (NCBI taxonomy): Eukaryota > Metazoa > Chordata > Mammalia > Rodentia > Cricetidae > Microtus > Microtus oregoni. The sequence goes on from NW_024543073.1 coordinate 47,104,582, forward strand.
AGGGTTTTGGAGGGCCTGTTCCATCACGCTTCACCATGTTCACGGGAGATAGGATCTCTCCCTGAAGCTGGAATTAGGGTGGCTGCTAGGCAGTCCCCGTGATCCTCCTGTGTCTGTTTCTCCACCTTCTCCCCCAAGCGCTGGGGTTACACATGCACTCTGCCATGCCTGCCCCGTTTTTTTTTTTTTTTTTTTTTTTTTTTTTTTTTTTTTTTTTGGTTTTTCGAGACAGGGTTTCTCTGTGGTTTTGGAGCCTGTCCTGGAACTAGCTCTTGTAGACCAGGCTGGTCTCGAACTCACAGAGATCCGCCTGCCTCTGCCTCCCAAGTGCTGGGATTAAAGGCGTGCGCCACCACCGCCCGGCACCTGCCCCGTTTTTTTCACCGGTGAGGGAGATTGGAACTATAGTATTGTTGAATTTTCTCTGTAGTGATAAAATCATAAACAGAAGGAGAACACAGCCTTCACCACTGAGTCTTCATCCCTTTCAGCCTAGTTTCCGTGGATTTCCACTCAGGCTTGCAACAGCACACTGGCACTAGAGAACATGCTAATTTTCAAACTACACTGCTTTAGCGGTGGACATGTTTTTAGCTTCCTATGTCATTGTCTAGGCTTCTAACACATTACCCATGCTGGTTGTTTAATATTTCATCATAATTTGTTCAACCATCTCTACCAGGTATTTAGGGTTTTATTTTTTCCATTGTTTGGAAGGTAAATCTTTGTGCTCTTTCAGCACTGTGACTCTGAGGTTCAGACTTAGAACTGCAATTTATACATAGTGTGTGCATATATTAAAATATCACATGTGCAATTTCTACACAGTGTGTACATATATTAAAATATCACATGTGCAATTTCTACACAGTGTGTGCATATATTAAAATATCACATGTGCAATTTCTACAGTGTGTGCATATATTAAAATATCACATGTGCATTTCTTGTATTTTATATATTCATTTAAAATTTAATTTAATAAGCAAAAAAGACCAAAATCTAGGAATACATACCTGCTATATTAATCTGCTTCAGATAATAAAAATGGAAGTCATTTCTGCAACTGAAAAAAAACTTAAGAAATTATAACTCCTTGTTAAAAATATGAAAAGCATGAGACAAGTGGAATAGTACATACCTGTAATTCCAACACTCATGAAGCTGAGGCAGGAGGATCACAAGTTGAAGACCAATCTCTATCACACAGAGAGACCCTGTCTTGAAAAAAAATTAAAAGTACATCCATGAAGAATGCATTACCAAATTGACAAATAACTGAAAGAGAAATGTTTACCTAGATGTGATCATGATGCCCTTGCCAAGGGAACACGTAACACTCTGCAAATCTACAGAAGCCCCTAAGTAGAGCAGGTACAACCCAGGTGTTCATTACCAGTAGCTGAAGGAAGCAAATATGGTCAGAATTCGGGCTGGGACGATAAGTCTAATCACAGGGTGCTTACTTGACGTATGTGAGGATCTGACTTCAACTCCAGCACTTCAAATAATAATTAATTGATGGTGGTCAGGATTCTGAAATAGAGGCTGGTGGGAATGCGCACCTGTTGCCAAGCCTGAACCTCCAAGTTTGACCCCCAAGATCCACATGGAAGACAAGAACTCAGCTCTTCAAGTTCTCCTCTGATCTACAAACAAGCTTTGTGGTGTACACACACACACACACAAATAAATGCAAATAAATAAATAAATAAGAAAGTAAATAAAAATGGCTGGAGAGACGGCTCAGCAATTAAGCGCTCTCCTTGCTCTTGCAGAGGACTGGAGTTTAGTTCTCAACACCCATGTTCAGCTGGGGATGGGGAAAACTCAGAATCACTTGTAACTTCAGCTTCCAGGGATCGGCTGAAGGTTGCATAGCAATGGTGTTTGCTGAAGACTTTGTTCTTTATTGTTTGGGAATTCATAGGACAAATACAGTTGTCCTTTTCTTGCATGCAAGACAAATAATACCCAGGTAAAGTTTCCAAAGCAGGGCTGATGGGTAAAAGGGTAGCAGGGTGGAGTCTTTGCGTTTATCAGAGGGTGGTCTACTCTCAAGTGTTGTGTATGCATAAAACAGAACCTGGATAAATTGGGTTTCTTTGTACTCAACAATCCTCTGCACCCTGTCTTTCCAGGAGCATATACCCATGAATCATGGGAAATGGGTGGTTTTTAAAAACATATTTACATATGCTTTTTTTTTCTTTAATGCCAATTGCAGAAAGTTAAAAATCAGTCAGATTTCTAGGGTGATTTAAACTGTGTACAGGGGGTAAGTGGGAAGAGCTAAAAAGCTTGGGGTCCATACCTTAGAGCAGTTCGCACGTGGCATGTCTTCAGTAGGGCCCTTTGGTGAGGGGATGGTGTGGGTCAGGCCAACCTGCCCTCCCATCAGACTTCACACACAAGGCACTCCCAGCCTCCCAGTGGCTACAGATAGTCACCTCCTGGATGTTTTCCCAAGACAAAATAGCAACAGCAGGAACCCAGACCACCAAAGGGTGGGGGAAGGGAAAAGGCTACTTAATCTGTCTCCTTGCTCTCCTCCCCACAGCCTGAAAATGATCCGGATACATACCTCTTCCTGGCCAAGATTTTGGCTATCTGATCATCACGACCTCACCTCTGAGATGCTCATCAGAGATGCCGAGTTCCGGTTGTTTCGTTAGTACTGGGTGACAACGTGTGAAATAAATCAGTGTTGCCTAAGAGAGACCAAACACGAGGAAGTAAATAAGAGTACCTTGAAGGATTCAAGAAGTCAGTAAAGGTCACCTGACCAAGGCCTGGTAAGGAAGAAGCAGTTCAAACCACGTTCTATGTTTGAATTCCCCCACTCCACAAACCTCTGGGGCCACCTACAGATTGCCCTTTCAACCCTGATCACTCAAGGGAGAGTCTACCCCCAGCCGAGGTGGATTTTATTTACTGGATGGTGCACAATGCCAGTGGGGGACCTTAATTTTGTTCTCCCCAGGGTGGTATATCAACTACTTGTGCCTAAAGATCATAATTTTTGTGTTTTTTTTTTCTGGGTTCCAGTGTGTTACATTTCTTCATGAGACAGGACATTTTGCAGTATCATTAAACAAATAAACAAAATATAAGCAGATAAATCAGACCGTAAGGTATCATATGACTGCGAATTTCTTTTGTATGGTGTAGTGTTTTCCTATTTATTCTTTAAAACTTTACACAGGTCGTGATACATATATACAGATATATACACACAGAGTTCCTGGCTCAAAAATTTAACTATGTAAGCAAAGAAAGTTTCTAATTTTATATATATATGGACAGCTTCAAGCTTGAAGCACTCCTCATGGTTATTGTACAACTCCTTTTATTAAATTACATTATCTATGAGAGTCTCAATACTATGAGACTAGTAACAAAAGTTTGTCATTCAGAAATGGCTTCTTTGAGTATTTCTCATTCTGAGATCTTTATCTTCCAAAGAAAGACGGAAAGTTATCCCAACAGCCTCTTCCCTTTCCTCTTTCCTATACCCAGGGCAGCAGCTCTCTGTGCTCTCACATTCTATGAAGGGAAAAATATCCAACAGCTCTGGTGCTCTGGCCAAGCCGCCCCTTTCTGCAATGAGACTGCAACAAAGCACAGAAGAGCAAGCTATCCCTTGGCATATTTTTAAGACCAATAAGTAATCGAATCCCTCTACACCCAACAATAACAAAAAAACAAAAGCAAATAGATTAGAAGCAGAGTGAATGAGACAGAGGTGGTACAGCCTCGGTGCTCACTCAGGGCACTGTGTGCAAGCCCAGGGCGAGCATTTAGGAGTTTTCTCAACATCTCTACATGATAGCCACACACAAAGGGCCCCTCTTGTCATTTGAAGCCAAATTATCTTCTGTGGCTTCAGCCAGTGGCATCTCTAAGGTCTTCATTTGTATCCTGGAGTCTGATGATGCCAGTTTTCTTGGTTCCAGGTCAGGTGAGCCCAACCTCCTTGTGTTAATGGTTCTCTAATTAGACACATAAAGCTTGTCCTAATGAAGATACTTTTGGTCTCAAGCATTCCAAACCCACTTCACATCAACTTCTTAGAAAATAGATAGATAGATAGATAGATAGATAGATAGATAGATAGATATGACCAGAAGGATAGCAAGCTACTCATGGGTCACAGGAACAGGAAGGGCAGAAAACTGCAGGCTCCCTTCAAGAGGTTATTGTCGCCATGCATCTGAGAACACACTCATCATCACTGTGGGACTTCTTACTCCCACACACCTCTGTGCTGCCCCGCAGAGAACAAGCAGGCACAGGTTGCATGGGATGCCTGTGTATGTGCTGAGTAGCCAAACTCAGAAGTATTGGTCACCTAATAAACAATGTAACTCCTGGGCATCCCTCACTAAAGAAGAAAGTACTCCCGAGTAAGAAACAAGTGCTTAGCATGGGGCATCTTCTATAAGGCTCCTGCAGAAACCAAGGATTTCTTTGTTGCTGTTACAAAGGCAGTCCCATGCCTTCAGTTCTCATGGTAAGGCTTACAGACCTGCTAAGCCTTGTTTATCAGCGAGGAAACAACTCTTGTTCATGAGAGTAGCAAGCACCCTTGTTCATAACACATGTGGTGACAGGCAATGGCCACATGTCTAACCCAGTCTAGTTTAGTCTCCTAAATACCAAATGCAATAATCCATCTTCCTCTTTTACCCTTCACTAATGTGCTTCAGAGAAACCTCAAATTCTACATGTCAGAAGTAAACTCATGGTCTTTCTCTACAAGTGTGCTTTGCTTCCTGAATTCCTATCTCTATAGTCAGTACCATTCATGCAACCTGGAAAAATTGAACCCAACCTTATCCAGTTAAACACCAGGGCATTCAATATCACATACAGTTGTCTGGTCAGTCCAGCCACCTCTACAAATGCTCCTTTAACTGACACCCCAACCTTCACTCTCCTTTCAGCTCCCCCTAAAGTCATCTTACGCTTTCCTTACCAACAATGTCACCTCTCATAACATGTCCCCTTCATCTTGTGTGGGTCTAGCCTGTCCCACATTACCAGTAGCTTTCCGTTGCTGTGAGATGGACCCTCAATCCTGAATAGTGTAAAGCAGCACTGATCTCATACCACGACACTCATTGTCCATCTGTCTCCAGCCACACTTCTCAGAATGGCCCATCGCTGCCTTTGGCTCCCAGAGAGAAGCTGTTTGTCCTTTTCCTGCATCTCTGGGGAGTGCTAAGTGACTTTTCATTCATGTGGTGTAATGGGCCCCGCTGAACCCCGCCTGGGTTCAAAGCTTCACTCTACCGCATGCCGTGGGAACAGTACATGAAATCATGATGACAGATGACTATCAGCCACAAGATTAAGTAAACGTGGTTAAGAATCAATGTCTTTTCACCAATGTAATGTCCTTGTCAGAAGCAAGAGTGATAGAGTCAACAGAAAACAGCAAATTAAGTACCCGCATTGTAATTAGAAAGTCTTTGGCTCAGCTGCATCTCAGGGCCTGAGCGTGAGCACTTACATTTGCTGCTATAGTAAGCCAAGTTTCTATCCCCTCCCCAAGACTATACTCAATAAAGGTACATCAGAAAGCATTGAAACTATAGTTTGATTATTTAATGAAATGTGTCCAACCCCTTTGGATTGATTTTTAAGAAAACATTTGTCATTCAAAATGACTATCAGCTATTCGCCATCAATCATTTTGACACGTAATAAAACTGCTCCTCTGAAATCGGCACACTGAGGGTACCAATATCTTCTGGAATATTCTTTCATTGGTACCATAGTCATGCCATCCATGTTTGTGTGTGTGTGTGTGTGTGTGTGTGTGTGTGTGTAGCACACACATACTCATAAACACAGAGACAGATAGCTACATGGAGATCTCTTTCTCTAGGGGAACCTAGGTTTGATAATCCTTTTTATGGTACATAAAAAGACTGCACAGGGGATTAATACACACATGAGGTCACAGGATGGGAGGGAAACACTGCCATTTGGAGGGTAACCAGGCTTAGCACGTAAGATTGGGAGCGAGAGGCCCAGCCTCAGACCTATGCTCCCCACAGGCCACACACTGAATTTGAAGGCGGCAGATGAGGCTGAGTGACCAAAGAAAAGCAAATGAAAATCCTACTAATGAGAAGGAGACAGGGTAAGGCAATGAGTCACTTCCTCAATGCATCCTGATGTCTGCATGCAAGGGAAATGCACTGGTTATGCATAAGAGTGGAAAAATATACCAAGTGACCAAGATCGCCAAAGCATCCAACATTGTCAATGTGCTCACTACATTCAAAGACAGACTTCAGAAGGCAAATCGTATTCTATGCACACTCCTCCATAATGAAAGTGAATAAGTAAAACACAAGGTAAACTTCAAATATATAGATAACAAAGTCAATAAAGACTTCAAATAATTTTATGTGGTAAACTCAGGCGACAAGAATAGAAGATACATAAAAAAAAAAAAGTGGAAATAAAGATTCTCAACTTTCACCTAGAGACTGTAGGACCAAATTGCGTCTGGGTTAAAAAAAAAAAAAGTATTAGAATTTAAGAACTCATTACCTGGTGTCTAGCAGTTTTGACACAGTAAATATACTTACTGTGGTTATTAGTAGTCAATGGAACATAATAAAGAAGAAAAGCATGGGGAAATCATCTCAGCACACTTACAAGTCTACTGCTCATGAAATACTGGGGGAGAGGAAGGCAATACATAAAATATTTGAAATGTCACTTTTTAAAAAAAATGGTTAAAATATTAGCATACATATTTATGAAGCTAACAAACCTTGTAGAAAATTACCTGCAGATACATTGCTATCAAACGTCTTAAACTTGAAAGCAAAAATAAATCTTGAAAAGTGACACTAAGCCCACACAGTACAGAAGCTGGGGGCATTGCTCAGTGGTTAAGAACACTTTTTGCTTACAGAAGAGCCAGGTTTGGTTTGCAGCATCCACATCAGGTGGTGCACAACCCCCTGTACCTTTAGTCCCAGAGGCTCCTATGCCTTGTGGCCTCCAAAAACACCTATATGCCTTCTCAGGTTCTGACATAATCTGCTTCCTGTTGCTGTCATAAACACGATGACCAAAGGCCAGTTGGGGGAAAAGTGTTTATTTGGCTTACACATCCCAACTACAGTCCTTCATTGAGGGCAATTGGGGCATGAACTCAAGCAGCAGCAAAGACAGGAACTATGGAGAAAATCTCCTGTTGCCTTGCTCTCCATGGCTCACTCAGCTTGCTTTCATACAGTCTAGGACCAACTTCCCAGGGGTGGCAGCACCGAAAGTGGACTAGGCCCTTGCATATCAATCAAGGGAGTGCCCCAAAGACTTGCCTACAGGTCAATCTGACATAGACATTTTTCTCAGTTGGGATTCCCTCTTCCTAGATGACCACAACTTGTGTCAAGCTGACAAAATCCAAACAAGCACATAAAATAAAAAATAAAGTGAAATAGAAGCATGCAATATCTGTGGTGGAGGAACAGTGAGGCTAAAGACCAACTTTTTAGCAGCAATTATGGAAACCACAATATGAGATATGAACTGAAGTTTCCAAGAAAAAAGTGAATGTATTAAACATTCTACAAGGCCAGATGATCTTGGAGAGCTGGAATGTTACGGGCTGGGAGCCGAAATTATCCCAAACTGTCTTTACCTCTCTATATAGCCATATATTACCTACCTCTGTGTGTGACCTAACATCCTTGTGACTACTGGGTAAACCGTCTGGGAATGCACAAGCAAACACCCAGTTTCCATTGACCCAAAGGTTTAGAATCAAATATAACCGAGGACTATGGTAGATATTCCCCACATGACTGTAACCTACTTATTTCATGTTTCTACCAATGCACTTTACAAAAGTCAATATTTAAGACTTTTTTTAGTTACTACAAAAATGTCACAAAATTGACCAATTTAAACAGGCTTATAACCTCTAGTAAAATAGAAGCAATCATTAAAATCTCCCAACCAAAAACAGTGCAAGGCCACATGGTTTTAGCTCAGAATTCTATCATACTTTCAAGGAAGAGTTAATCGATACTCCTCAAATTAGTCTATAAAATAGAAACAAAAGGAACATTGTTCAATTCATTTTATGAGACCTCAGTTACTCTGATGATTGAACCATGTAAAAACCCAACAAAGTAAGTGAATTATAAACTAATTTCCCTTATGAACATAGATGCAAAAATTATCAATAAGATACTTGTAAAACAAACCCAAGAGCACATCTAAAAGATCATCCACTATGATCAAGTAGGCTTCATCTCAAAGATGCAGGGATGGTTCTACATAGGTAAATCAATATACATAATCTGTCTTATTAACAGACTGGAAGACACAAATCCACATGATCATCACATTAGATACAAAAAAAGGCCTTGAGACAATGGGGATGTTCTATCAGGAACTCACCAAGGCCAGCTGGCCTGGGTCTGAAAAAGCATGGGATAAAACCGGACTCGCTGAACATAGAGGACAATGAGGACTACTGAGAACTCAAGAACAATGGCAATGGGTTTTGATCCTACTGCACGTACTGGCTTTGTGGGAGCCTAGGCAGTTTGGATGCTCACCTTACTAGACCTGGATGGAGGTGGGTGGTCCTTGGACTGCCACAGGGCAGGGAACCCTGATTGCTCTTTGGGCTGACGAGGGAGGGGGACTTGATTGGGGGAAGGGGAGGGAAATGGGAGGCAGTGTCAGGGAGGAAGCAGAAATCTTAAATAAATAAATAAATAAATAATGATAAAAACAAAAAAGGCCTTTGACAAAGTCTAACATCGTTTCATTATAAAAGGAGAGATTAGGGATACAAGGGACATATGTCAACATAATAAAGGCAGCTTACATCAAGCCCGCAGACAACATCAACTTAAGTGGAGAGAAACTTAAAATAATCCCAATAAATTCAAGAACAAGACAAGGCTGTCCAGTCTGTTCATATCTATTCAATATAGTTCTTGAGGTTCTAGCTAGAGTAATAAGACAACTGAAAGAGATCAAGGGGGTATAATTTGAAGAAGTCAAAGTATCTTTATTTGCAGATGATACATAAGTGACCCTAAAAGGTTCTTCTGGGAGCTTCCTACAACTGATAGCCACATTCAACAAAGTAGATGAATACAAAAATAACTCATAAAAATAGAAGACCTCTCTCTCTCTCTCTCTCTCTCTCTCTCTCTCTCTCTCTCACACACACACACACACACACACACACACACACACACACACACACAGCTAAAACAGTCCTGGATAATAAAAGAACTGCAAGAGGTATCACCATCCCCATTTTCAAGTTGTAGTACGCTATTGTAGAAAACAAACAAACAAACAAAAAACAGCATGATATTGGCACAGAAGCAGACATGCTGATCAATGGAATTGACTTGAAGACCCAGATACAAATTCTTATACCTGTGGATGCCTGATTTTTTTAATAAAGAAGCCAGAAATATAACTGTAAAAAATACATCATCTTCAATAAATGGAGCTGTTCAAACTGGATGGCTGAATAGTCTAGAATCCATACTGCATGTCCAATAGGTCCATATTTATCAACCTACACAAAATTCAACTCCAAATAGATCAAAGACTTCAACATAAAACAAAATACACTCCTAGAAGAGAAAGTGGGGAATAGCCTTGAACTCATTGGCCCAGGAAAAGGCTGTCTGATCTGATGATGTAGACACTAAGAACAACATTAGCAAGTGGGACCTCATGAAACTAAGAAGCTTCTATATGTCAAAGGACATCATCATTCTGACCAAGCAAAGTCTACAGAATGAGAAAAACTTATTTTATCAATTACACATACAATAGAGGGCTAATAGCCAAACTAAAAAAACAAACAAAAATCAAAAAAAACTGAATATCAAAAAAAAAACAAATTAAAAATGAGGTACAGATATAAACAAAGAATTCCCAAAGAGGAGACTCAAGCGACTGAGAAACACTTAAAGAAACGTTCAACATCTATAGTCATTAGAAAAAAAAAATCAAAACTACTTTGAGATTTCATCTTACACCTGTCAGAATGGCTAAGATCAATAAGACAAGTGATAGTTCATTCAGATAAAGGTATAGAATTAGGGGACTCCTCTTCCATTGCTGGTGGGAGTGCTGTAACATGAGGGCCTGCTTGTTAGTGTTTCTGTCCTGCCCAGTTCCCACAGTCAGCAAGTCCCAAAGAAAATCACATAGAGGTCTCCATAAGATTATAAACTGATTGGCCCATTAGCTCAGGCTTCTTGCTAACTCTGATAACTTATATCAACCCACTATTCTTATCTATGTTAGCCACATGACTCGGTACCTTTCTCAGTGGGGCAGGTCACATCTTGCTTCTTGGGTGGTCTGTGCAGAACTGTGGGAAGAGCTTCGTTCTTCCCTGAATTCTTCTGTTCTCATCACCTGTCTCTACTTCCTGTCTGGTTGACCCACCTATACTTCCTGCCTGGCCAATCAGCGTTTATTTAAAACATGATTGACAGAATATAGACAATTCTCCTGCACCAGAGTGCAAATGTGTACACTATAGAAATTACTATAGCTGTGCCTCAGAAAGATGAGAATCAATCTACCTAAAGATACAGTTATACCATTCTTGGTCACATCTTACCGTAGAGATTCTTGTCCAACCATGTTCGTTGCTGCTCTATTAGTAATAGTCAGAAATTGGAAATAACCTAGATCTTCCTCAACAAAAGAATGTATAAAGAAAATGTAGTATATTTATACAATGGAGTATTACTTGAAGGTATCTCAGACCCAGAAAGAAAAATATGATGTGTATTCACTTCTATGTAGATATTAGCTGTCAAACCAATGATAACCAAGCTATAATCCAGTGAACCACAGAGGGTGGGTATAGAGCAAGGGACCAAGGTTGGGGAGGCAAATACAACTTGTTAGGAAAGGGAACTAGAATGGATAGTTATGGGTGGATGTGGGGGCCTGAAACTTGAGGACAAAGAGGGGAGGAAGAGAGTAGAGGGGCATGAGGAAAGGAAATCAGGGAGAGACAACTAAAACTAATGACCATTGAGGGGACATAGGGAACCCTAATATAAAACAACTAAGCCTAAGGATACAAAGAAACCTGCCTTTGTAGTCCAGAATTTTCAACTGGTCCATTATACCATGTATGGAAATACAAAAGACAATTTTGTATATTTCTTACTAATTCAGATCATTACAATGAAAACAATTTTTAAAAATAAATAAACAAATAAAGCTAAAAGATGCCTCTTGGTCAGACTCTGTCTTGGGGAGATTGAAGGAACAGGGAAACAAAGGTAGAATGTGAAAACATTTCCTTGCCTTGTAAGAGAAGAATTTAGCAATCTGAGAAATGGGTTGGACTTAAAGTATTCAAAGACTCGCTGAGACAAGCCATCTATGCTGAAAATGATTGACTTTTGCTAGCCAAGGAAGATTGGGTATATGTTTAGAATACATTGTTACAAGGAGCCCACCGGAGATGATCACTCAGATACAGCTTATAGCTAACTCAGAGTCTTGATTCCAGCAGGTCAAGACTACACTCAAGTAATTGGAACCTAAGTGTAGCTCTAAGCATTTAAAGCAAGGAGCTTTTAAAAGCAAAAATCACATCCTGGTATCTTGCTCTGCAGCTGCAGGGGGTATTTTGCACAAGCAAGAAGTCTAACAGAGCTAAGTTAGCCAGAACATCCTGGATTTGGGTTTCTAAAATAGATTTGAATAATTTTCCATGGGATTCTCCATGAAGAAGATCAAATTCTAGTTAAATCTGAAATGGCCTCTAGAATAATAAGGGTGCCACGGGGCTGTGTCCCCAACACCCCAGCCGCCTGCCCGGCTAGCTTATGCCCCGAAATAATTACAGGGACACTGTATTCTTTTAAACACTGCTTGGCCCATTCTCTTCTAGGCTAATTCTCACATATTAATTTAGCCCATTTCTAATCATCTGTGTGTAGCACCCCAAGGTGCGCTTACCGGGAAGATTCTAGCCTAGTCCATCCTGGGTCAGAGCTTCATCCCGGGAGCAGGGCATGGCGTCTCTCTCAGGCGTCTGCTCCCGAGAGGAGAGCTGTCGAGACTGACCTCACTTCCTCTTCCTCCCAGCGTTCTGTTCTGTTTACTCCTCCCACCTATCCTCTAACCAATAAATGGGCCAAGGCAGTTCCTTTATTAGCCAATGACCTTCCTCCATCAGGCCTCAGCAAGAATCCAAGATGGAGAAACCTCTGCATTGCCTTGTCCTGCCATAGTATGAACTTATAAAATCCAAAAGAAAAATACTAAAAGCACCAGTAGCTAATTAACCAAATGAGTCAGTATAAAGCTTTATAAGCAACAAATTAAAAAACGCAATCCTATTCAACTGCACATGGGCCATCTACCAACTGAAACCATATCCTGAAGCATGAGTTACACAGCAAACAACTACAGTGTGATCTAACTCTTTAAAACACAGAGCACATTCATAGGCAACCATGAATATGATTAGAAATGTGTGGGGACCCACGCGTGACTCAGCTTCCATCTGGAGTCATCTCTGACTTAAAGAAGGCATTCGAGTTCAATCTTGCCTACTCTACTTTTTCTTATAACCTTGAGGGCTGTGAGAGACTTCTGATTTAGCCCGTGAACAAAGAACACTCTATCTAGTAGAGTGTATACTGCTGACGACAAACCTCAGTAACATCAAGATAGAAGTGAGGCTGCTTCCGAGCAGCAAGCACGTGTTGGAGAGGAGGCTGCTCACTCAAGGACGGAAGTGGTCTTGAGGTCAGATGCTGACTGGCCGTCTGTGCTGTGCTTTGTTCTGTCTTTGGATATAAGCAAGTTCTGAAATAAACTCTGGGCTGCTTGACTGCTTCGGCATAACCAGACATACCTCCCGATTCTATATTGCCTTCTGTTTCTTCTTACTTTTCTTTGGCCTGGAGGATCCCCTATCCAGGAACCCTAGCTGACCTTGTAGGAGTGGGCTTCTACAGAAATGGTAAAAGCAAGATTGAACAGAAAAATCCCAAATGTTTAACAGTCAACATACTTCTAAATAATTCATGTGTGACTATATAAATAAAATTTATTAATATTTTGAATTGAGATGTAATGAAAGCACAATATGAAATGTGTTGGCATAGATAAAATGTTACTTAATGAAAATTTAAGCTTAAATTAATATTTGAAAAGAAAAAAGTATGCAAATTGATGATTAAACTTCTTTCTTCACAAGCTAGGTAAAAAAACATTAAATTATAGATAGAGCCTGTGGAGGAAATGATAAAGATGAAGTGACTGCAGACGGAGAGTGTGGTGGTCAGAAGGCAACACAGTGAGGCCCAGCGCTGCTTCTCCATAGCTCCTGGGAGAAAACAGCAATGACCAGCATCAGGAATGGAGAACACAGTACAGGAGCAACTTCCAGACAAGAAATGAATCTGGCAACTTAGATATAATGGAAAATGCCTCAAAACTCACACAACAGAAACCCAAAAATTAAAATATATTTTGTTAAAGGAAATTTAATCTGTGGAATACAGGAACATTCATATTTAAGGAAATCAAAACTTTTCTTACAAACAAAACTCAAGGCTTAGATATTTTTAAACAAAATAAAATATATTTGTTTTTATTGGCTAAGGATGTTGAGAAACAAAAGAGCTCAAGAGAAGGCATGGGAATCTGTGACCGACTCATTTGCACACTAAGGAATCCCATAAGAACTCCAAACTGAAAATCCTCTATATTTGCAAAGGACCTGGTACAGACTTGGGCAGGCCCTGGGCTGAGTTCACAAGAGCTTTGCTCAGTTATTTTAGAGGGCCTTGTCCTAGTGACCTCTCCCCTACTGCCCCTACTCCTTCTGCCTCCTCTTCTGCAGGACTCCCTGAGCCTTGAAGGGAGGATTTGAAGGAGACATCTCATTTAGAGCTGTGTGTCCCATGGTCACTCTGCCTGCATAGTGTCTGGCTGTGGGTCTCTGCATTTGTTCCCATCTGATACAGGAGGAAGCAAGTCTCTTTGATGAAGGCTGAATAAGGCACCAATCTAGGAGTAAAGCAAAATATCATTAAGAGTCATTTCATTGTTACAATTTTTTTTTTTGGATTTTCAAGTCATTTTATTAGTCCAACCATATAAAAAAGATTTGTAACCACATCTGCCAACCCCCTTTCTTCCAAAAAGTAGCAGAGGAGCAGGGGGATGGACCCTCCCTCCCCAGGAGCTCTTTACAAACCATGGTCAACACAACATGGAGACAACACAAAAGTAGCAACAGGTAATGGGGCAAAGAGAACCACAACACAACCCTGTTGAGCAGAGGCTGCCACATGTGAAGTTAGGAGTTGGGGGCCACAGAGTAAAAAGCAGGTCCCCCTTCTTCCTCTTCAAAGGCTGTCAACTCCAACAGTGTCTTCTCTTTCTCTCCATGTGCAGGCAACATGAGAAGTGGGGCAGGACATTAGAACTGAGCGCTGGGCACTGAGCTGTCTCCCAAAAGGGCCACAGCCTAGCTTGTTGGCCTCACCCATATGAGGAATGGGCACATGGGCTAACTGGAAAATGGTAAGAGAAGCTAAGGGGGCTCCTGATCAGGCCCCAGGTCCATCACTGGCGGGGAATCCTACAAAAATAAAAAGAAACCAAGCCTAGCTGCTGGATCACCAGGCCCAGATGATATCGCAGGATAAAAAAGAGCAAAGCAGAAAAGTTCAGGTCCTTTTAGCTTTCAGTATCACTGCTGAGGATCCTACCGCCCGCTCCAACCCCCAAAGCCATGGCAGGGCCTCAGTTGGATCGTTTCATCAGGGAAGGAATGAGGTATAAGGGCTTCATGCCCTTCCAAATTTTCCCCTGAGACAAAGGAAACGAGGGCACCAGGAGTTGAAGAACAACACTATCATACTGTGCAGCAGATAGGCAGGGAGGAAGGGGGTACGTCTCCAGTCCAGACTTCCAACACTCTGGGGCCACTCAGACCACATATCCCAACTTCTACAACACAGTCACTGAGAGACAAGCAGAGAAGCTGAGAAAGGAGCTTTCTGGTGAGGAAGAGACCGTCTCAGCATCTTTTATCTACAGTCTTGACCACCCCCCAGACAAGCAATGCCCGAGTCAGAACTCTGCTTCTTCAAGGTATCTGACACTCTGTGGAAAGGAGTTAGGATGGGCCCAGGGAAAGCAAAGGGAAAGACAGAAAGAGAGAGAAATCCTCAGTTGTTTCCAGAACCCATACAAGGGACCAGA
This sequence comes from Microtus oregoni, assembly GCF_018167655.1. Lineage (NCBI taxonomy): Eukaryota > Metazoa > Chordata > Mammalia > Rodentia > Cricetidae > Microtus > Microtus oregoni. Next base: position 47,119,855 of record NW_024543073.1, read on the forward strand.
AATGAAACCTTGAACACGTGACTCCAAAGGCTGAGCTGGGGCTACATAGGTATCATAGGCACGGGTGTTAGAGTCATCGGTCATCTGCACGCAGGACATCCTTGTCATCCGGAACTTCCTCCAGCCCCTTTCCTCTCTTGCAGCCTCCAGCTGGACTCTAGGAAGGGCTCTGCTTGGCAGGGCTTTAGCTCCCTGGATCTGTGAAGGTCTCAATGCAGCAGTTCCCAGAAAAGCAAGCACTCTGGGCTCCTCTGCCTGCCCGCTCCAGTTCTTCCTCTGCTTCAGGAACTGTATGTTTCTGCTTCATGGGGATGGGAAGCCACGTTATTCCTCTGCAAGAGCATGGTGAGCAATGTGCATTTCCCCAGGCCACTGCACTGGGGTCACCCATCGTTAGCAGCCACCAACTGCCCCATGCCCTCTCGGATGTAGACAGACTGGATTTCCTTGGTCTTGAGGCAGAGATCACAGGCCCAGACAGCAGAGGCCTCGGTGGTTAGCAGCCCGTAGACGCTCTCCGTCATGCCGGTACACTCGCGGTGAAACCACTTCTGGCAGGAGGCCTCGCACAAAATGGCATCCTGGTCGTCGTTCACCTCACTGCGACAGGCACCACATGGGTAGGGTACACCAGGCCCGGGGGAGGCTGGGGCCCTGAGCCTCCACCTGCCTTGCCAGGGGGTGCTAGGCTGTTGGCATCTGGAGTGCCACCACCTAGACCGCTACTGCTGGGCGGGAAGCTAGGCTGGTTCCCGTTAACAGCTGCAGCCGGGAGCCTGAATGGTAGAGCTCCTGGGGAAAAGCAGTGGGGTCAGGTGGATTCAAGGGCTCTCCCCCCCCCCCCCCCCCCCCCCCCCCCCGTCCTCACCACTCGGGCCAGGAAAACCAAGGTCTGGACCAGGGAAGGGACTTGTGTTGGGAGGCAGGCTGGGGAGTCCCTGACCAGGTCTCTGAAGAGAAGGACCAAAAGGTGCTCCTGGCTGGGCGAAGCCTTGGGGGAGAGGAGGAGGACCCAGATCCCCTCTAGGAGGCTGTCCCATGGTGGGCGAGATCATGGGACCGAATCCCCCCACTGGGCCTGGCATCATCTGCCCACCAGGTGGGCTGAAGTTTTGGCCCAGAGACTGGTTGAAGGGTTGACTGGGAAAGTTCATGTTGCCTGGTGGTGGATAGCCAGGGCCCTGAGGAGGCATATTAAAAGACGGGCCCATAGGGTTAGGAGGGAAAGGAGGGGGCTGTTGACGAAAGGAAGTGGCTGGGGACCTTCTCCTCCTCCAGTGCCATAGCCTGGGGGTACCTGGCCTGTCATGCCCCCCTGTACACGAAAGCCTCCAAAGGGCACAGGACTGCCAAGGAATGGAGAGCCTATGCCCCCACCTTAGGGGCTCCGAAGTCATCTGCAAAAGGATTAGAAGCAACCAGGATCCACCGTGGGAGTTGGGGGTGGTGCGAACTCCGTCAGATGTGAGTATGCAGGACCCTGAGTGTTGGACTTTCTTCGTTTCTTTTCGGGGCTCTTCATTTGCAGACCGTGCTGGGCGGCGCGGGGGGCGGTGCGGGGCCACTGCCTCCCTCCAGCTTGTCCGGTGGGGGCGGCGCCGAGGCGGCCATGGATTGGGGGACCCGAGTCAGCGTCGGCGGGAGAAGCAAGCGTCCTCAGGCCGCACCATCGCCCGGAGGAGGGTCAGGGGCAGCGCAGCACCCCCGAGCTGCAGCAAGCCCTAGACGTGCAGCGGGGGAGGCGAAGAGCCAGAGCACAAACTGCACGCCTGCTCCAGACTCACCGCCCGCCTCATTGTTACAATTTTTAGAGCAATATTATTTTGTTTTGTTCTAGGTCCCTCGGCTACCTAGACCCTAGGGGTTTTTGTTTGTTTGTTTTTTTGTTTTTTGTTTTTGTTTTTGTTTTGTTTTGGGTTTTTTTTTTTTTGGTTTTATCATCCAAGCAGTATAATATATGGGTCTATGCTATCGAGTTGGCCTCAAGTCAAATCAGACATTGGTTGGTTACTTCCACAAGCTTTGAGCCACCATTGACTTAGCATATTTTGCAGGTAGGACATACTGTAGGTCAAAGGCTTTGTAGTTGGCTTGGTTCCTTTTCTCTTTTGGTGGCCTTTCTATGTAATAGACACAGCAGCTCTCAACCTGTGGGTTGCAACCCCCACAATGGTCCCATATCAGATATCAAATATTACATTACAATTAGTAACAGTAGCAAAATCAGTTATGAAGTAGTAACAGAAATAATTTTATGTTTGAGGTCACCAAAGCATGAGGAACTGTATTAAAGGGTTGGAGCGTTAGAAAGACTGAGAAACACTGCAGTAGAATATGGGAGTAAAGGTTCTGTGTAGACAGCAGCTGGACCTCTCTATGTTCAATGAGTTGTGTGTGTTGCCTTCAGCAGTGGGGCTTTGCTGTCAGTTGTGGAGAGCAACCTATCCTCTTGTCAACAGCTGGGTTGTTTGGGGATTTTCACGGGACCCCTTTGGCTAACAACTCAGATGGATGAAGCTCTGTCCTGGCGCTGGAAGCTTCATTTGGTGACAATAGATGGGCCTAGATATTTTCATTGCCAAATATTGTACATATTAAGAAGTAATTAGTATTAAGTTTTAGATTTTCTAGGCTTTATTTTATGTGTGGGTGTTTTGCCTGCATGTTTGTCTGAATGTTGTGGATGTACAATGTTCCTGGAGGCCAAAAGAGAGCATTAGATCACCTGTGCAGGGTTCAAGAAGGTTCTGACCAAACCAGGGCCTCTGGAAGAGCAACCAGTACTCTTCACCCTTGAGACATCTCCCCCACCCACAAATATTAATCTTTTTACAAAGTCAGACCATTAAAAAGAATATTTTCTGTTTCACTTTAGGAGCCCACAGTAAACGTTAACAAAACTTGGCAAGACATTATTTGAAAGGAAAACACAGGGTGATGTTTCTCACATAGCTGGATGCAGAGACCCTCACTATATCCTCAAATCTAACCTTATATACAAAACATTAACTCACTTCATATAGGCTGACTTGTTTTACAATTCAAAAAAATGAAAATCTTTAAATTGACAGAGCAATGAAGAAAATGGTATCAATACCAGAACGACAGTAAAAGTGTTTGGTGAAGTGCAAAATAAAACCTCTCAGAAATCAGAGACAGAGTTTCCTTACTGATTGGCACTGTCTACCAGCGGCCTTCATCAAGCATTTAACTGGGGCCCTCCCAAGTTCAGATGGTAAATAAATGCCCGTGGTCATGTGGCTGGATACTCATAGAAGCAAATTGGCAATTTAACAGAATTACGTTAAGTGAATATAAAAAAAGATATTATATTCACCTTAAGTGAATATAAAAAAGATATATATTTAAGCTCTTGGAATTAAAAAGTAAATTCCATCAATATATTTAAGTAGAAAAAAACAAATAAAGGAGGTTTGTGCTTCTTTAGCTGGAATTGTAAAATTAATAAAACTCCCTTATGCTGCATAAATCTGACACTCAATCAGCACTGCACCTGTATGTGGTACTTTTCTCATTGTAACAAAGAACTTAAGGGAAGGGCTTATCAGGGCTCACGGTCTGAAGGTAAAGTCGGTCGACGGAGGAAAAGCCCAGCAGGCCATGCCATGGTCACAGTCAGGAAGTGAAGAGATAAACGCTGGTGCTCAGCTTGCTCTCACCTTTCTATTCAGTAAGGAACTGTCGGAATCCAGGGATGTGGATCTGTCCCACCCTGACCAAAGGTCAGAGAGTTCAGGCCTATTCTTGCTCCTCCATGGTTATGACAGGAGTTTTGACCTATGGGATGCTTGGCCTAAGGTGTGGCCACTGCATGTCCTGCCTAAACAGCAGAATACTCAGCTCAGGATATAGTTACTTGATGTTTCAGGTATTGAAGAGCTAATTGCTCTGTCTATTCTTTGTATCATAGTAAATAAGTCTTTTGCTTTCTTCCCCCCCTTTTGGATTTGGGTATATAAGCATACAGAAAATAAACGTGGGTGAATTCAGTGTTCACTGGGTTGCCCTCCTGATTCTATTCTGTGTCTCTAATTCTTTTGTATCTCTGTTTTTTTCTGCCTAATATTTCTAATCCACATGTCCCTACCCTGGAACATATGAATCCATTGAAGTTGGACCCTGTCATGGGACCCCAGTCCAGGGGATGGTGTTGCCCACATTCAAGGTAGGCATTCCCTACTCTCTGAAATGCTTCTGGAACTCATCTATCTATCATCTATCTACCTACTATCTATCATCTAGCTATCTATCATCTATCTATTATCTATCTATCATCTATTGATCATCTATCTGCCTGTCTGTCTGTCTGTCTAGTGTTGTCATTTCTTATGCTCTTTTCTCTGCCTCCCATGTTCCTTCTTCTCCCTTGCTCTGATCACTCATTCATTACGTATTGTTATTTTCTCTGAGAAAACTGTCCCAAACTGAGCCCCAAGTCTTGGTTTAGCACTCCTGTCCACAACCACAGTGCCCTCTGACCATTGTCAGCATCCAATATTGCAAGTGCCTCTGTGTGTGTCTAATTCACCCTGCAAGTTCCAGAAGGGGACCTAGAGGCAATGAAGGCTGGGTCTCCAACCAGTGAAAATGGCCAGCGAGGAGATGGAGACAGCACAAAGTGCACAAAAAGGTTATTCCACAACATAGTGCAAATGTTAAGTGAGTATGTACAGACATTCCTAATAAAACCATGGCTTAGCCCCAGCCAATGGGGCTTACAGACACCTGCTTAGAAAAACCATAGTTCCTTGTCCCGTTGATGCCAGCTTGCCCATGGTTTGCTTTGGTCAACAGAATACAGGAAGGTGTAATATAATGTTTTTTCCGGTTGTATTTTTCACATTTCTTTTCTATTTTGCAGATCAGCCGCTAGATGTCGCCATATGGCTCCATTTCTGCACTGACGTCCACCTTCCACCCTGAGAAGTCACCGAGTTTAGCATTTCTCTAGTCCGGGTAAGACAGGGCAACAAGAACACCCGAAGGAACGCGACTCTGTTTTAGCTCAAGGTCACTTCCGGCTCCTGAGAGCTGAGGAAAGCTGCCGAGTGCTCCGAAGACTTTCAAAGCATCTTTGCTCTCCTGCGTCCTGATCCCAAGTGGGATTTGTATGGGTCGTGCCCCCCTTCCTGTTAGCAGGGATCTCCTTAGCGGCGCTCACCTTTCCTCCTAACCTGCTTTACAGCAGGCCTTGGGGTTTGCCGGCTTTTGCTTTCTACTGTTTACTTTTGTTATTTGGGTGCATTTAAAAGGAAACTGCTCCTACAGCCGCGTGGACACTGGAGTTGAGTTCGCATTCCAGTTTCCTGAAAGATTTCCCCTGTCTCCTGTTTCTTTCATTGCTGTTTGAACTGTCACAAGTTTGAAAGCTTTTCAGTTCCCAAGGGCATTCAATTCATACACAAGAAGCCTCGTTCTTAATGAGCCAGAAGGTCCTCCCTGTTCCTAGTCTACAACAGTCTAGCGCTGTCCTGGACCTTATCTCTTTGTCCAGCTGAGTGGCTCCCCTGCCTTGCCCACTTCATTTACATAAAGTAAACTTAACTCAGCGGGCAATTCTTTGAAACGAAGATTTTTTTAATTACACACGTCCTGCCTTAGTTAGGCAGCCCTCTGGTTATCTTTATTAACAGACACTAAATAATTTTGCATCATTTAAATGCCCTCCAGTGTGTACCAACTGATAGGGCCCCCGGGGAAGGTGGACCTGAGAGATACTGGCAAGTGGGCAGGGCCAGGGAATAACGTTTAGCCTTTCTGACAGGGAGCTAAGTGACACTCCCAGTATGCAAGAGAACGTGTCCAGTGAGGCACCCACCGCAGGTGAGTAGTTTCGACTTTTTTATTTATGAAACCTGGAATTGTTCCCATTTTTGTTTTCTTACCTAACTGAGCAAATGAATCGAGTGTGTATTAATTTCAGTCTGCTGGGTGGGTTTTCTAGCACTTGGCTGACATGGGAGCTAGGAGCAAGAGTGGTACAAAGCAACCCACTATTTGGGGCTGAATTACAGTCTCCCAGTAGGAGAAATTGGCTTCAACTCTAAGACTAGACAGAATTAAAGAAATTGTATCGAGTATGAGTAATATCTTTATATAAATAAACATGTTACTTCGTTTGGGCTATAAAGAAAATTACTTCCAAACTAACGTTAGTAGTGAAGGTTAGGATAGATTGTGGCCTTTCTTTTTCAAAAGTAATATATGCAGTTTCTCCTGCTGAAAAGAGACAGGCTGTGCGTAAGTGTGAGCTCAGAACCATGAAGGGTTTCTTCTCTTTGTGGAACTGTTACTGAAAACAAAAAATAAAATAAAAAGGGCCCAGAAGGTGGATGAGGAGCAGGCAACTGCGTGAAGTCTGTTTTATCCATAGGTTTAGCTGTGAACTGGGCCTGAGAAAAGTTACGCAGAGCCTTCTGTGAGATGCAGCCATGAGAGTCAGACCCCCCAGCAGATGGAATGAGGCAGGGATTAAAACTACGGGTGCAAGAAACAGCAGAACTGGGTTCAAATCTAAAAGTCCAGAAAACATTGAGGCAAATCATTGTCCCTCTCTTGGCCTCTTCTAAGCAAAATACGTCTGCTTCACAGTGATGTGCAGGAATCCATGTCCCTGCCAAATCTTTATAAGAGTTTCATTTACTCTCAGTCCCCAACACTTGTTAGTTTTTTCTTTTTTTTTTAAGAATACCTATTCCAGCTAGCATGATGGATGACACATGCTTTTAAACCCAGCACTCAGGGCCATAGGCTGATAAATCTCCGTGAGTTCAAGCCAGTCTGGTTTACACCGCACATTGTAAGCCAGTCGGGGTTGTACAGTTTGACCCTGGGAAGCTAGCTCTGTGAGTCAGAACCCTTGTAACTCGTCAAGAGGACCTGAGTTCCCAGCACCCACCTGGCAGCTCACAACTGTCTATAAAGATCCAGTCCTAGGGAATCTGATGCCTCATTTGGCCTCTGTCAGCACAAGGTGTACATACATACATGCTAGAAAACACTCATACGCGTAAACTAACTCTTTTTTGAATAGCTGTCCCAGCTGGAGTGCAATAATAGCGCCTCCACACACCTGTGGTCTCCTTGCGTTTTTCAAGAAGTATCTGTCATTTCTCTAGTTTTAAGGATTTCTTTGTGTTTTTAAGTATAGGAATTTTTTGCGTGTTCTGCCAGATGAATAGTTGACTGATTTTGTGCTGTTCTCGAGGCTGTGGGGAGCACATTTTAAATAACTTGCCTGCCTTTTCCTTACAGGCCATTCTCTTGTAACTGCCCTTCTTAGACCTTCAACGTTAGCTCACAAAGAAGAGCATTCGACATTGTTGCCAGAATTGGGTAGGACCTATGTTTTCGTGTAACACGTTTCCATAGTTAAGAGCACTTGTTGCACTTGTGAATGCCCTGGGTTCCCAGCAGGCACATGGCAGCTCACAAGTGTCTGTAACTCTAGTTCTAAGGGAGTTGGTGCCACTTCTGGCTCCCACAGGCACCAGGTACATAAGGATGTGCATACACACATGCAAGCAAATGTAACTATAAAATAAAAATAAGAAGTGTTTTTAATTACCATTCTAGCTGGGGTGAGATGTCAGTTCTCTGTGGGCTGTGGGAGGCTCATTGTAACTAACTTCTCTGTCTTTTGTTGTAGAATCTCCTAGCCCATCGCCCACTAGCCCATCGCCCATTCACCTGTTAACTTCAACTACACATAACCAACATTATCCAGTATCAGGTAGGTTCTGTGTTTGACTTAATAGGTTTCAAGTCATTGCATCTTATCTGAGCCTCCAGTAAGGCACATCTGCAACATCTGGGTCCAGCAACCCTGACACTAAAACATTGGCCAGAGCATCCCACGGCTCCCTCTGGGGGTGGTCTCCTGAATTTCTTTCTCTTGCCTTTTTACTAAGCAGGAATTTTTCTGCAGAGAGAATCAATTATATCGTGCACTGAAGAAACGCTTAAAGGATTTAGAAAAGCAAACTGAACGAACACAGCCCTGCTTCTTAGGAAGCCTGTGTTAGCCAGCAGTGATTTAAGGTCAATGGAGGAAGACACACGATACTGTGTCCTCTGTTGTGGTTGTTAGAATGTGTTTAAAGGTTTGTGGTGGAACTGGCACTCAGAGGATACAGTGGGGGAAGAGCAAGAAGTCAGAGTGAACGCACGGGGCGAGCCATGGGTAGCAGTTTCCCATCTTAGGGTCTCAGGAGGCTTGTTCCTATTGTGAGGTGGGAATTCTTTCCCAAGTACCAAACAGTCACACTTTCTGTAACTAAGAGTATGAGAAAAGCTGCTATAAATAGGACCTCAGGCCACCCCACTGCTTGAAGACTTCTACCATATCCCTAGAATGAGGTGCTGCTCTGGCCAGTGCCTAATTCTGAGCTGGGAATGGCCCCCGAAGCATTGCCCATCTTTCCCTCCTTTTTCTTGCCCCATGCTCATCAGACAGATTTGAGAAGAGAGTTCCAACCCTCGTCTCCTCCACAGATATCTTCTGAGATGTTCACATCAGGGTCAAATTCAGCAACTGACTGAGCTTCCTCTGAGGTGGTATAGAACAAAGACACTGTTCCATTGAAGCAATGAACCTGACAGAATTCAGAAAACCAACTCCTCACCTCAGGGAAGAAAATTTAGTACTTAGAAATGTGTGTAGATGTATATCAAAGGGGTTCTGTTTGCTGTGTATCTTCCAGGTCAGGCTGAAAGTGAGATCTGCTTTGAGGACCATTTGGCCTTTTTCCTATCCAGGCTCCCACCACCCAGGACCTCACTTTGTCAATATTTCCCAGCAGTTTCCACGCAGCTAGCAATCACGCATGCTCAGTGCTGTTAGGAACCCCTTGGAACTCTGTGTCCAAGGCTACAAAAGCACACAGTCAGTCACAGAGAAAGTAGGGTCTCTACTTCATAAAAACTATCTCAAAAATAGATGGGCTTCTATTGCTTCTGATTGAACAGGGTTATAATATATACTCAAATATTGTGTGTATTTGTTACAAGAAAATGAGACGTCGTAAAGAGTTCTTACTGAAGCCTGACCCAAGCCCAATCTAAACCTTTCACGTGCTTGTCTTATTACTCTACAAGTTCTTTGCAGATGAAAGACACGGGAGTTTAAAATGTTTTCAGAACTTACCTCTAGCCAGTGAGCGGCGAAGTCTGTGTGCAAATCTAGACAATTCGTCTGTAGTATCCTCATGCTCCACCAATATCCCAACCCCCCAAAAAAGTTGCTTCATTTTTACCAGCATGAAATATACTTGGCATAATGTTCACCATTTTTGCCGTCCTAAGTGTTTGGCTTGCCCAGAGTGCTGTATATCCGTCACCGCTGTCTGCCTTCAGAATATCTTCCTTATTCCAAAAAGCCATCTTATGTTGGTTACCAGTCAGCCTCTCCCCCATGCCCACAGTACCATAGCAACTGCTAATTCTCTTTCTTCTGCTATGGATTTGTTTTTCATATTTCAAATAAATAGATTAATACAACAGGTGGCATTCATGAGGCTTGTTTCTCCTAGGATAGTATGTATATATGTGTGTATTGGAACATGAAGTATTTATTCCTTTTTATGGCTGGAAGTTATTCTACTGAATGCATTAATTATCCATTCATTGGTTGGCAGAGATTTAATAGAAATATGTGCATTTGGGCTCTTGTGAATCGGGCTGCTATGATTATTCCTTTGCGACTTTTTTGGGGGGACGCCCATGTCAATAATCACAGAGGTAGAATTATGGAGTCAGATATTGCAATTTTGTTTGCTGAGTTGGCCCCAATACTGTTTATTGTGTGTATGTATGCGTGTGTGTGTGTGTGTATGCATGTATATGTACATCTAGACTGTGAAGGTTCCAGTTTCTCCAGATCTTTGCTCACACTTGTGATTTTCGTCTTGTGACTAGCTGATGGTCCTGTCTTACCCTGCGGTAAGGACCGCATGCTACAGTGAACCTGATACTCTTAAGCTACTAAAGCTCCCAACTTAGGCCAGCCTCTCCTAAGTGTGTTCAGAGTGCTTGTGTTAGCCTACAGTTGGGCAGACCCATCTAAGGAAGGCCTATTTCATGCACAGTGTTGAAGGTCTAGGGTACTATTGAAGGCCTCTGAAGGTGAGAGAAGCCTGGATGCCCATGACCTTTTCCATGTTGATCAACACATGGAAAGTCTTATGCCAGTCCACACTGCTTTGGCTGACCGCCTCGTAGCCATGCTCTCCGGTGTGGCATGGAGTTCACAGTCTTTTTGATTTGCATTTCCCCAGTAACTTTTAGCACAGTTGCTGGCCGTTTTCATTTCATGTATATCTTGGAGGAAAATGTCTATTTAAATGTTTACAATGTCTAAATCTTTCTGTTGTATAGTTATAAAAACTCTGTGTGTATTCTAGATGCTATCTTCTCAGACACATAGCTTGAAGATATTTCCTCCCATACTGGGATCATCCTTTTGCCCTTGGTACTGTCATTTTAATGTATTTTTATAAACTTTATTTTCTATTTTGTTGCTTTGTTTATGTTTTCATATACAAAGAACCATTTTTCCAAATTCAAGGTTATAAAATATATCTCTACTTTTCTTCCAGGAATAGTCTTTTATACATACTGTGTATGTACACAGAGACACACACACACATTCTATATGATATTTCCTATGTATGCACATATACTATATATATTCGATATGATAGTTCCAATGTATAGACACATATTATATATGCATATATATCTTCAATAAATCTTGAGTTAATGTTCTTAGACGACATAAGAAAATTCACTTTACCCTTTTGCATGTGAGTATAGCAGTCATTGAAAATATGACCTTTTCTCATTGACTGTCCTCCACAGTCTTTTGAAAATCAGTTAGTCATAGATATAAATTAACTTCTGGACTCATAGGCTATGGATGCCCTCAGTTTGGTGGCAGTAAAGTATTTAGGGAGGAAACAGTGAAGCAGATCCATCTGAAAACGTATCAGCAACGTTATGGGTCATTAGTGTAGGCATATACTAACTTCTGCATGATGCAATTGTCTCAGGGGATCTAAGAACCCTCATAATTGGGTTCCATAACCAAATATGCTGATTAGACAAATATGGGGCTGAGAAACTATGCATAGCCTGTGGGTTTTGTGCAATCTACAGCTTATGGACTTTATATTTTTAAGAGCTCAGGAAAGCAAAAGAACACATGAATGTCACATGAATTGAGCTTCCGCCCATCAGTCCTAATGAGAGCCCAGCCATATCCTCAGTATGCTTTGTTTCTACACTGTCTCTGCCTGCTTTTGCCCAAAAGCAATTTAAACCGCCAGGTCTCCACTAAGGCAATGTTCAGGAGTGATAAGGACTCCCTGCGAGGAGGAGTGGCTTGTGTGCAAGGGGACTGCTTATCCAGAGTGTTCTTGACTACAAGGAGGGGGTGCCCTCATGCAGCTCCCCAGTCACGCTCTCTTTATCCATTCCACCTGCATGCTACTGACAAGGGTTGTCACCTATCGGAACTGCAGTGTAGGACAACGTCCACATTCACAAGTGGCCCGCATTGTGTGGTACCTGCCGGTCCCTGTAGCCTTTTCCTCCACTGTCAATCTACTTCTCTGTCCCTTTCTTCTCATGAACTATAAAGCACTGGTAGTTCCCCCAATCTGTAATGACGTCTCAAATTCTAGACCAACTGTGATGTTATTGGTTCTGTACCTATATGTCTATGCAGTCTGGTGGTGACTTTCTGCGAGATACCACCAGAGGTATGGTCACTTCAGAGCTGAGAAAACTAGGGCACACCCACCCTGTCTCTGTGTCTCTGTTGCATAGATGTCCTGAAGCTGCCACCAAGGGCATGGGGTGAAATTGTCTTTGGCTGAGTGTTTTACGGAGCACCCAGTCGCTTCATGTTTATGCCCTTTCTCGACTTCTGTTTTACACAGGTATTACCGTCAGAACAAATAATATGTCTTTCAATGAAACGTCTGTCACTCCTGAAGTTCCCAGCACCTCAAGAGGTTTGTTGTGTTCTCACCTACTCACATGGAGTCTGTATAGTGATGGAGATTTCCTCAGTGGGATCCAGCTAGTGACTGTAGGGAAACCGACCAAGAGTGAGAAGTGCAAGCTCTGTATAGTGATGGAGATTTCCTCAGTGGGATCCAGCTGGTGACTGTAGGGAAACTGACCAAGAGTGAAAAGTGCAAGCTAAGGGGCCAGGCTCCTGATGCTCAGGTGCTCTGCTCTTGGAGTAGCTCATAGAAACAACACTGTGAACCAAAGAAACTGCAGCTAGGAAGGTACCCTAATGATAAATCAGACCTGGAATTGTGTGGACCAACGAAAGGACCTAGGAGGGAGGCCTTACAGAGTCTGAAGCAAACCAACTAGCTTACCTGGGCTGGCCTTGTTCCCTACAAACCTTGAATGAATTGCCTTGAGAGACCTCCATGCCATTACTCTTAAAAGGAAGCCAGTCATACTTGCCCCACAGTGTCTCTCCACAGATTAAATGGGAGCTAAGTCAGGGTGCAGGCCCCAATGCCTGCAAACTGATAGCTACAAGATCGGCTGGGTGTTGAGATAAGGGTGAACCTGTGGCCTAGTTGCTTGTGCAATCTCTCTCTCTTTCTCTGTCTCTCTGTCTCTGTCTCTCTCTGTGTGTCTCTGTGTGTGTGTGTGTCTGTCTGTCTGTCTGTCTGTCTAGTTCTCTGAAAGGAAAAAGGTAGAAGGTCTTCTGTGGATGGACTTGGAGAAGGTACTCCACATTTAAAATAGAGTCTCAAAAAGCCTCTGAATGGCTTCAGGGTTGTAAGTGAGTTGGAATTATTGAGAAGTATCTATGGAGAAGAATGGAAGCACTGGATTTCAGAATCCAAGGGAGAAAAATTAGGCTGAGTGCTTAGACTACTTTTTGGGCTCATGGATCTAACTAACAGTCTCACTGATGGTTAACTTCAACATGGAGCCAACATGATAATGTCAACTGGAAAACATGTAGGGCCCATGGTAGACACAGCACTACACGATATAGACTCTATAAAGGACAGCTAAGGTGGTAGGGCATTTTCATGCATCAGAAATTAGAGTCTAACAACAACCTAGAGACATAAAGATTTTAATTTTCTTATCTCTGAAAAAACCTGTAAATCATGGAGAAATTATGTAACCTGCTTAAGAACGCATATACGGCGTCCTGTGTTTGACTCCATAGCATAAAAGTTCAGTCCTGAAGACAGAGATAACAAACTTTGATGAACCTTTATTTTTTGGATATGTTTTGCCACTTTCTAGAATTCTCAGTCCTGAGAGCAGCAAAATATATCTAAATTTTTGGCTGTGTGATATCATATCCCACGAGACATTGTTGGCAATACAAACAGGAGGCTTCAACTGTGGGGGTGTGAGGGCTTCATGGGCAGCAGAGAAAAAATTCTATGGTGTGGACTTGTGGGGGAAGATTGATTCTGTTAGGGCTTTGAGGAAACAGCCAGAAAACTTAACAAATGGGCAGTCTGGTGGAACCGTTGCCAAACTTTCAAATGGGGCACAGTAAGCCTTGGGATTCAGATGCTGCCATGGTATAAACCTAGGCGATGGATAGCCATGTGAGCTTCTTTGGCTGGATTAGGGAATAGGGTGTGTGGACTGTTGGCTGGGCGTCTCTACTGTTCGCACCATTTTCCCGTTTCCATAATGGTGTCCCATCAGGACACCCATCAGGTGTCCCTCTGACATTCCCTTACCCCCCGCCCCTGCCAGTTAAGAAGCTGGTTGGCAAGCTTCTCACCCGTGAATATTTGTTGGATAGTGAAAAAGTCCACACTGAAATTCCTCTAGAAGTAGGAATGGCGTGATTCTTAAGACATTGTGTTATTTTCTGCTGCTAAAACAGCACCAGGACTAAAAACAATTTATGGGAGAGTTCTCTTGGCGTGTGATTCCAGGGGAGAGTCCTAGTGGAGGGGAGCATGGAGAAGTCACACCTGCAACTGCACATACAAAGCAGAGAGAGCCACTGGGAAGGGAGGCAAGGCTGCAGCTTCCACAGCCTGACACCAGCGACATGCTTCTTCCCTCGAGGCTGCGCCTCCCATAGCCTCCGCAGAGACTTCCACTAGCTGAAGAACCAAGTGTTCAAACACGTATTAGAACCAACACAGGCACTTTAGCGTTTGGAAGGTTGGAAAGTGACCAATAACCCCCACACATCCAAAATGGTTAAGAATAAGAAATCCTTTTGGCCCTGGACAACCAATTGGTGAGCTCTTCCCTAGGGAAGGTCATCCCTCCCATTCCCAGCACTCCTAAGCTGCCTGTGGTTTTCTGAAAACATATATACAGGCAGAATTATATAGACTGAACATTTAGCCATGGATATTTGCAAATATGTTTGTATATACATATGTGCACGCAATAACAGTTTGTTTGTTTGTTTTAAGAGACCATGAATTTGAAGGGCGGTGACGAAGGGTCCGTGGGAGATTTTGGAGGGAGAAAAGGGAAAGGAGAAATACAATTCAATTATAAACTCAAAAGGAAAAACGGAAGTCTATAGGCGGAGCTTTTCTGCTTCTCGGCAATCACTCCCAAATATTCACACAGAGACTAATATTAACTATAAATGTTGACCGATAGCTTACACTTGACACTAGCTAGCGCTTACAGTTTGAGCCATCTCTGTTCATCTGTGTTCTGCCCGAGGCTCGTTTCCTCATCTATGAACTTCTCCTGTTGTTTCTTCTGCATCTGGCTCACTACTCCTCTGACTCTGCCCTTCTTCCTCCCAGCATCCTCTCTGCCCTGAAATCCTTCCTAGCCATCAGCCAACCAGCTTCTTATTAACAATAGAGCCACACATTTTCACAGTGTACAGAAGGATTATCCCACAGCAGAAATCCTCGAATTTCAAAACTTTTTTGTGAAGACATATTCTACTTATTATTCTGACTTACTTGGAAAACTTTATTTTTCAGCAAGAATTGAACACCCTTTTAATGAACCAGGTATGTTGTTGTTTTAATGAAATGACAATTATTCCATTTTTAAATTGTAGCGTTATCGTTTCTTATATCTAAGAAGTGACAAGGGTCCATGTTAAAAGAGAAGAATATATGTCATTAGGTTTAGTGACAAAAGCTAATATTTCTGATTTTAAGGGAAGAACTTTTTTTTTTTAAGTTTGGAAGTAGCAATACATGATTGGGTCTTTTGTTTTTCTCAGTTAGATTTTTTTTTTAACCAACTATGGACATTTATAAAAGAAAAAAACTGAGTCTTCCTCTTCCAACTAATTAGTTGGCATCATATCAAAAATAAATGAAGACGATCCATGTCTCAGCCCTAATCTACCTTCAGCCATACCTTTACAACCCCCTTCTAACTGACGTCATGTCTGCTGCCCTTGGAGCTGCTGTGGACTGGCATAGGTCACGAGTGTGCTTCTTCACCACCCTGCAGTTTTCAGCTCTCCCTTACTACTTGGCCAATGATCACATTTCGTGTGGGAGAGAAGGTGATTGGAGAACTTGGCCACACGCTCACAAGTCACAGCTGATCGGTGGAGGAGGCTGCACACAAGTGGATATAAAGGCTACGCTTTTATAAACTATTTTTGCTTTTAAAATTAATAATTTTATTTATTAATAATACAAATAATTGTATTTAAGACATAAGTTAGCCAAATGAGTGAGTATTTTATCTGTATGTCTCGCCCTCAGTTCCGTTTGCTTCTTTGATCAGCACTATAAATAGACTGGACAAATGGGAAGTTCCCCCCAACTTACTAGTTTTAAATTGCTTCCTTCCCAATCTGCAAAAGTTCACAGAAGTATTTGTCATTGCATCCATGAGCATGTAGGATTTGGGCCATAACAAGGCAACGCTTAGAACACAGGTGACCAGTTCTGCTTTACCGTTGTCTGACTGGGTAGCTCAGACTCATTCGACTTGATTTCCTCATTTGTAAGCTGTGATTCTTCCAAACCTGTGATTCTATGATCTATTTTATACCCTTCGATACGTAAGAACTTTGTTTTCTCTCATCATGTTCAAACCATCAGAGAGTTTGTGGATTTTCCCAGTCAATGCTGAATATCAGCAAACTCTTATCTGATATTATGCCTGCAACGAACACTGAACTTAGCTGGCATCAGAACTCGGGGGTGGGGTTAAATGTTAATCCTCTGTGTGGCCAAGTGAGCATAAAGTTCCAGGTTCCCACAAGGTGACTGTTAAAATACAAAGTTTTTAAAGATTATATGTGAGCAAAATTATGAAGTATTAATGCGTTTTCTGTGAGCAGGCAAAGTCATATCACCCTGTTCGGTTTCTCAAATGACACAGCTGCCTTTTCACTTCCTCTCCTCTCCCATAGTGACAATCGCCATTGTTTTGGGAGTGATCGTTGGTATTGTTGGAACTATTCTTCTCATTTATTACTTAATCAGTCTAATAACAAAGGTAAGAGTTCAGCGGTCCAATTTGCTTTAAGTATCAGTGTGAAGAAGTTTGGGTGGCATATTCTCCTGAGTACAGTTGAACACAAAGAGAAGCAAAATTTTGTAGAACTCCATCCTTTTTAACTGGGTACATAAAGACAGGGAATCCTCAACTGAGCTGGTTTTGCACTTGCCAAACTTAAGGCAATGCCCGAATATA
Source organism: Microtus oregoni (assembly GCF_018167655.1). Classification (NCBI taxonomy): domain Eukaryota; kingdom Metazoa; phylum Chordata; class Mammalia; order Rodentia; family Cricetidae; genus Microtus; species Microtus oregoni. Next base: position 47,136,532 of record NW_024543073.1, read on the forward strand.
AATCCCTTCATCATGTCCCCATTAAAAGGTTGCACAAAGTTCTTGCCAAATATAATTTAGTATATGTTGATGTATATAGACACGCTAGTCAAATTTCTACTTGTATTTAATTTATGAATAAAATACTTAAGACAATATGTCATACTTAGATACATTTAAAACTTCTATTTATTTCCTTTTTTAAGATTTATATTGTAATTTTGTGTGTGTGTGTGTGTGTGTGTGTGTGTGTGTATGCCATGTTTATGCATTGCCTCCAGAGACCAGAAGTGACCAGGTCTCCTGGAACTGGTTGTAAGCAGCCCAGTATGGGTGCTGGGAACTGAACGGGTGTCCTATGCAAGAGCAGTAACTAACTGCTCCTAAACACCGAGCAGTCTCTCCAGTCCCACCTCTCCTTATTTCTATTCTCACTGTTTCTGAAGTAAATTATTCAAAATTCACACCACAATTTTCACCCTGTGAATTTTTAATGATTAAGGCCATTTTTAGAGACATGCACTATAGCGGCATAAAATGAGTTATCCCTACAATGCACAACACTATACTTTCAGGAATTATTTCTATAATTCGTTAAATACATATTCAACAGCTCTCTAGAGTATGCAGTTCTCTACCGGAGACATTTAAGACAGAAACTCTGTGTGAGCATTTACAGTGCTGTCCCGGGATCTGCAAGGCTCTGTCCTGTATCCCGAGCACCGAGTCATGTACGATTGACAGCTCAGAATTTAGGATCTTCTATTTTTAATCTTTCCCCAACTGCTCCACTGTAACCATGATCTGTCTCTGTTGTTTCAATGAAATTGGAGTGGTGACCACACTATGGTAGCAGGGCCATCACATTAAAAATGACAGGAAATCTACACCGTTTCTTTGCTAGAATCTTCAGCTACTTTATAAACAACTCCCATAATCAGCCAGTTCTATCACCGATTCTCATTATTCGATGTAAATGTATCTTTCTTAGCTAATACTTTGTCAACAGAGGTTACACACTTCATTATTTATTAGTTGTTCAGTTATATATTAATTTATGACTGCTTGATATGAGGTGTGCTCGATACGAGATGACGCCTTTGTCTGAAGTCTATACATTGTAGAAAAGTCATTTTCTGAGAAAATATATGAAAATGAAATTCCATCTTAGCTAATGTTCAAACCCTGAAATGTTCAGTTGGCAAAATTCATAGCCTATATTCACTTTATCTACAGAAGAATTGGGTTTGGGCAACATGAGTCTGGAATCGTAATCTCTTCATTTTGATTTTTATTTCCACATTCACTATTTGCTAGAGCAGAGAATATGGGAAAGTCAGTCTACAGGATCATGTGACCTCTGTTGAATTGAAATGCATATATAAATTTAAATTAATGAGCTGGGCATGGTGGCCCCTGCTTTTAAGCCCAACACTCGAAAACAGAGGCAGGTGGATCTCTATCAATTCGAAGCCAACGTGCTTTACAGAGAGAATTCTAAAACAGCCAGAGCTACATAGTGAGGCCTTGTCATAACAAAGCAAAATAGAATTTAAAGCAATGTTCATAGGTATCTATGAAATAGGAACTTTCCCCAGTAGAATTAGACTATATAACTTTCAACCCAAAGTAAAGGAGTTTAGAAAAATGTTTTCTCATTTGAAGCATTTTTATCTTCAAGGTGTCCTTGATTTGAAAAATGGTGGTGATATTTTTTGGGTTTTGCTCCTAGAAAAGCTCAGTTGACATACACCCTCCCAAGGATGAAGACACGGATGTGCCGCTAAGTTCCATTGAGCAGGTTAGTGGTGGTATCTCTACCTTCTTTTGTGTTTGGGGAAAAGGAATGAATTAGTGAATTCCATCTTTCTGAGTCATGCGGAAGCAAACCAACTGAATTCACCAATGCTAATTCCTTTTTAATGTGAAAATTGTTCATAGATTAAAGGGAATCTCTCCTAGGTAGGGAGCTTTTTTTTTTTTTAAGCGAAACAAATTCTATAAATGAAAGAGAAAACAACCTAGTGTGCTCCTTAGTTCACAACCTGCAAATCAATACATGTGGGAGACCCTACAGTGGTTCGGATATGATGCTGTAGTTACGGAGACAGCCAGTTTCCAAACCCACACCCCACCCTTTAGCTGGAAAACCTTGAGAAACTTGCCCTTTACTTCCCCAGCACATGAAAGGTGAGGTGGGCTGATTGTGGACTGGAGGTAGCCTGGGCTATGAAGCAAGAGTCTAATGGAGCGAACATGCCTCTTAGCTGGTGTCAGCTCTTTAGGCGCCTTTCCTAAATGACCTCCTCGTACTGTTGCAGCAAGTCTGGGCCTCTGCTTTCACCTCCCTATGCGGGTGCCAAGTTGGTGCACACATGCAAGACTTCAGGGATGTTTTATTCATTCAGAAGAATATTGCCCCAGGGTCATTGTTTGCTTTAAAGGAAATTTATTGCCAACCTTAAAGGTGGGAAATAAGCCATGCAGAGTGTCGCACGGGAGGGAGAGGCAAGTGAATCTCTGTAAATTCAAGGCCAGCCAAGTCTACATAGTGAATTCCAGGACAGCCAGGTCTATGTAGAGAGACCCTGTCTTAAACAAAAAAACAAAAGCAGAAAGTTCTTACATCTTAGAAACAAGGTGCCAGTATTCTGTCTGTGGGGGAAAACACAGACTTTACCAACACCGGAGATGGGGATAGGAGAGCAGGGGGCTCTATTACCAGTGAGGAGGCAATTCATCATAGCTGGATGCTGAATGGTCCCTCTACAGTGTGTCTACATACAGCCTTGATATCACTTCACCATACAGTTCTCAGGAAACTTTGCCTGGAGCACCAACCTAAGTAGTATGTGCTGGGGGAGAAGTCGTCAAGAACAATGAGCTAGAATGATCAAAATCAATTGTAGCTTTTCCTGTAATTATCAACAGTCATAATGGATGAACCAATTTTAGGCTCACTAATTTTTCATATTCAGGTTATATTTGTGAGTGAAATGAGTTACAGAGTTCAAATGCATCCCTTAAGAGACGTGAGAAAACACAAAATTCATTAAAAATGCTTTGGTCATTATTTTATGAAATACCATTCCAAACTGATGCTGAAGTCCTAAAAGGCCAGGATGCTCTGTGGTCTCCATTGAAACCAGGCATCTTCAGGAGTGGCCAAGGAAGAGAGTGCTGTAGCCTCCTTGTACTTGGTCATGACTTGTGCTTGGTGGGAAATTGAGGAAGTGCATTGGAGTCAGCTGCCCACTGTGGCTTCCTCACGTGACCCTGCCAGCCTGTGTCTCACTGGGAATATCTGAGATCCTGCCCTGTGCTGTCAAACACAGGAAGGCTGGGAAATGCTATCAGGGCAGATGCTCTCACTGTCCCTTTTATATGTCCTCTGAGACCTGACATAACCTTAGTCCAACCTTCCAGTCAAGAAGGTAGGGCTGCAGGTAGGGCTGTGGGGTGCAAGCAGGGAGCTGCCTGAGCCTCCCTCCTAGCAGTCAGAGGAATGTGCTGTAAGCTCCGTGCAGGTTCATCCTAAAGTGCTTTATTCCTAAGAAAGACCTCACAGACTGGGAGCCTTGACCATGTGTATGCAAATCAACTCGCTGTGTTACTGCCTTGGCACTAGGCCCCGCCTCTACCCACCTTCTGTGGTTTCTCACCTCTGGAGAAGGGAGGAGCAGAACTGTGTGTGTTTCTCACCTGAGATTTCCAAAATAGATTTTCAAAAGGAAAAAAACCTGTGCCTTTCTAAAACAAACAGACAAACAAAGCAACCCTCCAAAATAGCTAAACGGAGGTTATTTTATAACAATTATATTCAAAGACTCCTCCAAGAAGGCAGCATCCTGGCATCCATTTGATGCAACGATCTCATGGTGTTGCAAATATAACTGTGCCCTGTTTGACTGTTTTGTACCTGCCCCATCCTTCCACAGAGCGTTATTCAAGAAGAGCATGCCAGTGTCTGAAAGGCCTCAGAGAACACAAGACTACAGTCAATGGAAAAAGTAGTAGAAATCAGACATACCAGTACACTGTGTACCTTCCTGAGCTGTGCATTATAAGAGAAAATGTCACCATTGAAAGCTTCAGTAATTCACGATGGGGGTAGGGGTGGGGCGGGGGGAGCACCTCTGTTCACTAGCAACTGAAGGTGAAGAACACATTTCCTTGTCTGCTTGATTTTGAGTTGGTGTAAATTTTTATAACTACTTGACTAAAAGTTTGCTCCAAAATTTCAACTGAGATCATGTGCTGTCCCTTAAGACTGACTTCTTCGATTCTGTTATATTTTGTTCACAGGGTTATCGTTGAAAGGCTTAAGCGATTCCCTGGGAAATCCAAGCTTCCTTATCATCCTAAAGACTGAATCCAGTTTCATTCTTTTAAATAATTAAAAGGCCAGCAAATCCTACCCCTCTCCTTCCTTGCCAGACAGGCAACACACAGTTCCCTGTTAGTGGTGCAGGTGCTTTTCCCACACTAAGAGAGCTCACACTCAGAAATGCCACATGCAAATATACAAAAGGATACACATCCATTATTAGATGTATAAGACAACACCAAAGTACCTCCTATTTTGAATAGCGAGTTGCATTTTAATTATTCCAAGTAATTGGTCTGACAGTGTTAGACTGACTCCTTCGGAGAGCACACAAAGGTCACAAAGAGATGTTTCTGCAGCCAGAGAGCCCTGAGGAGGAAAATGACGGCAGACCCTTCCTTCAGTGGAAATCAGAAAGAAACTACAGCAGTATGTGCAACTGTGAGCCAATAAACTTCTTCAATCCACCCACTGAGAGCTTCCCTTGTTGATAAAACTTCAGAAAACCAAATAGAGGGCTTTCTAGATGCAAGGGACTGAGGGACTGTGTGACTATATTTGACTCTGACATTTCTTTATAGCAAGCCTTAAAATAATGAATGTTTTTATAAAAGAGGACATAAATTCGGGAGGGGATGGGAGGTAAGGTGGATCTGGAGTCACAGAGGGGGAATAAGAGATGAATATGTCAAAATATATTATATAAAATTCTCAAAGAATTAATAAAAATATTGCTTTTAAAATCAATATAAAAGCAAGACCTGTGACTATCCATTTCCAAGTTGATAAGATTTCAAATGGCTTTACCCTTGCTTTATGATAACTAAATAAATAACCATATGTACATATTGGAGATTATTTTATGCTTGTCACCTATTTAAAATAAAAAATTGAGATAAGAGAATATTTCTTTATGTATATTTTAAGTAGATTTAAGAGTATTATTAAGTTTATTTAATTCAATGATGACCCAAGTGCCAAAATAATTTTAAATGTACTTATTTCGAAAAATATAAAATGTTAGGTGAAGAGAGGGCCTGAGATAACATTATCTCTAAAATAATTTACTGGTCAAAGACAGTAAGAGATTAAAGTAATGTTCTGTCTCAACCAGAGCCCCAGACTGCAGAGGGTAATTAAAGTACAAATTGCTTTAGCCTTCTTGAACTATGGGATGTTTCTCTGTGTGTCTCAATTGGTTTCACATTGAAATTTAGTGTTTGTATGAAGAAGTGACCTTTATTCCCTTTGTAGTTTTTATAATTAAATTGGGGAACAAAAACAAAAAGAACTCTTTCCTGTGAAGACATCAGGACCCCATGCATGACCCTAACTGAAGTTCTTAAAATTGGGGATTGACGTGAGTATGGGTGGTAAAGCTGGTTAGATATCTTGTTATCAGACACTGGTGTTTTTTCTAGAGATGGAAACAGAGCGTCCCAGTGAGGGAGAAGGAGACAGAATGTGACCAAGGAGTGTGAAGAGCCAGGGAAGACTGTGGCAAACCAAGTGATGTTAATATCCAGGGCTGCGTCCATGGCCTTCTCGTGTGTTTTAGGCATTTATTCCACCAAATAGCTATTCTCCCAAAGAAGTTCCTGAAATCCAGTTGCTACTCAAAGAAAAAGATATAAAAAATTCCACCCCACAGCATGAGTGTGCTGTGTCAAATGAGGGCTAGCATGTCATGTCCCCAGTTCTGCTCCCCTGGAAGTCATGTTCTGGTGGCTGCAAAGTCACTTCCAGCTTCTAGAATTAAACACGTCTTCTGTTAGCAGTTTAAAACTTTCAAGAATGACAGCAAAGGGTAGAATATTCAGGGAAGGGCTTTATCTCCAACTGCACCCGTCAGCCCAAGGATACCAGATCATTCTGGAGTACTCTGGGTCAGAAGTCTCTGAAGGATTCCAGGAAACTCACATTCCCCCAAAGGAAAGGTAAGCTCAAAGACCCAGTGTTCCCACGTGTAGCACCCACTCTGCTTTCTCACACACCGACCTGCTCTGTCTTGCCCACAAGTGGGCATACTTTGCCTCTCTTATCCTAAAGTGGAGGCATAACAGGTCTCCCATCCTCACAAGAGACAGTGGCAGATCTACTGTTTTTAATATAGTGTAAATATCAAAGCAAGTATTACTCTGAATTCTTCAGAGGCACACTCACATAGTAATCAGATAAATTATATAGAAAGGTTTAATCTTAAAGGTAAATCTAAAGTGCCTGGTAAAATAAAGATTTCACAGGGTCCTGTGTCCTAGACTTCAGAACACCAGAACCTGGAGGACTGAATGCTACAGATAAAACAAACAATACTGCGAAATACTTTACATGACATTATTTTTGTTGTTTTGATGATCAGTGCCACCATTGTCCCATAAGACTTCCCAGCACTGGATCCCTACTCCAGGAAGGAATTAAAACATATGCGGTTTACGTTCCTTTTTCGAAGGAAACGTGAAGGTGGCTGAATGGCTAGAACAGCATTCTGGCAGAGGGATGACTGTCTCTTTCTTCTGCTGTGACTTAAGCTTCTATTCCTTGTCGGATAAGGAGAGAACTGAGTGTCTGTAAAGATTTATCAGAGTTTGCAGCATTAGAACCCCTGAATGCAAAGACATTACCATGCCTCATCTTAGTTTGTATCAGCCCCCGAGAGTCCTCCAAGTATAAGGATTCAACTTCACAGCAGCTGGATCACGGACAAGTCTGTGACACTGAGGGTTCTTGAGCCCAAGGGTGGCTTTAGGATGACGGTCAAGCTCTGGTGTGTCTGGCACACATCTGGCCAATACCCACACTGCTATAACAACTTTATCAGAAGAACTAGCATCAGAAATGCAGGATGAGCATGGGGGTGTTCTGATAGACTGCAGAGCCTTCTAGAGGCTCCACTTCAGAAACTAAGAGAACAGTCCTTCCCGTGACACCCAGAAATGACTCTCAGCATCTTCTCTAAAATATTCAGTGATGCATGCTCCCCCCCACCATGGAATGTTGATTCCAAGTAAACTCAGTGAGTTTGCTGATGGCCTCACAGTGTAAGAAACTTTAGTGGTTAAAATGTGCCCCCACTTTCTTAGCTTCTCTCGACTCCTGAAGGCATCCTGATTCTCATCCACACCTCTTTTGAAAATGGCTGTGGTTTCAAATCACCTGACTCATTCCTGGGTCATCCTAAGGACAATTCCCATGTCTGTGATTAGCACAGAGTAGCCTCACTGAAACACAACATAATGATAGCAGCTGACTATCAGTGATCCCTCTGCTGAGGACCTTGAGAAGACAGTGCCACAAGCAGCCGCTCTGGTCATCCACACAGAAGAACTTCCTTTTCAGAGCAGGGGCTGAGTCTGAGCAGCTCCCTAGGCCCACTGGAAGACCCTAGACATCTGAAAAGAAAGATGCCTTTAATTGTATCATTTGTTTTTGAACCCCAGTAACCTGAAGGAGTTCTAACCTACCCGTCCCCACTCACAGTTTGTATTGTTTCTGTGCCCAGCCGGGCTTCTCCTAATGAATCATTTAAACAGCAATTCTTGCTGTGGCTCACAGCTTGCTCCCACCATGCTTTGGTACTTTCTACTCCTTTCTTTCTTTCTTTCTTTCTTTCTTTTTTCTTTCTTTTTTTTTCTTTCTTTCTTTCAGGTGGATATTTGTGATTGGTTTCAATTGAATTAAATTAGACTATATTGAATAGAGTTTATAACCACCCATCAGTTGGAATTTAATTTTTTTCTTGTTCCCTGTGGCTGATTTATTCTTCCTGAATAGATTCCAGAGAGAAAAGAGGATGACTAGAGATGGGATCCACAGTTTGGGGAGTCCAAGCCTGCATAGGAGACTGAGCCGCTGGCATTGATACCCCGCTGGAGAAAGCTGCTGGGGTCAGCCTTCCTGCTGGGTTCCTGCATGGTTGATTGTCCAGTTCCCTGGCTTTCTAGGAAACTTCACACACTAAAGAATCCTTCTCTGTAGACACAAAAGTTTCTAAGACGGAAATTTTCCTTTTACTTATTTTTTTTGCCTTTGTCTGCTCTCTTCCTGTTTCAGATGAAAATTTCATAACCAAAAGTAAGAATTATAAAATACCTCAATATATTAGGTCAGATTTTTAAGAATTAACAATTAATAACAAGTAAGCTTTTTTTAAAGCACCTCCCCATCTGTGGAGACAGACACACAGAGAAAGCACCAAAACCTGTTGAGAAGGAAAACTATGCCTGTGTTGCTAACAAGCTGCCACAAAAGTAACAAAGCCAGGAATTTGGCCAGCAAGTGAAATGGTGAGCAAAGATTAGCTGTCTGGTGTTATCCGCTGAAAATTAGAAGAACTAATCCAAGTCCCTCCCACACGTGGCACGGGTCTGTCCCGGCCTGATAGCCACAACCCTAAAAAAGCTGTATGTGTGCCTTGCTCAATTCTGAGAACTCTGGCGTGCTACAACTGGACAGGCACAGTGGTGAGGTTCCTGCTTGCTCAGCTCTACACGAGCACACAGGAGTCCTGGGAGTCTGTGAGAGACAAGGTTTGTGCCTTGCTAGTTGCTGAGAAGTGGGAGCTTGCATGACACTGGTGTGGCTTTGGTGCACGGCCTATAAAGGCCATCATGTTTGTCTGGGATAGTCTGGTTATGAGCAGAACAGAGAGACTTTAGGGGAAAAAAAAACTGACACCGGGTGATGGTGGCACATGCCTTTAATCCCAGCACTTGGGAGGGGGAGGCAGGCGAATCTCTGTGAGTTTGAGGCCATACTGGTCTATAGAGAGAGTTCTAGGGTAGTCAGAACTGTTTCACAGGGAAACCTTGTCTCAGAAAAAAAAAATCTAATAATTATTTTACATTTGGGGCTTGGGGTGAGGTGGATCCCCACTACCACCACTACTGATATGATAAAATTAAAGCCCTGTTATCTAGAATGTGAACTTGGAGATAAGATCCTGGCAGACCAGGTAAAGATACATTGGGGTTGGATTGGTCCCTGCTTCAATAGAACTGGTATTTCTATTGAAAGAAACTTTAACAGATAGACAGACACACAGAGAAAGAAATGGGGGAGAGGGAGAGACAGAGACAAAGAATCATGTGTGACAGAAAAGGCAGATGTCAGGGAAAGCAGCAGAAGCCAAGGGAAGTCAGCTTTGTTGGGTGCTTGAGACTGAACGGTTTCTACCTCACACCTCTGCCAGCCCCCGAGCAGCAGATTTTTAACCCAAGATTGTGGGGGGCTGTCCTGCAAAACATTGTTCCCGAGTCCACCCCGGCTTGTATAGGGCTGTCCTGAAGAACAATCTTTCCAAGTCCACCCCGGCTTAGAGCCCTTTCTTTCTCTTTCCCTCCCTCAGCTTGCTCACGTCTCTGGTGTTATGACTTGCTGTCGTATACAGCTTATGTATTTGGGATTGTGGGGAGAAGAACTCTTCTACACCAGCGGTCAGTCAAATTTCCCAGTGTCATTTGTAGGTGTCAAGGCCATTTCCTGCAAATAACTGTAACGACAGTGTGATCACCTATGTAACCATTTTCTGATCTCTTGAACATTTTATTTCCATTTTCTTACAAAACTAGGTTGAAGGTAGCTGATTGGCTTTTCAATTGCACTAAGTCTTTCGTGTTTTGTAGTTTAAAAAAATCCTGAAAATGTAAACCAGTTCCTGGAAGTGATTTTAGTAAAGCTCCTGTTTCTACATTCGCAGCCAGCCACTCTTACCCTCTGTAACAGGGCCCAATTATTTTCACTCCTTTCATGAGATGGTTCCAGGTGCTGATGACACACATTCTCATGACAACTTCGCAGACTGCATTTTTCACTGTGTGAAAACCATCCTGGCAAGAAAGGAAGCACTTCCTTGATATTTTCTTGAAAGTAGTGACTGCAGAAGCCTGGTCCCAGCTGTCCTGTGGTTTTAACCTTACACCAAACCCCTACCAGCAACAAAGCAAACAAAAATAAACTTCTCTCATTCCCAGGAAGGACACTTTTAGAGGATAACACAGCCCAGGGCCAGCACCCCCATTAAGCTTACAGTCTACCAAGGCTGCCAGGGGAGCAGCTGGGGGGCAAGGAGGTGATGTGGATGGTGAGCAGGGACAGCCCCAGGAAAACTTACCTCATGCCTGTTTCATCTTCTACATCTGGCTTCACCTTTATCACTTGGGGGGAGGGTCAGAAATGCAGAGAATTCCTCTGTTTCTATCACATGGGGTAGCTGAGGGTGTTGGTGTCAATGTCTTCTCAACACCAGTGGGAGAAAGCCTTCTCTAGACTGTTTCCTGGAATCCCTCCTCAAAACAGCTTCTACAGAAGCTGCCAGAACTGAAGCTCTGAAACATCAGTGCCTCCCCCAAATCCACTTCTCCTTTACAATTCAGACAAACTGTGGAGATGACAGAATCTCCACTCTATGCCCCACCTGTCCCTCCACCCTGTGAAGGATGCTCCACCACAGCATCCAGACTCCAAGACAGAGGCCACCCCCAGGAATTCCTAATTGTCTAGATGTCACATCCATTGGGCTCATAGTAACCATATATAGCACAGCAGAGATCCTTCCTACCCCTCGGTTTCTGCCCTCTTTTCTATAAAATGGGCATCCATATCCTGTGCTTTCCTCAGCTGCTGGTGTACTGTGGGGCAATCACCGAGCATAAAACAGCAAACACTTGACTGACGCTTGTATAATTAATAAACCCTGGTACTTTCTCTCTCGTGTGCAATGCCCACACTTGAAGGCCAGAGCTATGAAGCATGTTGCATTTATTTGTCTCCAAGACTTACTGAAGTCAGTGTTGAAAGAATTGCAATCAGCTTCCCTAGGAGAGCATAATCCTCACACTGTAGAAGATGCTTGCAGGGATCCTCTAGGACGAAGCCAATTAGTTTGCCCTTTTTTCCATTTTTCTTCTAGTTCTCAGGTTGTTCATAAAAACTACCATTTTCTGAGCTTTCTGAAGACAGTGTCTAGATGAAGAAGCCTTGGGAAGGGACCGTGACGTCACTGATGGAAAGCACAAGACAGATAGCAATAATCTTTTTTTTTTCTTTTCTATTCTTTCTACATGAATCTTCAAACTTCTGCTTGTTTATCACAGTAACCATTCTGTCAATAAAATGAACTTTTAGATAACCAGAATGCATTCTTCATCCTTAAAAATACAAATGTAATAAAAATGGCAACTGAGCTCTTTTTTTATTCATAGCAATTCACATGTGAATTGACTGTTTTTATATTCAAATATTTGCCCATCACTCACCCTGCAAACTTTTCATTAACACACACAGATGTTACACACCACACAGTCGTGACCCAGGTTAACACATACAGATGTTACACACTGCACAGTAGTGACCCAGGTTAACACACAGGTGTTACACACCACACAGTAGTGACCCAGGCTAACAGAATAGCAGTGCCCACATATCCATCACTCACCTTGCAAGCTTCAAGCCCTGAGACACCCACGGCTGAGTTCAGTGACTGAAGGAGGCTCCGAGGAAGAGAGCTCACTGCACCCTGTACCTGAGTTGAGACCACGTGATTGGACATGAGCTTCCATAATCAGCAAACTAACTCAACCTTGCATCCCATCATCCATCTGGGCCTTCTAATTGGCCCTCATGCTCCCATTCAACTCTAGCATCCTTTCACTGTGTTACTTCTGCCAACTTGTCTAGGTTCTAACTTCTTTTAAATCTGAATCTTCTTCAAAGGGGTCAAATGGACCACTATTTGTTGCCCCATCAGGAAAAAACATCACGTTGTACAGGAGAGCACAGAGGTTTGCCCACCCCTAGTTCAAAGTGTTCCTGCAAAGGAAATAATGTGTTATTTGACAGTAAGGGTCCTTCTATATTTCATAAAAATTCAGGGGAAAAAAAAACCTTACAACAATGTTGGAGCCAAACTGTAGTTTAAGAATGTTACAGCTGAAATAAACAATCTTGATGGGCAGAGATCCAATTTTTAATCTGAAATGACTCTTCTTAATTTTATTTTCCCAATATTTAGTCTAATTTGAAAAGTAACGAAACTAGACCATCTGATGGGCTTCAACTTTAAAATACAATTCCCAATAGTTAAACCTCACAGCTCCGCTATAAGCCAGAACGCTGAACGTTTTCAATATCATTGAAGCTGTATTGGAGTTCTAGGAGACATATTCTTTCATTATCCCCATCCCCACACTCATCAGTTATGGGAGGGTGCACCAGCACTGAATATAACGTTTTATTAAGCCCTTCAGAAGCACATCTCTCCTACTCAGATCAGAGCACACAGTACCCAGCCCGAATGCTTGATTCTCAGGGCCCATATTGCAGCCATTTCTCTCTCCTTGATGACTATGCCCTAACTCCATAAAGCGACTCTAAGGTTCAAAGTCGTAGAACAAGAGAACTCATTTCCTTTGCAAACACACCTACTATTTGAGTGGGTGCCTGTCAAGCAAAGCAAAACTATGTGAAGACTGATTGAGGTGCATCCCAGGCTAACGATCTGCTGAGTGATTAACTGCTATTAGTCCAGATGTTCTTCAAGCCACAGGCCAGCGTGCACCACATGAAACCGAGGTTAAATCTGTGTCCCCTATCAAAGATGTGACACGAAATCTTCACAATGAGCCTGGGCTTATGTCTATAGTCAATGATGCTGGAAGTCATATGGGACACTCAAAATGGGATAAGGACCTGGGAAGGAAGAAAATGGCATGCAAAAGGAAGCATCTGCATTAGAATTATATTGCTATATTTTTGTTTGTGGTAATGAATCATAACTGAGTTGAAGAGTTTGACTTGGGGGTCTGGAGAGTTTGGTCAGCAGTTAATAGCACCTGGTGCTCCTGCAGAAGACCTGGGTTCACTTCCCAGCACCCACATGGTGGTCACAACCATCCATAACTCCAGTTCCAGGGGATCCAATGTGCTCTTCTGACTTCTACCAGGTACCAGGTACATGCACAGACAAGCACTCCTGCACATAAATATAATCAAATGAAAAAGAACTTCAGTTGGGAAATAGGTGGGAAAAGTGCTTGCTACACTTAGTTCAAATCCCCAGAGCCCAAATAAAAGCTCATGTCTATAATTTCAGTGTTCCCATGGTAAGATGGGAGGTGAAGGCAGGAGAGTCCCCCAAAGCTTAGGGTCAGCTAGCCTGGTGTGGGCA